>NC_040905.2:187804559-188126210 GCF_004126475.2 Phyllostomus discolor | reverse complement strand
CAGACCCAGGAGAACCGCTGAAGCTTGCTCAACACCTAACCGTCACTTCTCCATCTGGCCACAGCCATCACGTAAGCCAAAGACGGGCACTTACAAGTACAAGTACATCCAGGAGGTATGGAGTTAGAAGCTTTCAATGGAATACGCTTCCTACTCAGTGCATGTTGCCAGGCATACCGCCAGCTCTGTACACTGCACAGGGCCCCCCACTCCACCTGGCCAGAAAAAGCACGCAGGCTGGGATACAAGGCCAAGCAAGGTTACATCACATATGGGGTTCAAGTGCTCCATGGTGGCTGCAAATGTCCAGCTCCTAAGGGTGTGCCTACAGCAAGCCTGTCATCATGGTGTCAACCAGCTGAGGTTTGCCCCAGCTTTCAGTCCGTTGCCGAGGAGCAAGCGGGACACACTGTGGGGCTCTGAGCGTCCTGAATTCTAACTGGGCTGGTGAAGATTCCACGTGCAAATTCGTCGAGATTATCCTCATCGATCCATTCCATAAGGCTATCAGAAGGGACTCCTGACCCCCCAAGGCACCACCAAACCACTCATCAGCACAGGGAGATGGGACCGATGACACCTCCAGGCCACAGGAACGGTGGCCTTGAAAAGGGCCACAAGTCCACCACGCTATTAGTGGGTCTCGCCACGTAGCTTGGAGAAGGTGCAATACTCTCCAGCTGCCCCGTTACCACTAATATAAGTAATGTTTGTAAAATTCTTACCTCATAAACAATTTAGGACAGTTGTGTCTGCTTAAAAGTGTTCTTTAATGTGTTGAAACTAGTCATCTGCAGATTGTTTCAGGAATGTTTTGTCAAACTATGAAAGTTAAAGTGCAATAATGCTTGACGACTCTAAGTGATGGTGTATCTGGTTTCTCACAAGATAAACGCTTTTGTCTTTGCTTTATCTTATCAGAGAGTATCTATGTCAGTGTTTAAAATGCTGTTTGGTATAATAGGTCTAAAATAAATTCTGTGAAAAAAGGGGGAAAAAAAAGAACTAACCATCAGCTTCTCCCATGACCCCTAAACCCTAAGCCCCTCCATCTTTGCCTTCAAAAACCTTGGATTACAGACCATTGGGGTATTCAGATTGTGAGCACTGGCTCACTGTTCTCCTGGCTTGACGTCCTGCCAAGAAAGTGCCTTCATTTCTCCACCGCAAAACTCCGCGTTCCGAGTTTGGCTCTCATACAAGAAAATCTCTCAAGTGGAGTCATCCCCGGAGAGATTAAGTGACTTCCCGATGTCATATACAGCTAATTAGTGCTCTCAGCTCACCTTTTCTCTCCGAAGACTTCCTCCATTGATCCTGCCTTCCCTCTGGAGAATACCTCTTTTCCTGTATTTGTCACAATTACCCACAATTTAGGTAATCCTATTCGTTAATCCTATTACAGGCTTTTTCGTTAAGTGATTAAGTCTATTTCTTTATCAGAGTAATCACATATACTTTTTTCTTCTCTCTCTCTCAGTTATATTTTGGTTCTGGAAATTGAAGTAATCGGGTGAAATGAGTACTACTGATAGAATACAGTGAAAGGCAATCCAAAATTTCAGAGTAAGATTAAATCTCGTAAAGGATTAATTGTGATCAACTCTTCAAGCCTATTAACATGTCTTGGACTCCCCTTCAGAAAGCACACAAATTCACCTTTCTCCAACTTTTTATCCAACCGTGAAATTAGACTAGATGTTTCTAATATTTGTTTGAAATGAAAATTTTTCAAGAATGGTCCGTAGACTTTTACAAAGAACAAATTGTTGGGGTTTGCTCGATCAGATACTAAAACATTCCATAAAGATAAGTAATACAATGTACATTACTATGGAGAAACAGGTAATTTTAACAAAGGAACACAGCTGAGATCAAGTATAAATAGGAGTATTAAGCACAGGGGAAAGAATATACAAGTCCATAAATGGCATTAAAACAGCTATCTCTTTGAAAAGAAGTAAAATCCTTACCATACACTAAGACAAAAGTAAATTCCAGAGACTTCCGGCAAGATGGAGGAATAGGTGGACGCACCATACCTCCTCGCACAACCAAGAACAGAACAATAATTTACAACAATGATTTGCAGTCATAATATCAGAACTGTCAGAGGATTTATCTAAATGGAAGTCGGACAGCCAAGAAGTTAAAGTAGACCCGTACATCCAGACTGGTAGGGGACAAGGAGCTGAGCGGGCGCGGGGCTGGCGCGGGTTGCCGGCGCGCGTAGGTCGGGGGAAATTTGGCACAAAATCAGCACGACAGCCATCCGGGACGCAAGAGCGCCTGGTGATCCCTGAGTACACAAGCAGCGGCTGGGGGAATCAGTGGGGCAGCGATTGTGGACCAGGGCAGAGCTCACGGCCCAGAAGCCCAGGGAAGTGTCTGACTCCAGGAGAACGGAAGGGTCGCCATTGATCCCTCCTGTTCCTGCTCCTGCCCCTGCCCCCACATCTAACGTCACAATCTAGCGTCTGGGGCGCCCAGCCCTGGTGAACACCTAAGGCTCCGCCCCCCAACGTAACAAGAGCGACCAGACCGGAGAATAAATAAACAAATAAATAAAATAATAGGAGAGACAGGGAAAGACATAAGATATGTTTCCAGCAGAACAGATCAGTCCCCCAGGACTCATCCTTTTGAGTGACCAAGAAATAGCCAATCTATCAGATGCACAGTTCAAAACACTGGTGATCAGGAAGCTCACGGAACTGGTTGATTTTGGATGCAAATTACATGAAAAAATGCAGATTACCATAAAAGAGATGCAGGAAGACATACGGAGGAGAGCCAATTGTGAAAGGAAGGAATCTGAGTCTCAAAACAACACAGTGGACCAGAAGGAAGATAGATCAACCAAGCAGGAAAGCATGATGAAATAAGAATTCAAAAAATTGAAGAAAAGCTTAAGACCATCGAGGACACCTTTAAACGTTCCAACATCCGAATTATAGGGGTACCAGAAGGGGAGGACCAACAAGTGGAAAAGTTATTTGAACAAATAATAAAGGAGAACTTCCCCAAACTGGCAAAGGGAACAGTCTTCCAAGAAATCCAAGGAGCGCAGAGAGCCCCAAAGAAGTTGGACCCAAGAAGAAACACACCAAGGCACATCATAATTACATTAGCCAAGGTAAAAACGAAGGAGAGAATCCTAGAAGCAGCAAGAGATAAGGGGACAGTCACCTACAAAGGAGTTCCCATCAGACTGTCAGCTGATTTCTCAAAAGAGACCTTACAGGCAAGAAGGGGCTGGAAAGAAATATTCCAAGTCATGAAAGACAAGGACCTACATCCCAGATTGCTCTATCCAGCAAAGCTCTCATTTAGAATGGAAGAGAAGATAAAGTGCTTTTCAGATAAGGTCAAATTAAAGGAGTTCATCATCACCAAGCCCTTACTTTATGAAATGCTAAAGGGACTTATCTAAGAAAAGAAGATAAAGACATGTATAGTAAAAGGACAACAAACTCACAATTATTAACAACCACACCTAAAGCAAAACCAAAAGAAACTAAGTAAACAACTAGAATAGGAACAGAACCACAGAAATGGAGGGCACATGGGGGGATAGCAGTAGGGGTGGGAGGAGGAGAGAGGGGGAAAAGGTATAGAGAATAAGTAGCATAGAATGTAGGTTGAAAATAGATAGGGGGAGGGCAAGAATAGTACGGGAAATGTAGAAGCTAAAGAACTCATAAGTATGACACATGGACATGGACTAAAGGGGGGGAATGTGGGTGGGAGAGGGGGTACAGGGTGGAGGGGAGTGAAGGGGGAAATGGGACAACTGTAATAGCATAATCAATAAAATATATTAAAAAAAAAAAAGTAAATTCCAGATGGGTCATGGAACTTAACAATAAGGAATTATACAAATGATAAAAGCAAATATAAGAAATTTGTTTATAATCTTGATGAATGCCTCATACAAATACAAAAGAATGACAAATAACTATGCCAAAATTGTCTTCTGCATGAGACTATAATCAAAATTAAAGCAAACTAAAACAACGATATACCATTTTTCAGGATCAGATTAGCAAAAATGTATTGACAAAAGCGCACCTACTGTGTGACAAAATGGATACTCTGGTACATTGCTAGTGCCCATTTAAGTTGATACAACCTTTTGGAGAACAATTATCTGTTAGTTACAATTTTAATCCTTTCAGTCTAGAAGTTCTACTCCTATGTATCCATTCTAGGGTAATACCTACACATGTGCATCAAAAGGCAGGTATGAGCAGTTCAGTAGAGCATTAATATTGATAAATATTAAAAAGCTATAAAGTCAAGTATTATATTACATAACAATGTATCACGTTGAACCTAATATGACATTTGATTGTAAGAACCATTGTTATTTGTGTATTTTTTGTGATTAAAAAAAATAAGGCTGACAATTAAACCATGACACAATTACAGTTTATATTTTACAGTTTGTGAAGAGATCTTTAAGACTTTTATTTGACCCTAGATTTGTGTAAGTCATACATTGCTTTCGTGCACTCATAAAAAAGGAAATATAAAGGAAGTAAATAGGTTAAATAATTCTTAAAACAACTTCCCATCGAGGGTCTCACTCTTCTGCGTCAGTTCTGATCCAGAGTCATCAGCGATGTGCTTTTCCTCACCCAATCCCGTGTGCCATTCAAAGTGTGGTGATGTCACGGTGGGACAAGCGGCCAGGAGGGAAATAAAGGCAGGGCCCTCACCATCACGATCTAACAAAGAATTTAATACAGGAAGCTGAAAGGAAACGCTCATACGCTGACCCAGTAATCCTGAGCCTGGTCGGACAAGGCTGCCAGGCTTCTCGAACAACAAGTGAAACTATGAGAGTGCAGGAGGGGGGAGCCCTTGAAAGTCTGTGTGTGTCATCTCCACCAGCTAGGAAAAGGAAAACCTTGAGACTGCGTATTTATCCCAAGGCCTGGAGGGGTAAGGGGAGGGGAATCACCGTGCCCAAAAGAAGCAGCCTGTAAACAACTGCCTGCCTCCCGTCTTGTACCAAATGAGCAAACAGAGTCTGGAGCAAGATAAGGATTCAGGCTAACAGACCCTCACCCATACCTTTTAGGCACTCACATCCCCACGGAAAGCTGGCACCATCTCTACCCACGAATCAAAATGTAACTCCCTCAGCCCCATCCCGCCAACTATTTAAGTCCTCAGAACAAATGACTTGCATCTGCGTTTGGTCTCTTTTCTTGGCTGAGGCTCTCTCACCACACAGGTTGGGCGTGGGGGCCGGACCTGGCCACCAGGCCCCTGGCCAGTCCCCTTTTTTGTCCAGCCAGCGAGTCAGCCTCTGGCCACCTGGGTACCACCCAGGCCTTTGGCAACCCTTGCTTTTGCCACCCTTGCTCTGCACACCCTTGCTTTTGCTCTCCCACTCACTAATAAACTTTGCTTGCATGCTAATAGGCTCACTGACCTATAATTCCTTACAGTGTTGGCAAGAACCAGGGTTTCTCTGATAATAGTGACACAGCATTTCTTTAACAAGTGACCCCCTATTATAATATCTGGGATTTTCCACCAAGCCCCTAACACCCATTCTCAAGTTCTGATGTACATGTAAATTGTTTTTACATGTGCATCAAACCCTGGGGGCATGGAGGGAGCACCAGGAAATGGGCAGGGTCTAGTTGGGTCTTCAGAGGGGCTTTGGGCTTGTGGAATGGTGGGGACCCCAATGGTGGGGCAAAGGAATGGCATAGAGCATCAGTTCCAAATACTTCCTTTTACTTCATCATTCAAGAGGACGTATTAGTGTCTATTAAATGCAGGTTCCCACCAGGCAAGAGGGTTACCTTCCACATTTCTCCCCATTGGTAGGTGTAGAAGGGACAAACACTGCATGCACTTCAATGAGTACAAAAACAGCAAAAACTTGAGTGGAGGGTCAGGATGAGGATGGGAGGAGGACATGGGGAATTACAGAAAGAGATAGTATAGGTCAGCGACCAAATATGCAAATGCCCGGGGAGACGGTATTCAGGGCAGCCTCTAAGCAATGTCCTTTGAGTCCACAAATCTTTTTTTTTGAAAGGGCTTGATTTTAGTCTACTGCCATACCACCCTGAGCGTGCCCCATCTTGTCTGAAAGAGCTTTATTTTGAATTTTTTATTCTTAATTTACATTAATTCTTCTGTTTTCTTGAGATATTTTCTCTTTTATTGATTACTTTAATCAATTTTCTTTGTCCTGATATATATTTTAACATTTATTTAATTTCATTCACTGATGACCTGTCTGGTGACATTTCTTTCTTTTTGCTTTTTATTATATTTTTCTGCCTCAATATTAGATTACAGGTTTACTGTAACCGGATGTAGCTCAGGAGCAGTCAGACGGATGAGATGTGCAGGGCAAGGTATGGGGGAAAGGGTGACGAGCTTCCATGCTCTCTGAGCAAGCCACTCTCCCTGAATCTCCACGTGTTCTCCATCCTGGAAGCTCCCACAGGTCTTTGATTTCCTCCACCGTGTTCAACAGCATTCTGCACTAAACCCATCAACTCTTACAGTGTTCTGTACCTTCTAGTTTGGTTGTCAGTAATCTCCATTAGACTTCGAGCTCTTTGAAAGCAGAGACTGGGTCTTGCCCATAATTAAATTCTTAGCTCTAACACAGTTCCAGGCGAAGAGTAATGCCCACCTCCAAAAAATACGATGAAGGACTAGATTCTTTGAGCAAAGGCTTGTGTAACGTGCAGCAGGTGAAGAAGACTGAGACTTCAGTCCTACCTTCTCGGAGTTTACATTTTACTGACAGTGAAAGATGATTTTCCCATAATAAGTTGAGGGAGGGAGCACGAAATGAGGGATAGATAACCAGGAATGGGCCTATAACAGATAAGACCATTAATTCTCCTAGTAGTCCTGAAGATGATCTCTGTGGTCCCCAAGTCATTAGGCCTAAGATATACAGGAGAAGTAAGAAAGTGGAGGGTTCTGCCTCAGGGAGCCCAACACCTAAAAAAGCCTAAGACTGTGCTAAAGAAGACTGGATGGTTGTTAAATCCTAATGAACTAAGGACTACATTCAGATTATTGATTATTGCAGCAAGGCGTGGGAGGAGGAACACCCCAGAGGAGCCTGGAACGCCACTCAACAAGAGGGAGGAAGGCAGCGCTTTTATAAGGTTGTAGTCCCCACTGACGTTTGCAAGGATGGAAAAGCGGAAGTGGGGACCAGCTCAGGGTTGGCTGCTGTATCTGGGGCAGGATCAGAAGTGGGATAAACCAGGGACTAGGTTCTGTCTGTTGCCAGGGTATCCTGGTCAGTCACGGAGATACACAGCAAAATGACCTAACGTGGAAAGGTGGGACCCAACAGTGGCGAACAGCAACGAGAAACCTCCTAGAAGAGGAGCCTGTGAATTGAAATTCAAAATACAAATGGCAGATGCACTCCTGAGGAAACGGATGATAGAGGAAAAAAAGTTTAAGAGTCTCAAAAGAGTGAAGGAAGACCATTGTAAATGAGAACAGAATAATGAAACATAAAGGAAAACCACAATGAAATTAAAATCTCAATAAACGAGATACAATCTCAATGAACAAGAATGCACACTGTTTAAAAAAGGAGTAAAAAAGACTTGAGAAATAGTACTGTTCAATGTACCCAGAGCACCCACGGAGACAAAAAGATTGTTTTAAAAAGATGATAAAGCAGCTAACAAACAACAAGGAGGGTAGTTTGAGACATTCTGACATACATTTAATAGTACGTGAATGCTCACGTATGTTATGTGAATTATATTTCAGTAAAGATGTTTAAAAATAGATCCAGATCCAGATATGTAGGAGATCCAGAAGAGAGAGCATGGAGGGAATACTGGTGAAGCTTCACTGACCAGGCAGCAGCTGGTCATTTTCTAGGCCTGAATAAAGTTTAAGTCCTCAGAAAGAAGGCCATAAACACTCTCAGTAAATCTGTAAAACTGTAGGGAATAAGAAAAACGTAAAACCTACAACACAAAATGATCAAGTGTACACAGTTGAAGTCTACCTACCCCTTTAATATCACTTTCCTCTCCACAAATCAGCCCTGTCCACACCTTGGTCTATGGGTGGACATCTGTATCTATCTTTACATCTTTACACAAAAACGTGGTTCAGTGTGTGCGTATCTGTGCTTTGTTTTAATCAATACTGGGGATCTTACATTTGCTGTAAAGCTTTCTCTTTCATGTGACAAAAAATTACACAGATCTTGACAAATAACCATCAGATTCCATTTTATTGTTATGATGAAGTTCTTCATCTTTTTAAATGTTATTTTAAAAGAACATTTGTTAACTTTTTCCAAGTTCAGAGAGAAATAAAGAGGAGCTCATTATCCCTCTGCTCACTTACTGATATTTATTAAATAATAAAAGTAACAAACATTCATGGCTAGAAAATGGAAACAGTTCAGAAAAGAACATGATAGCATGCTATTCTTTCAGAAAAACTTACTTTATGAACATCTGTTATGTATACTACAGATTTTTCTTTTGTTTTACAAGTCAACACAAAAGGAATCGTTGTATCATTGTCCCACACATTGACTTCTCACTCACTAGTGTGCCTCGGAGGGCTTTCCATGTTGGTCTATATAAAGCTACAGTGTTCTCTGCTTTTTAATGGACTCATAATATTTTATAAAATGCAATTTGTTGTATGTGAGTACAACCATTTCCTTTATATGGAATAAACAATCATTTACATCCTCCAAGTTCCTTTAATATTCTTCTAAGAATAATTTATGTTGTTTCCAGTGTTTACTTAGCATGGCGCACACTGAACATCCTTGTTCCCTCATCTCTGTACGTATGTGTGAATATTTTCATTGAACAGATCTCTAGAGTTGGAATTTTGAGTTAAGGCACATGGGCACTAACAATTTTGGTGACTCCTGTCCGATTTTCCTCCCTCAAAACTGCACCATTTTACACCTCTTTTAACAAGGTGTCTGAGGGCTTTTTTTCTCCACTTGTCATCAACACGGGATGCTATCAATTAAAAAAATCCTAGTCTGCATGAATAACTAAAATATAGTATTTTATTAAATGACACTTTCCTAATTACTAGTAAGAATGACAGCATTTTATGGGCTTAAGGATCATCTGAACTTCTTTTTCAAGTCCCTATTGTGGTTAGTTTGTGTGTGTGTGCATGTTTAAATAATCTGGTGCTTGTTACAATACCTTTGAACCATATCAAAGCTTGAAATTTTTATAAAATCTAATGATCAACCTTTTCCTTATAAATTTCAGGCTTAGTGATTTTCTTATTTAAAAAACCTTCTACATGCCTAAGGAATTATTGTTTTACTTTTTATTTCTAAAGGTTTTTTTTTTAACATTTAAATGTTAGGTTGGGATATAAATAAAATTTTAATCTTCAAATCCATGGCCAATCATCCCAGCGTCATTTATTGAATCATCTTTTCCTTCACTGACTTGAAAGGCCACATTCATCACATACTGAACTCCGATATCTGTGTACGTCAGTGTGCGTGCACCCAGGAGATCTCAGACCTCCTACTGCCAGAGAGTAGTTCCCAGTAACCGCAGCTCTTACACTCTGGACTCCACCGTCGTTTCTGCTCCAGGCCTCTGTTCCCATGGGTGCTTCGTCCAGTGGGTGCCTGGGGGCAGCAAAGACACTAAGGTAGGTCCATTTCTGGGAGACGAGATTCTTCTGACAAGTGACGTTAGCTGGAAGACTCCCTGTTGGCCTTGTTGAAACTTTCTCTTTTTTTCAGCTTTACTGAGGTATAATTGACAAATAAAGTTGTAATACGTTTAGGAGGCACAACATGATGATTTGATACATGCATGCATCGTGCAAGGATTCTCACCAGTGAATTAACACATCCATCACCTCACATATTTCCTCTTTTAAAAAAAAAACACAAGTTCTACTTTCTTGCATATTTCAACTATATAATATGGTGTTATCAAGTATAGACACTATGTTATACATTAGATCAGCGACATCCAACCGGTGTGCTGCAAGAACTTTTAAAACATGCAATACCTGACTATTTAGTTAGGAGCACTGAGCTCTTTTCCCTTAGACTGTCAAATAAAAAAAATGACAACAGCCAACACAATAGCCATTTGGTGTAAATGAGTCAAAATTACACCTATTTTTTCATCAGATCGGGAAAAATTTTTTTTTGCTGTTCTGCAGAATTTTAGTAATTGGTTTACATGTGGCACAAAATGAAAAAAGTTGAGAATCACCGCATGAGATCCTCAGGCCCGATTCATCTCATCACCAAAAGTCTGTACCATTTTCCAACCTGTCCCTATCTCCCCCACCCCCCAGACTTCGTATCCACCATTCCACTCTGAAACTTTCTTAAAACCACACTGCAGGCTAAAGCCTTCCTTCTCTCACTCCCAAGGGGGATCTGCATGAAGGTCTGACTGCACATTCCCAGACCCTTCTGCTCGCTCTCTATTTTTCCTCACGGGTGTTTCCCCCAATAGATGGGAGACATCTCATCCCATCTTGGTCCTCAGTGAACCTGGACTAACAATGTATGTGCGTCTCTTTTGTTTCGTGGAGCTACCTGTCTACCTTAGGTCTAATATCACAGAGTTTTAATGACTATAGCTTTATGGTAGATTTTTAGATTAGGTGGAATAAGTCCCCCATATTGTCTTTGTGAAAATAAGCAGAAGTGAGAAAAAGTAGGTTCACTGTTATGAGTGACATTGTTTTGAGTTAATAAAATTATTATAATAATCATAACCTGCACGCCTTTTTCCATATGAACAACTGTAAACCTACCTATGCCTACCCCTGAGTTTCTGGATATTCTTGTACATATACTTCCAGCTGAACTTGTTTGATAAAAAGATTTTTTTAATTGATATTTTAAAAATTTTTTAAGATTTCATTTATTTATTTTTAGACAGAGGGGAAGGAAGGGAGAAAGAGAGGGAGAGAAACATTGATGTACAAAAGAAACATCAATCAGTTGCCTCTTGCACACCCCCAACTGGGGACCTGGCCCACAACTCAGGCATGTGCCCAGACAGGGAATCAAACCGGCCACCTTCTACTTCACAGGCCAGCACTCAATTCATTGAGCCATACCGGCCAGGGCTAAAAATTGATTTTGAGAGAGAGAGAGAGGAAGTGGGAGAGAGAGAGAGAAACATCAATTTGTTGTTCCACTTATTTATGCATTCATTGCTTGCTTCTTGTATGTGCCCTGACTGGGGATCAAACCCACAACCTTGGTGTATCAGGATGACATTCTAACCAACTGAGCTCCCCAGTCAGGGAAGTTTTTTTTTCTTTTTAATTAATGTGTGCACATGATGACAAAAGGATATATGAACAGTATGTTTCCCTCCCATCTCTGACCCGAGGTTCCTGAGGTTCTCTTCCCAGAGGAAGACACCTTTACTAAATCCTTCTGTAGCATTCCAGAAACATTCTAGATATATATGTGTGTGTGTCCATCTATCCATACATCCATCCTTTCATTCTTGGACCCGTTAGCATATTGTTCACCCTGTTCTGTACTTTGCTTTTTCACTTAACAATAGGTCTTGGAGAACTTTCGATGTCAATATTTATAGTTCTGACTCATTCCTTGTAATAACTACCTAGCATTCTACTGTTCCTTCGCAATGCACATTTACGTAATTCGCAGTTCTTTGCTATAACAAACAATGCTACAGGGAATCAAAGAACTTCAGATTTATCTCATGAAGTGATATTTTTAAAAATCCCATTGAGATTTTATATAGAGTTGCCTTGAAAATTATACATTTAATTTGATCACTTTGTTTGGGTCTTCCCAACCAGGTCACACAGTACGTCTTTCTTTCCATTTAGTTAGAAGAACAAACTTTTATAGCCTTTGGCCAAGTTTTATAGTTTTTATAAGAAGGTCTTCCTCTTCTATTAAATGGTTTCCTAACTTTTGTTTTGTTTTGCCAATATTGTAAATGGAAATTTCCTCTTATGTAACATTTTCTTATTAGTTTTTCTTGATTTCCAGGAAACTCTTGATTTTCACATGCAATTTCCATATTGAGTCTCCTCGCTAATCTTTCTTATAGTTATAATAGTTTTTCTGTTGATTGCTTTATGTTAATAGCATCTAAGAAAGAGCAAACAGCATATATGAGGACCAAGAGGAGAAAGACAGCCTCCTTTTATTGAGAAATTCTTAAAAGTTCAGAAGGATTGTAAGTAGCAGGAGCAAAGCATTGATGGGGCACGATTCAATGATTATGACCCTTTGTTCCAGTTGGTGGTAGAGGCAGTGGTAAGTAGGGTGTTGTTGGTATGCTACGTACATTGGACTCTATTGTCCAGGTAGTGGAGACCCAGTAAAGAGCAGAGTGCGCTCCCTTACCCTGTAAGCATGCATCACGAACAGCTACGACAAGATTTTCACGATCGTAACCACCAGCAAACACTTACTAGGCACCTGCTTCATATATGACACTCAGATAAAAGTTTTAGAATATTTTCTTCCTTTTTTTTTCAAGTGACAGGACACATTAGAGGTAAATATTATGCAAAAGGGAAAAGTAAACATACACAAAATAAATGCCACAGAGTTCAAAGGAGAAAGTGAATGCTATAAGTGGGAGTAACTGAGGAAGGTTTCTTGAAGAATTAATGTTTGAACATGATCCTGAAGGATGGGTAGGTTTTAAGTGCAGTATAGAAGGTGAGAGATATTCTAGGGAAGTAGCAAAGTGGAAAATCACATTATGACATCAAAGATAGAATAGTAAAAGAGAAGTCAGTTGAATCAGTGGATTGAACCAATTTACCTTATTTGGTTGACTGCTGAAAGTAATGAAAGATTTAAAAATTTGATTACAGGCCTGGCTGGCGTAGCTCAGTGGATTGAGCGCAGGCTGTGAACCAAAGTGTCGCAGATTCGATTCCCAGTCAGGGTACATGCCTGGGTTGCAGGCCATGACCCCCAGCAACCGCACATTGATGTTTCTCTCTCTCTCTCTCTCTCTTTCTCCCTCCCTTCCCTTTCTAAAAATAAATTTTAAAAATCTTTAAAAAAATTTGATTACAGATAGGGACTTCCAGCCAAGTTTGAGGTGTAGGTAGATATACTTTACCTCCTCGCACAACCAAAAGGAGGACAACAACAACTTTAAAAACAAAAAATAACCAGAACTGCCAGAAAATCAAACTGCACAAAGTCTGACAACCAGGGAATTAAAGAAGAAACATTCATTCAGACTGGTATGCCGAGACAAAGAAATATAGTCCCAATGAAAGAACAGATAAAAACTCCAAAAATAGAACTAAGCAATGAAGATATAGCCAACCTATCAGATGCACAGTTCAAAACACTGGTAATCAGGATGCTCACAGAAATGGTTGAGAGTGGTCACAAAACAGAGGAAAAAGCGAAGGCTATGCAAAGTGAAATAAAGAAAAATATACAGGGAACCAACAATAAGGGGAAGGAAACCAGGACTCAAATCCATTTGGAGCAGAAGGAAGAAATAAACATTCAAGCAGAACAGAATGAAGAAACAGAATTCAAAAAAATGAGGAGAGGCTCAGGAACTCTCTGGGACAATTTTAAATGTTCTAACATCTGAATCATAGGGGTGCCAGAAGGAGAAGAGGAGAAGGAGAAGAGGAACGATAACAAATTGAAAATTTACTTGAACAAATAATGAAGGAGAACTTCCCCAATCTGGCAAAGGAAATAGACTTTCAGGAAGTCCAGAAAACTCAGACAGTCCCAAAGAAGTTGGACCCAAGGAAGCACACACCAAAACACATCATAATTATATTACCCAAGATTAAAGATAAGGAGAGAATCTTAATAGCAGCAAGAGAAAAGGAGACAGTCACCTACAAAGGAATTCCCATAAGACTATTAGCTGATTTCTCAAAAGAAACCTTGCAGGCAAGAAGGGACTGAAAAGAAGTATTCAAAATCATGAAAGGCAAGGACCTACATCCAAAATTACTCTATCCAGCAAAGCTATCATTTAGAATTGAAAGGCAGATAAAGTGCTTCCCAGATACAGTCAAATTAAAGGAGTTCATCATCAATAAGCCCTTATATTACATGAAATGTTAAAGGGCCTTATCTAAGAAAAAGAAGAAGATTAAAACTATGAACGGTAAAATGACAACAAACAACTATCAACAACTGAACCAAAACAAAACAACAACAATAAACTAAGCAAACAATTGGAACAGGAACAGAATAACAGAAATGGGGATTACACAGACAGTTATCAGCAGAGAGGGGTGAAGGAAGAATGGGGGAAAAGGTACAGGGAATAAGAAGCATAAATGGTAGGTACAAAATAGACAGGGGGAGGTTAAGAATAGTATGGGAAATGGAGAAGCCAAAGAACTTACATGTAAGATCCATGGACATGAACTAAGGAGGCAGGAATGCCGGTCGGAGGGGTGGTACAGGGCAGAGGGAATAAAGGGGAGAAAAAAAATGGACAACTGTAATAGCATGACCAATAAAATATACTTTAAAAAATCAAATAAATATAACATATATTTTAAGAAAAGATTAAAAAATGTTTTTGAAAATACTGGCTTCTGCAAAAGTAGTGCTTAACATGAACTTGATTTGACATTGCTTTGGAGAGGCTGTAAACTGGTGGCAGAGACAGTAGCCTGGACTGAATAAGCAATTCATTAAGAAATTATGAATGGCAGACTATCAATTAGGAGTTGAGTTTTGTGTTATTGTTTCATGCACCAGAGAACTCAAGTAATGGTAGCTTAAATAAGATCTTCTGGAAAAGATTTTCATTTGGGCTAGTGAGCTAGCTCAGGGGTTTCAAGGCCAAGGTCTTTTTAGTTCCCTTAGCAAAAGCTTCCCTGTGCTATTAAAGGAACTGTCTGTCCTCCAAATTGATATGTTAAAGCAAATGAAGTCATAAGGGTGGGGTCCCAATCCCATAGGACTGTATGGTCTTCTAAGAAAATGAAAAAGATTTCTCTTTCTGGCTGCCATGTGAAGAAGACACTGTGAGAAGGTGGCTGTCTCCAAGCTGGGAAGAGAGCACTCACCAGGAAGGGACCATGCTGGTACCCTGATCTTGGACTTCCAGCCACTAGAACTGTGAGAAAATTAATTTCTATTGTTTAAGCCCACTAGTCTTCAGTATTTTGTTATGTCAGCCCAAGCTGACAAATGTTCCATGTTTGTTCCCACATTAGTTCTCGAGTTTTGTTGCAAAACCAGCAGCTACCATGTCTGTTTCAAAGTGTGGGGGGAAACATACCAGCTGTGTCTGATTCCCTTTTAAAAGGCCTTCCCGGAAGTCCCAACACATGCTTTGATCTTCCTGTCTAGCACTGTGACAGACAGCGACCCTTATGTACAAAGGTGACTAGAAGGGAAGAGTACAAAGGAAGTGTACTCTTTTGGCTAGACATATTACTGCCCCTAATAAAATTGGGATCTCTGTTAATGAAGAAGAAACAAGAATGGATATTGGGTAGCAACCAGCTATCTCTGACATAGCCAACAAATATACAGACAAAAACGTACCATCTTGATAATCAAATAAATTCAAATTAAACCAACAATAATATATTTTTTATCTCACTAGCTGAGAAAGGATTTTTAAAAGATAATGGCCAGTGTTGGCAAAGGTACTGAGAAGGAGGCATTCTCATTATTGTTGATGAAAGTGCAAATATATCCAGTGTTACTAGGTAGACCTTAAAATATGCACATTCTTTGACCCATTAATTTTTTCACTCCTAGATAATTATTCAAGAAGACGATTAAGGACTGGGGAAAAATTTAGCTACAGTTACACTTATAATAGTACTTTTCTTTGCCAAGATCACTAGATGTTAAGCAATAAAGGTTAATTAAATATACTATTGTTCATCAAGACAAAAGAATATAATGTGGCCTTAAAAAATAGTGTTGTTGTGTTGTATTTTATGACATGTAAGGGTTACTATATATTATTGAGAAATAATGCAGATCACAAAGCAATATGTAGAGGCTGCTATAGTTCTTACAAATATTTGTTTATTTACATAAACAAAAAAGACTAGAATGATATATATATATAGTGATAGCAAGTTTTCTCTTGGTGGTGGGGCTATAATTAATTTTAATGTTCTTTTTACTTATCTGAGTTCTAGTTTAACTGCAGTGGATACATATTAGTCATGTGATAAAAAAAATTAAAAGCAAAAATAAGAGAATTTAAAATGACAGGTGGTAATAATTCTTGGGTATCTCTCCAAAATTTTATGCAGATCTCAAAATAGAACTATCCTATGAAATGACAAATAACTCAATTTTTAAAAGGGCAAATTTCTGAATAGAGATTTCTTTCAAAGAAGATATACAAATACTCAATAAGCATATGAAAGGGTGCTCAATATCATTAGTCATCAGGAAAATACAAATCAAAACTACAACGAGGTACCACTTCACACCCATTAGGATAACTGTTAAAAAAAAAAAGAGAGACTGACAATAACAAGTGTGTGTAAGAAAGTGGAGAAATTGGAACTTTCAAACACTCCTGATGGGAATGATACAGTTTCCTTGGAAAAGTTTGGCACTTTCTCAAAAGTTAAACATAGAGCTACCATGTGACCTAGCATTCCGCTTCCGAGTATGTCCCCAAGAGTACCCCTATGAGTACACAAGTACTCAGAGCAGCACTTTTTCTAAAGTTAAAAGGTGTAAATAACCCAATGTCCATCAACTAATGAATGGATAAAGTGGATAATATCCATGTGATAGAATATTATTCAGTCATAAAAAGGAATTAAGTTTTAATACGTGCTACAACATGGATGAATCTTGAAAAAAAATTAAGTGAAACAAGTCAGTTAGAAAAGGCCACGTATACCCCTGGCCGGGTAGGTCAGTTGGTTGGAGCGTTGTCCTGCTACACCAGGGTTGTGGGTTCGATCCTGGTCAGGGTACATAGAAGAAGCAACCAATGAGTGCATAAATAAGTGGAACAACAAATAACGTTTCTCTCTCCCCTCTCTCTCTAAAATCAATAAATTAATTTAAAAAAATTTTAAAAGGCCACATATTATATTATCCCATTTATATACAAGGTTCAGTACAGATAATTCTACAAAGAAAGACAGATTAGTGGGTGCCCAGGGACGAGGGGATAGGGAAATTGAGGGTGATAGCAAATTGGTGTGGGGTTTCTTTGGGGGGAATGAAAATGTTCTAAGATCGACTGTGGTCATGGTCGCAAAACTCTGAATATCCTAAAACCATTGGATTATACACTTTAAATGAGTGAATTGTATTGTATGTGAATCATGTCTAAATAAAGCTGTTAAAAGAGAGAAAAAGAAGAAGAAGGCAGAGGAGGGGGGCAGGGAAAAGGAAGGGAGGAAGGGATAAAGGAAGGAAGGAGAGCAAAGCAAGCAAGCAAACAAGAAAGAAAGAGGTATCCTTAAAAAAAGAAAAGAGACAGTTCATTGAATTGTGACCGCACACGACAGAAACACCCCTTAAGGTCATGTTCTCTTCTCTTTGTGCTCCCATGGACCTTCTCATATACAATTTGGTTTCAACTTTCTTCTGCATTAGCTACAGTCTTGCTATTTTAATTTTTTTGTGTAAAATTACACCTCTATCTTTGTGAAACAATCTAGTGTACTTGCTGGGAATGTGAACATGAGTTTGACTCTCACCTTACACTCTAAGCCTCAGTTTCCTTGGCGGCAAAATGGGGTTTGTCTGCAAATAGCTAAACTCTTTTATGCTACATCAATTTTTACTTCCTCCAGTTTCGGGAGTATTTTTTTTTCCTCCTAAACTTGTTTCTAATTTATGAAATTATTTTTAAAATTACTTTGACCACTAATAACAGCTACTATTGGTAGTATATTAAAAAGATAATTAGCAGGTAAAAATAGAAGGAAAGAAAAGAATTCATTTCTTAAAGGATAGAAAAGTATCCTGTATTTGTCAACAGCAGTTCAACTAGTAGGTGTTGATACTTTGGGTCTGAGTTAAAAAACCAATATCCCGTAGAAATGCACTTCACCACACTCATGCAGACTCGCGTCTTCCTTCACCCTTGTGTTTTGGAATAGAACTGGAAAGGGGAATAATAAGGAGATTGGGTCTGAGGTGAAAGAACCAGTGGATCTTGGAGGAGGCAGAGCTCAGGCAGCTGACGTGGAGGCTGCCATGGGAAAAGAAGCAAAAGCTGTGAGCACTGAGCGACTGAGTCACATTAAACATGGGTGTTGCCAGACGGCTTTACAGAGGCAGAGAACCCTTGTGGGAAGGGGCGGGCAAGAAAGACTGTCCTTAAATGAAGCAACCTCTCGGGTTGAGAAAGCCAGGGGTTACTAATACAGGCTCTCACGAGGAAAAAGGCCACGGAGCAAGAATTTCACCTAGAACATGTTTTACCACCCATTTGGTGTAAACCCACTTGTTACATATTCTTCCTTCACACTTCTCAAGAAACACTGAGAAAAGGGTGGTTAAGAATTTCATGGTATGTGATAGTTTTAGAAAAGAAACTAAAATTGGAATCTGATTCTCATTCTAGCCCCTTCCCCCATGGAATGATTTGCCTTTCTTTGCCAATATCTGCTCACTCTGTCTTTGTAACAGAATGAAATGCTTGGTATCTGACTTCATCTTGTTCAAGCCTGCTGTGTTCCCATGGCCTTCAGGCTAACAGCTTCCGCTTAGTCTTGCATACAGACATGCTAATCATTCGTGGAATTCTGCTACTCAGGAGATAAGGGAAGTATGTATTGTTTATCAAAGATCTGCAGAAACTGCCTGACCAGATGGACATCAGCTAGCACGATCTTCCTCAGACCTTTGCCGGGGTCCAGATGTCTGTGGTGGTCGATCACCTCTTGACCTGCCCATTTCCCCTTTCCTTGACATAAAAGAAGCCTGAATTCCGTACTTTCGTGAGATGGATTTGAGATACCACCATGGCTCCCATCTTCTCGGTTGGCCCCTTCTTGATCAATAAATCTTCCCTTCTCCTGCTTTCCTCATCCCCTTTCTCCTGGAAGCACTTCCCCAATGAACTACATGCATGCTACTTCCTACTTTAAACCCTGCTTCCAGAGAATTTGACCCCAAACAAATATACAATGAAATGGAGTTGTTAGTAATGGAAGCAGTAACCTTTCAACTTGCTTTGGCCTGGAAAGTTTTCTCTAAAATACATTGTAAAAAGAAAGGAAAACGACGGACACATTGCATACATATGGCTGTATCAAACTGCATGTTCCAGTGCAATGCCAGGCACAGTGCACAGGTTCCCTCTTGCATGCCAACTACCAGGTCTGTTGAGTGGGGAAGGATTCTGGGGCCTAACCTGGACTTCACGTGAAAGAGTGCTGATATGTGCTGTTTGCTGTAGGCAAGACACACAGGTGTACAAAAGGAGATGGTAAGGGGTAATTTTGATAGAGCTCTGCTATTAAAACAAATTTTCTTCTCTTAATGTTACTAACATTTTCAGTCATATTTTTGGTGCCTAACAAAGACAAATGAGCTGGGATAGAATTCTGGCTCCTTTACTTACGAGCTATGTGACCTTGAACAAGTTACTTGACCTTGGTTCCTGAGTCTGTGAAACTACAATAATAGCAGCTTTCTTACAGAATTTTTATGAGAATTAAATAAATTGACTCATGTAAAGTTCTCCAAGCAGTGCATGGTACCTATTAAGTACTTGATGACTATAAGCTTTTATTATTTTATTTAATGATTTCAAAGTTGTCAAGTCATGCTTGGGTAGGAACTTCCTCTGTAAAAGGTGGTCTCCCATTTGTCTCATGGAGAGCAACTGATGCTCCGTTTTGTGAATGCTTTGTGAAAATCTGCAGAAACTGCCTGACCAGACGGACATCAGTGAATGAATATTCTTTACTTAAAATGCATCTTTCAAAAAATTAGGCAACTGACGCTAATTTAAGAAAAGATCTTTATTCTCTAGAATTATCATTCCAAGGCAATGAAATACAGCTTAAACTTTTATAGGAATAAACTGTTTAATAAGACTGATGACTGACCTAATTATCTATGATTGGTGCAGTTAAGGTTAGGGAACTTGATTCCTTCTGCCGCTACCAATGCTAATGACCTCAGGGAAGGCAGTGAAGGAGCAAGTCAAACTGAAAGAGATTTTATAATTAGAGATTGAAGCTCTTAGAAATATTGATTAGAAGAAAGAACTTTTTAATGAAGGTTCTCTTTTCAACTTTGGAAGTTATTTTGAACATTGATTGATATGATTCACTATTTTTGACTACCATTTGAACACTATCTATTCATCATAAAATATTTCCTAAATGCCTTAAGTTTAGGTATCGGTAACTATACCACATATGAATTATTTGTGAAAATCAAAAGCCTGTAAAGCAAAATTAACTTGAGACTGTAGTAAAGAATAAAGAGCACTTATTTGGACAAAAGGAGCTGTGGCCCAGGAGACACAGAGTTAGGTAGCAACTTAAATTGAGCTCAGCTGAGACAAACAGGAGGCCATCTTTTATCAAGTCCCCACCCAAGTTCCGAATTTGATCTGTTTTAGGCAAATGAGGGTTCCAAATTGTGCAGTCCTGACTGGTCAGCATAGATGCAAATGAGGATGCAATCTGTGTAGTTCTGATTGTGGGGGCACATCTCAGTCCATTGGTGGAGAGACAAAATCAAGCTTTCCCTGAAGCGGCTGACTCAGAGAGAGCAAACAGGCAGGAGCTTAGTACAGGAGGCTGAAAGCTCAGTCGGGCTTTCCCCAAAACATGGACTGTGTGAGAGGCCTCTGTCAAAAATGGCAGCTACAGTCTGCTTTTGAATTTGGGCCCAGTTATGACCACGAGAAGCCCATTTTGACAGATACACTTCTGTTCAGGGTCCACAAGCATATGATTTAAGATGGTTACTCTGTTCTTTTTGTAAACATGTTGGTACAGTGTGCAAATGACTTAAAATAATGGTGACAATGTGAAAATGCTATAATATACTTGGGTTAATGGGGTTTCTAAGTGAAAAATGAAACTGGTTTTCCCAAGAGTAACCAGAAAGAACCTGGGATGTTGCTATCTTAGACAAGTGCTAATGTAACTATCAATCTGAGGAGGGAGGTACTAGAAAGTTATTGCAGGAACAGTTTATATTTAACAGTGAGTTTTTTTTCAAGCTACATTTTAAACCTCATTACGGTGAATATTTAATTGTGACCAAAACAATAGGCTTCATTTGTATTAGCATACCCCAGATAATACCTAATTGACACATAAATATCATTGAAAGGCAATATTCCTACTTCATTAACATACTTGCTACAAGTATTCTATGATAAAATAATTAAATAAGTTTTAAATGAGATAATAGGTAAGTTTTTCATGTTGGGGAGGGTTATGGATTCAGGAACCAGTAATGAAAAAACTGGCTTTATGATGTGTTTTAAAAATATAACTCCTATAATCCCTATTCATTTTTATATGTACCATAATTGATTTAAAAGAGACTATAAGTGCTTTATTCCTTAACTGAAGAGAGCCTAGTCTTTTATATTAATTGAGTTAATTATAACAAGATCTGTAAAGTCCTAAAAGCTAGGTAAATATTTTACAAGATTGATGAGTAAATTTAAGTTTAATTTCCCTTAATACACATACAATTGTAGGAGGGTGCAGCCAGGGGGTCCCCAGAAGAAGAATTTGTAATGGGGTTCAGAACTCAAGGTGTCCAGGAAATATTAAAAAGATATATAGGATGTCCTCACCCTCCACCACAGGTGTGAGTTGCGGGAAGAGAAACATGGAGCAGGGCCATTCAGAACTGTTTGGCATATCAACTAACCTTTGCAGCTAACCTCTGGTGTGGTCATTTAGCATACCTATAACCTTTAACTGGTTGCCTAGATATGTTAAATAGCTGTGTCCATGCTCTGAACCAGGGGGATGGAAGGAACTTCCCCCCAAGATGTAACTGGGAGGCAACTCCCCTTAGTTACAGTGCCTGTGTGAGAGCTTGGAGATGATTGGCTCCACGACATGGGGCCAGCCCCCGCGCAGACTCATGATGGCAGCCCAGTAAGGCTGGAAGGATATTTAAACCCAGACTCAGCAGCCATTGAAGAGAGGGAGTCACTCGCCTGTGGCAGTAGAGAGAACTACACAGCTGCAGCCATGTAAGGAGGACCATGCACCTTTGGCCAGAGTAGTGCACCCCCTTCCCCCGGCAGCCATTAGAAGAACCACCACGCAGCTTTAGCTGGAGATCCCGGCAACACAGCTGATGGTGCTGGGAACTGAGGGAGGCCTACCAGCTGAGTCTGGATTACTGGGAAGAACCGGGGGCTGCCTGAGCCATGGACTTCTATTTCTTTTCCTGAGATACGGTACCCCAGACTGGGCAAAGGGGGTAAGGAAGGACTGTGTGTGTTTGTGTGTGTTTTCAGGGACTTTGGGATTTTGACGAAGAAATTAAGCCATTACTCTTAAGTCTGTATAACTTGAATAAATAACTCCTTCCTTTTCACCAATCTCTAATATGGAGAGCTGTAATTCTCTGGTGAAGGAAAAGGCGAACCTAGTACAGGGGGACTCCAGGAGAAAGGGGGATCAATTTGGTAGCATTGTGGGACCCTCTTCCCTGGGGGCCAATCAGGGAAAATCATGGGAGACCACATGCACAGTAGCTTTAAAGTAATACAACTACTTGTACATGTGCAGTAAAAGCCCACCAAAACTAGCCAGGAAGGATCTGCCCAATAAGAATAGAGTCCCTCCTGCCCATGAGGTCAATCTCTGCTTGGAGTTGGCCTGCTCCCATGTTCTCTGCTATAAACTCTGGGTGTTCGGTTCAATTCTTTGTCCCGATCACCAAGAACCTGGTTACCTGTGCCCATCCGTCACACAATAGATCAAATTCCCTATACCAAACAAGGAAATAAGCATTATAATCTTAAGGTTAAGAGTTACATCATAACTCAATATTAAAGCAGGCTCTCATGTGGAGTTTGTTATAAAGTACAAAAGTCAATTTCATTCCTTTCTTTTTCTTTCCTCTATACTACATTTTTCTCATTAAATATAGTATTTTTGGTTGATCTAAAGAAGTAAAATTTTCAGCAAGCACTGAGCATACATTTGATGACTGCCCAGTCTTTCAACCTCCCTGGAAACCCAGGCTGAAGGGCGCACAATTTCCTCCTAGGAAAGGAGGGGAAATGGACCACAGTAACAGGTCCAGGTAACTGTTTCAACCAAGCCTCAGGGAAATTAAAGGCAAAAGACAAGAGCTTTAAATCCTTTCTCCAGCTCCATTGTAATGTAATTTTATCTTTCATATCAGTTGATTGTGTAGGGAAGGAAGAAAAAAATACAGGGTGGGGCGGAAGTAGGTTTATAAACAGAGTTCATTCTTGCATTATTATTAATTATTGTATTCTTTTCCACACAAACAACTGTAAACCTACTTTTGCCCCACCTTGTATAGTTAAGATTTGACTTTTGTATTATATCTTTTGTGTCATTTACTGTGATCCTGAATAACAACTGAACAGAACTTAGAAGGATGCCTTAGACTATGGAACATAAAGATCCAGAACTTGGCGTTAGTGTATCATTAGTTTTTTCTCTTTAATCATTCTTACTAGTAATTCACAAGAAAGGCTTTGAGTTTCCACAATTTCCTTAGCTCCTAGATAGTAAACATTTACTATTTATAGAGAAGAAAGTAGGAAAAGATGCCCATTCAGAAGGGTTTTATAATATAATTTCATGCAAAAGCATGAGAAAAAAGATCAAGTTGTTTGTCCAAAAGATCAGAGTAATTAAATACAAAATAAATAGATCAGGCACACAATAGAGCGACCACAGAAGAGCTGGCTCGGTCAGGGAGGGTTTCTCAGGTGACAATTGTGAGCCATTTTCTCACATACTTACTCTCCTCAGGAGAACTCCTTTATTTGTGTTTGTCTTTCATTGCAAAATTTTTAAATTTTGTAAAATACACATAACATAAAGTTTAACATTGTAAGCATGTTTAAGTGTTCAGTTTGGTAGTGTTAAGTACATCCACATTGTCATTTGACTGACCTTGAGAATGATTTCCTCTTGCAAAACTGAAACTCTATAGTCGTTAAACAACTTCATTCTCCCTCTCCCCTCCTTTGCCAACCACCATTCTACTTCCTGTTCTTATGGACTTGATTACTCCAGCTACCTCTTATACATGGAGTCACACAACATTTGCCCTTCTGTGACTGTCTTATTTCAAGTAACAATGCCCTTAAGGTTCACCCATGTTGTAGCATGTGTCAGAATTTCCTTCCATTTTAAACCTAAATAATATCCTATTGTATGTATATCTCATTGGGTTTAATCATTCATACATTAAAGGACACTTGGGTTGCTCTCACCTGTGGCTACTGTGAATAATGATGCTATGAACACAGGTGTACAAATAGCTCTTCAAGACGCTCCTTTCAATTCTCTTGGTTATTTACCCAGAAGTAGAATGTCTGAGTCATACGTTAATTATATTTTTAACATTTTGAGGAACCATCATTCTGTTTCTTACAGGGGCTGAACCATTTTACATCCCATTCCAGTTTCTCTACATCCTTACCAGCACTTGTTAATTTCTATGTTTGTTTGTTTTTTTAAACAGCAGCCATCCTATCAGTGTGAAATGATACCTCACTGTGGTTTTGGTTTGCATTTCTCTAATGATTAGTGGTATTGAGCACTTGTTATTTTTAATTTTAATTACTCAATTAGTACATGTTAATTTAGAAGAGCAGAAAATTTTTATCTAAATAAAAATGAGAAAAAGAAAATCACTTTCAAGCATACATGCATAGATAACCACCTTTAACATTTTGGTGAGATTTCATCCAGACTATTTTCTACATACCCATAAAAATGAAAGGAACATACTATACTGATTGTGTTTAAACCTTTAAAAAAACTAAATATCACTTTTAAATGTTTATTTTAATAGCTATCATAAACATTACAATTTGAAGTGTCTACAGAATATTTCCTTGTTTGAATTTACTGTAATCAGTGTAACCAAACCCTTATTGTTGAGCATTTAGGTTGTTGTGAAATTTGGGGCATTATAAATAGCCCACAGTTCTTTGCTATCTGGGGTGTGGGAGGAGCAGGGAATAATCTTTAAAAATATTAACAGGTGCCCACTCAAAAAATGTTAAGAGCCTTCCACATCTTCCTTTTAAATCATTACATAGGATTTGTGTTCTTTTGTCCCTTATTGTATGTTCCAACAATTGGGTCTATTCTTTGTCACTAATGTCTCTTGTTTGAGTACTGTGTTTTCCAAAAGTCTCTAGATTTGGATTCCTGTTCCTCTTTTCTCCCCCGAAGTTAAATGTGCATGGTTAGATCTCTAATAATTTTTGAAAAAAAAAGTTTTAGTTAACTGGTGGGACTAGAAGTGTCCTTGCTGAAAGCCCGGTGGTGGGTGTCAGCATTTTAAGAAATTTGAAGATGAAGCAATCATGTTGGATGTATTTTATAGTAATCTCCATATCTTTTCTCCACTTACCTGCCCTCGACCCATCACAGGCATTAATCTTCTCTTACCAGGGTTATTGAAATAGCCATTTCTAGTGTCACACTCTACCTGCCATTCTGCAATATTAAGGATGGCTATGTTGATAGAAAACAACAGATCTCCACAATTCAGTGGCTTGAAGAACAATAAGTTTATTTCTCACCTCATTCCAGAGTGGGTTTCCAAATTTAGGAATCCAAACTCCTCCCATTGTTTGTCTCTGCCATCTGCTAGGCCATTTTCCTCATTTATACAATTGAGGCAGGGTCTCCCTGTCCATATTCCAGCTAGTGGAAAGAGAAAAACAGAAAAAGGTTCAGCGTGGTCTGAAGGTGCTGGTGTGAGAGTGGTGCACCTCCTTCCCTCTCACATTCCTTTGCGTAGAGCAGACTTCCATGGCCGTGGCCATCCTTATCTTTAGAGATGCCGGGAAATGTAGTCTAGCTGTATGCTCAGGGAGAGGAGACTGAGCTTTGACAGACAGTTCTCAGTCTGCCACACACAGCCCTGTTCATCTGCCACACTGCTGTCAGTGCTAACTCTCTGACTGTCAGATCTGATCATGCCATTCCCCTGCGAAAGAAACATACGCAGCGGTTTTCTATCACTGAACAACAAATGTTACTGAGTATTTACTGTGTGCTAAGCATTGTAGATATTATAAGGAAAATAAAAATTCTGTATTTGTCCTCCTGGAGCTTATTATACAGGAGCCAAAATCCTGGGCATCATATATGGCTCTTCCTTCTCTCTCACCGCTACATCCAGTTCATCAGGGACACCTGCGAATTCCACTTTCATCCAGAGTACCACTCTGCACCCCTCCTCCATGAGTGTTATTGTTCTAGATATTTTTTAAAATCCTAAATTACATAGCTTAGACATAACCACATTTAGAGGACTTTGTCAAATGAGCCATGAATGTGCAGTGTGGCAGGAAATGAAGCATTTAATTTTAACTAATTTGTTGACATTATCTATGTTTATGTGGGCAGGGGGGCTTGGCCCAAAGGGCCCCCCTATCTGCCACGGATAAGAATAAGTCTACCAAATGAGAATAAGTCTACCAAGACGTGATCTGCTTGGGGAGGAAAGGTGGCCGATCTCTTGAAGCAGAAGAGCCAAGAACCTTTTCCTCAATGGGCTTTTATTGGGTTCGTTTTACACAGGAATACAGGTAAAGCTCATCAATCATTGTCAGGCAGTAAGGATCAAACAATAGATAATATACAAAGAACTATGAGGGCTTATTCTGAGTCAGGGTCTCTTAGCTAAAGGGCTACAAAACTTTGGGAAACAAACTCATTTCCTGCTGGGACCTTTATCAGAAAACTGAGAACATTCTTAGCAAAGCAGGTTTCACAGGATTTTATGTATTCTTTCTTAGGCCTGATGGCCCCACGGAACCTGCCCTTTCCAGCACAGGGCTGCATCGACCTCTGTCCTTGTTTCAGGCTTACGTCAGGCAGGGGAAGTAAGAAAGCCAAGAGATTAGGAGACTTCTCGCAGATAGAATGAGGACTCAGGCTTTGTGAAAGCCGAGGGGTGAGGGTCCATCACTCCCTTTTTCTGTAGCCCCCCAAGTCCTTCCCTGCAGGCCCCACTATCATGCTTATCTTAGGTCATCCCTCCCTTGAGGAATCTTATCCATCATTGGCTAACTGATCATGCATTGGGGGCCAGGCAGGGTGAAGTAAAAGGGGCAGATCTCCCTGCCAGGGAGATAAGCTTTGTCTCTTCAGTGGCTTATGGTCCAAGGTCACTCACTCAGCCTTAGTCATGGGGGTTAGTCACAGTTTCTGAAACCAGGCAGGGCAATTCCCAACATTTATGCTTATTCTCATTCTGTTCTTGCTTGAAGGTTTGAGGGAACTTCTCCAGAAATGTTATCAGATCCCCCTTCCTTTGTGGGGTGCCCAGGTTCTTTATGCTTGTGGTCCATGAGATGTGCTTCTCTCTTTGTACAACAAACTCCCTTTCATTTAAGTTGCTTGAGAGGCTTTCTGCTCCTAGCCACCAAAAGATTCTTCTGTAAAACATTTTTTCATTTTTTTGAAAAGTACATTTAACATCTAGTGTTGGTACTGGTGGTGCTAGATGTTTGAGGGCTACAATATTATCCTTTATGCAAAGAGCTTTGGCGTGTCTGTGCCTCGTTTAAAGAAGAACAAAACAGCCCTGCTGGCATAGCTCAGTGGATTGAGTGTGGGCTGCGAACCAAAGTGTCGCAGGTTCGATTCCCAGTCAGGGCACATGCTTGGGTTGCAGGCCATAACCCCCAGCAACCGCACATTGATGTTTCTCTCCCTCTCTCTCTCTCTCCCTCTCTCTTTCTCTCTGTCTTCCTCCCTTCCCTCTCTAAAAGTGAATAAATAAAAAATCTTAAAAAAAAAAAGAAGAACAAAACAACAGAGTTCTGGCCAAGATGGAGGTGTAGGTAGAAACCCTTTGCTTTCCCGCACAACCAAAAGGAGGATAACAACCAATCTAAAATCAATAAACAACCAGAAGTGCCAGAAAATCAAACTGCATGAAACTGTGACAACCACAGAATTAAAGAAACAGTCAAACAGAATAATCAGTCCAGTCAGGTGGTGGATGGAGAGACATCACAGTGAGGTGGCGGACCGAGCAGGCAGGGCTGACTTAAGGAGAAACTGAGACTCGGAGCTGACTGTGGACTACAGCGGTTGCCATGGTGGGAGAAACTCCCAGTCTCACGCAAGAGTCCAGAGGAAAGTGCACTAGAGACGAGCAGGTGAGTTGCACTGTTCCCTCTCTGGCCCATTCCCCACAGGCAGTGCAGCAGTGCAGCAAAGAAGGTTGCCCCAGCCCTGGTGACTACCTAAGGCCGTGCCCGCTTATAACTTAACAATTGCATCGAGACAAAGAAAATGAAAGAACAGAGCAAAACCTCAGGAAGAGTGCTTAAAAGATGAGGAGATAGCCAACCTGGTATAGAATTTAAAGCCCTGGTAATCAAAATACCCATAGAACTGATTGAGCTTGGTCAAAAAGTGAAAGAACAGATGAAAGATACCCAAAGTGAAATAAAGCAAAATATTCAGGGAACCAACAGTGACAGGAAGGAAACCAGGACTCAAAGAAATGATTTGGAACAACAGGAAGAAATAAACATCCAACCAGAACAGAATGAAGAAACAAGAATTCAAAAAAATGAAGAGAGGCTTAGGAACCTCTGGGACAACGTTAAATGTTCCAGTATCCAAATTATAGAGGTGCCAGATGGAGAAGAACAACACCAAGAAATTGAAAACTTATTTGAACAAATAATGAAGGAAAACTTCCCCAATATGGCAAAGGAAATAGACTTCCAGGAAGTCCAGGAAGCCAGAGAGTCCTAAAGAAGTCAGACCAAAGAGGAACACACCAAGGCACATTATCATTAAGTTACCCAAGATTAAAGACAAACAGAAAATCCCAAAAGCAGCAAGAGGAAAGGAAAGAGTTACCTACAAAGGAGTGCCCATAAGACTATCAGCTGATTTCTCAAAAGAAACCTTGCAGGCAAGAAGGGGCTGGAAAGAAGTATTTGAAGTCAAGAAAGGCAAGGACCTACATCCAAGATGACTCTATCCAGCAAAGCTATCATTTAGAATGGAAGGGCAGATAAAGTGCTTCCCACATAAGGTCAAGTTAAAGGAGTTCATCATTACCAAGCCATTATTATGTGCAATGTTAAAGGGACTTATCTAAGAAAAGATAGATTAAAAATATGAACAGTAAAATGACAACAAACTCACAACTATCAACAAATGAACCTATAAAAGTAAAACAACAAAAACAAAACTACACAAACAACTAGAACAGGAACAGAATCAGAGAAATGGAGATCACATGGAGGGTTTTCAGTGGGGAATAGTGGGGAAAAGGTACAGGAAAGAAGAATAATTGGTTGGCATTAAATAGATGGGGAGAGGCCAAAAATGGTGTGGGAAACAGAACTCAAGGAACTCATATGTACAACCCATGGAGATGAACTAAGGGATGGGGAATGCTGGAGGGTTGCGGGGTGCAAGGTGGAGGGGGGATAAAGTGGGAAAAATTGGGAACACTGTAATAGAATATACTTAAAAAAAAGAACAAAACATCTGTAATATTTTCATATCACTACTGTAACAAATGACCACAAATGTAGTGGCTTAAAACAATACTCATTTATTATCTCGTGGTTCTGTAGACAAGAAGTCTGAAATCACATCAAAATTTTAAAATTATTATTAAATATTGTATTTATTTATGTATTTTCAGAGAGAGGCGGGGAGGGAGAAGTAAAGGGAGAGAAACATCCATGCGAGAAACACCCAGGGACAGAACTCACACCCCAGGCACATGCCCCTCCTGGGAATCAAACCAGTGATGTTTTGCTTTGCGGGATGGTGCCCAACCAACTAAGCTACATCAGTCAGGGCAAAATTTTAAAAAGTTTAAAAATATTTTAAAAGTACATGTAACAGTGAACTCCAATTAACATGATTTGTATAAAAACATGTATTTCCTCCTCACAATGACTCAATAAAATAAGCACTAACAAACATCACCCAAATTTTATAGATCAGGAAACTGAAGCACAGAAGTATAAAATACTTTTCCCAAGGTCAAACAACTTTCGAAGTGTGGTGCAGAGAATTTGACCAGGTAGCTGGCCTTCGCTCATTACACACTGCTTCCCCAGGTATAGCTTGCATAAAGAGAGAGGTATTTACAATATGTATATTGTTACCATATTTTATATTCCATTATATATATTTATTTTATGTAATCTGGTTACTTCACTTTACATACAAAGAGAATTGGTCTGAATAGGTGATCTTATAAATTTGGTTCTTGTGACCTTTGCTTTTTCTAAACTTCCTGGTTATTTTTCAAAGCTCTGAAGGCTGAGGTGCAATTTTCTCTCCTGAGTCACTGAGATGACTCTAAAGGAGGAAGGAGGAAGGAGGACTGATGGAGAGCTGCCATGTCAGGGCGGGTGACAGTATTCTTAGGTCTCTCAGCTCCAAACATCTGATTTACTCTTTCACAAAGAAAGTAGCTGCTGTATAAATAGGAAATATCTGTGAACCATTTGCTACAGACAGGTAGTTTTCTTAATTTATAGTTTACTAGTGCCTAGTAATTACATTTATAATCATGCAACGTAAATACACATATATTTCATACAAAAAGAATAAATAAGTGGTGCTGAAAAAGAACATGAGTTTACAATATTTTTTCTGATTTCAGATTATAACTGATATGAATATAAATGTGTAAATATTCGTGAGTGTATGAAGGTGTGTGTTTATTAATTCTAAGATACATTTTGTGCAAAGATTTTCTTTGTCATTTCTTATACTCCCTGATGACAAATGACAGCATTTGTGTTTTCTATCTGAGGCCCACACTGAAAATAGAGTCAAAATTTAGAATTTAGATTTAGCGATAGTAAAATAAAAATCTATTGAGATTTATAAGTTAAAAGATGATGTTCTAGCCCTGGCTGGCGTAGCTCAGTGGATTGAGTGCGGGCTGGGAACCAAAGTGTCCCAGGTTCAATTCCCAGCCAGGGTACATTCCTGGGTTGCAGGCCATAACCCTCAGCAACTGCACATTGATGTTTCTCTCTCTCTCCCTCTCTCTCTCCTTCCCTCCCTAAAAATAAATAAATAAAAAAAATCTTTAAAAAAAAGATGTTCTTACAAGGCCTCACAAGTTCTAAGACAATCTTTTATCTTACAAAAGAATGATTTTTTTCCCCGAGTATTCAAAAAGAAACCTTTTCATCCCCAATTCTGCTTTTGTATAACTGTATAATTAATGGTGATGATAATATTATAGGGACAGAATTATGTGTGCGTGGATGGTGGCAGTGATGGGGAGTTCCAAATAGAAATTACAAATAAGGGAAATAAAATTCCATTTTTTAGAGTTAAAGTACAAAAACAATATAGATTTCGAGCAGGGACATGCACTGAGAAAGAAAGACGGGTTTCTGGGACTACAAGACTGAAGCTACATTGAATTTGGTGTTTATAGCTACAGCATGTATCCATCAGAAGAGAACATGGATTGGCCTTTTGAATAAAGGAAAAGAAAAATCCCTGAAGAAATTTTGGCTGTACTTATTCAGCACTGCTCAGGGGAAGAAACTTACTTGGAAAACTTGAGGAATCACTTTTCCAGTGGCAAATCTAACCCACCTGAAAGCAGGTGCACCGCTCTCTTACAAGTAATCATTTAAGTTGCTTGACTTAGATCCTTTGCTCCATTTCCATGTCCACTATTCAATCTTGTGGTTGAAATTTTTCTCTGTTCTCATGGAGCAGTGCCCACTGAGAGAAAATATGCTAGGCTTGTTAACTTGAGTGTTCTGGCCTCTGCAACAAGTGTATTTTTTTTTTATTATAAATCTAAACATTGACACTCAGCTTTTATGCACTGGCCCCTTTGAGTTTGGTTAATGTGATTTCACTGTAAGCCTGTCTAGGCTAATCTCTAAGACTTCAGTAACTTTAGTAAAGTTATCAAGGTAACAGTACAAATTACCGGCATTTTCCTCCAGAAGATCTCTGTGTCCTTGCGCACAGTCTTCTTTCAAAACATCGTTTCAAGAATCCATTGCTGTATCATGAAATAATATTTATAGAGAGTTTTCCTGTCCTAGAAAAGAAAAATAGATCGTCTTTTGTTAATTTTACAGAATCAAATTAATAGCAACGTAAGTACTGTTCTGTCTTGCAGATGAAATGACTTCTAATGATGAAAAGGAAAACCATATATCCAAAATAGCCTAAAAATGAGATGAAGATAAGATTGATGAAACTGAAAACTATTTTTTAAAAAACCCACAATGAAATCAATCAATTAGGAGGCAAGTTTCAACAACTATTTAAATAAACAGATTAGAAACAATAAAATCAAACTATTTTACAATTGCTATGTAGAAAATTTAGTTTAAAAATATATATTTTACCCTGGCTGGTGTGGCTCAGTGGCTTGAGTGCTGGCCTATGAACTGAAAGGTCACTGGTTTGATTCCTAATGAGGGCACATACCTGGGTTGCAGGCCAGGTCCCCAGCTGGGGGTGTGCTACAGACAACTGATCAATGTATTAATGTTTCTCTCCCTCTGTCCCTCCCTTCCCTGCTCTCTAAAAATAAATAAATAAAATCTTTAAAAATAAAATAAAAATATATATTATTTTAAATATCCCTAAGGATATAAAAATCTGAGTCTCTGTATGAGACCCTACAACAGATTTGTTTACTAGAGGAAAAGAAATTTGTCAGAAACTTACTTGGAAATGCAATGGTAATTCCTAATGCTCTCTTTGTGTCTCAGAAACTCAGTCTTTCCAATAGTTCTTACTCACTGATGAGACACCTAGGACCTAGAGAGGTTAAGTAAGTTTTCCAGAGTTACAATGCCCAAAAGTGGTAGCACAGGGAATTCCATTATCATCATTTCATTCATAAATGATTCATATGTTTATTAAAGATAGGAACTCTTAAAATATAGTTTCTTTACCACTGTACATGATTCCTTAATGTTATCAAATACCTAGTGTTCATATTTCCCTGATTGTCATATAAAGTAGATTTACAGTTATAAAACAAATAATACGTTAATAAATAATAATACAATAATAAAGTTTATGTTTTGTGTACTCACAACTGTAAACCTACTTTTGCCAGTCCCAGTATATAGTAAAAAACCCTATAGTTTATAGGGGTTTTTTTGTTTGTTTGTTTGAATCAGACTACTTGGAAAGTTCATATAATACAATTGGTTGACATATGACTTAAGATTTTCTTAATCTATACCTTCCTACTCTGTCTCTTTCTATTCTTTCAAAACAATTTTTTAAAAGAAACCATGTTGTCTTGTTGAGTTTCCTACATCGAGATTGTACTGATTGCATTGTTATGGCGTGTAGTTAATACATTCTTCTGCTCTTAGTTTCCATAAATTTGTAGGTAGGTCTAACCTTGACCAGATTCAGTTTTGAATTTTTTGGCAAGACTTGTTAAAAGATAGCATTGTGTACTTTAATAACAAGGTACATAATCTCTGTTTCATGGTCTGTGATTTAGCAGCTGTCAATACAATAATCATTGCCTAGATCCATTTGCTTACTAAAAGTCGCAAAATGGTGATGTTTTAATTCTATCATTCCTTCTTCATATATTTTTACAAAGAGATTCCTCTGATCAATTTTTTTCTAATTTTTCCAGTGAAGTTTTCCCTGTCCTTAAATATTCTTAAAAATATTATTTTTAAAGGTCTTAGTATATTTTTTTCTGAAGGATTTGCTGTACTTTATATACCCATTCCCTAGCTCCTGGACATTTAGACTGTTTGATTTTTCACTCTGAAAATTGATGGAATCAATATTATGGTACATTTTGTTGTACATAAGTCTGTTTACATATCTGGTTATTCCTTTAGAATAGATTCTTAGCAGTGGAAGTTCAAGGTATAAAGAGTTTTGTAGCTTCTCCTTGCATATTAAAGAGTGTCTTTCTGAAAAGCACCAATTTATACCCAACCCCAACAAAAGTGCCTATTTCCTTATATATCTTTATCATTTTCACACACTTAGTGTGTTTGTATTCCATGTTTTATATTAAATGTAAATTGTAACAACTGAATTAGGAATGCATCTCTCATAAACACAGTAAGAAAATTCAAGGTTCATTATTTTATTTCATAGAATGTATACAAATGAAACAATTGTTCCATGTGAGGAAATTAAAAATCTTATAATTTCAAAATTGTGTAGAACTATTCAACTATTCAAGAACTATTCTACTTGGTGGGTCTAAGATTTATTCACCTGTTATTTTTAGGAACTGATGACAATTAGTTGTCTCCCATATGTGCCCAGAGCATTGATTGTTTGTGCCCAGACTTCGACCACCCCCCGCCACACATACTGGGAATCGAACCCACAACCTGTGTATATGCACTGACTGAGAATGGAACTTGCCACCTTTCGGTTACAGGGTAACACTCCAACCAACTGAGCCACACCTGCAGAGTCTGACTTAGATTTTAAGGGGAAGACTCTAGGCTGCAATAGTGGAAATAGGGAGACCTGTTCAGAAGCTTTTTACAGTGATCATGAGATGGCTTGGATCAGCCAGGGAGATGGAGAGTGGGGAAGTCAGGATGTGTTTGAAGGTGAAGTCAACAGAATCTCCTGATGGATTAAATGTGAGATGTGAAAGAAAGAATCCAAGCCAAGTGACTGGAAGGATGGAGTTGCTATTTGAGATGAAGAAGCTGGAAGAAGTGTTAGATTTCAGGGGGAAGATGGGGAGTTCCATTTTGGACATGTTGACCTTGAGACATGTAGTGCTATCCAAAGGAAATGTTGAATATGCTGATAGATACAAATCTGGAATTCAGGGGACACATCTGGATGGCAATAGACCTTTCATCTTATGATCCAGTCTCATAATTTTTAATACCATCTAATGCCATCAATAGTGATGACTACCAAATGTTTATGTTTATGGTGGATTCAAGCAGTTTATGGCTGTATAGCTGTGTTGCCACTAAAGAGAGAGATGAACTTTTTACTCTGCTTCTTTATCTCTGATCATATAATAGGTAGGATCTTACGAATCCCTGCAAGGTAAACTGAGGTTCATACAGATTAAGTCGCACATCTTGTAAACTGTAAAGGCAAATTTGAATCAAGGTCTAAAACCCATACCTGGAGCTCTTTCCTCCACAATACCCACCAATCCTTGGCAAGTGTGTCTTTCAAAGACCGGTTCTCCTTGCTTTCTCATCATCTTCCCAGGCATTTTATTCTTCCCCTTAACTTCGCTGGGCCCACTTAATTTCAGCAGCGGGAGTCTCAGTGCTGAGAAACTGAATTAGGAAAAATCCTTGACTAAGACTCCAGCTACTAGGTGTATTTTGTCCTCTGTCAAGTAATTCATAATTACTCCATCCAGGTTAATGTCCCCAAGGATTCTATTGTGTCGCCTCCGCAGTCCCAAACTTTTCTTCCTTAACTCAATTCAGCATATATTCTTTTCCAAATGTGCATGTAGGTCTGCGGAACAGTGTTCTAGCATAGGGAGAAAAGGCATGCCATCAATCAGCTGGAACCTGGACAACACACCCGAGCTGGTACGAGAAGTTTGGGCCGTACTGAAGAACCAGCTTTGTCCTCGGATCGCGAGCTCCAGTTCCTCAGCCTCCAGGAGCAAACGGGGTTACCGGAGGGGGACCCCTATCCTCCTGTGGGCGGGGCCTACGGCTCCCGCTCCCGCCTCCCCGGCTGCGCGCGGCTGCGGGTCGCGGTCACGTGAGCGCGGCGCGGCGGGGGAGGGGCCCTGATTTCCGGGCGGCGGAAGGAGACGCGGCCGCGTGAGGGCTAGGGGATTTGAAAACACGCTCCGGGAGCGAGAGGCAGAGGCTAGTGGCGCACGCTGTCGCTCCGAGGACTTCTGCTCAGACACTCTTACTCTCTGCTTCTGTCCGCCGGGCCCGGCCGGACTCTCAGGTGAGCGGCTGGCGCCCATCAGACCAGGCCCTCCCGGGGCGCGGGACGGCGCGCCGGGCCGGCACCCCCCTGTCCGCGGCCCAGGCGGGCAGGGCCAGCTGAGTTTGGTCTGCGACCCCTGGGGCCCCGGCTGTGGCACCTCTACGGAGCTTGGCCTGGGTGCGGAGCTGAGCAGTGCGGGGGCGGGTGTCCGCGGGCATGAAGCGCCTCAAGTGACTGGGCGGGTTCCCGCGGTTTCGGTCCGAGATACTTTCGGGCCGGTGTGCGCTGATTGGGCCCCACCTCCCGGGCTGTGGTCCCGACTGCGGTCCTCTGGAGTAAAAGAAACGGTAGTTTCTGAAAACCCACGGGGTCTAAACTTCCTGGCGTGCGGGACCGAAGACTTGGAGTGGGGATGAGCAGTGGTCCCCTCATTTGCCCTCTCGCGGTCCAAGTGTGGCGGGTTAAGTGGTCTGTGCCGAGCAGAACCGGGCCGCCGGCTGTATCAAGTTGTCCATGTAGGGCTTTTGCGTTAACCGAAGTCTGGTGTTTGCGATTGGACCCCTCAGTAGAGTTTGGGGAAACTCGTGAGCGTAAAAGGGGTTGGAGAGGAAATTTTCAAAGGCCGAGCGCAGTGTGATTTCTTCTTGATATGGGGGGGGGGGGATCGGCGGCGGAGAATTTGGAAACTAGGGGGTAATGAGGTAGCAGACAAATTAGCTGGAAATCGGTTTGGTGGGGATCCTGATAGGCCAGCATCTCCTTTTTGTTGTGACACGACCTGCAGTTGGAATATGCAAAGTTCAGTTTTAAAACTTTGGGAGCTCACATACGTAGGAGCTCCAGTGATGGGAGAGTTCAGCCCCTTAGGCAGGAGTTCTTATCTTCTGTTCAGTACCCGATAACATAAAAGTTGCTTAGTCAGGCTATTATTTGAATTGCTGTGTTGGGAATTTTTTATTTTAAGTGAAAGTAACAGAAATTGCTAGTAGAATGTTCCCCGTGTATCATAAAAATAACCGTACCAGTCTTAAAAGCCTAGGAAAGGATGATCAGCCTTCTTAATTTTCCTAACGGAGGGAAAACATTAGTAAGACAACTACAAAGTGATGGATAATATGGCATAAACTTGACAGCAGACTGTGTTGGCTAGGGATCAGGTAGGTAGTGGTTAAAGATAGCACAGAACATTGGTTGGTGGGGGGGTTGGAGGGTTAATTCATTCGGATTTTCTGAACGTCTTGTACCATTTATTTTCATCTCTGGTACTAGTTAATAAAGTTGTAGGGAAAGATTACAAAGTGTGCTTAATTAAGGAAAATCATTATTTTCTTTGTAGTAAAAGAGGCTAGTAAAGTATTAGGGACTTTATTTTAGGTTTTACTTGCCCATTTTTTCAGACTGGAGTAGCTAGAGAGGTGTGGGTGGAATGAATACTTGGAAATAGAATAAGTGAAATAAGATGAGCCATTTTGCTACTTGGTTTTCCAGTTTTCACCTTAGTTCCAGTATATATAACATAAAACTGGTTATGCAGAGTTGTCTTGAGTATGAAACCCTCTTCAGCTACTTAATAAAGGACTGACAAAACTTTTCTGATCCACGACTTAAAAATGGGTTTAGTTTCACCTTCCTTCATATGGTTTTGTGAGAATTGAATGCTAATGTACATAATGCATCTAATATTGTACTTGGTAGGTACTAGTCCTGAGAATTGAAAATACACATATTTGTGCTTATAGCACATGTGTTCATCATTGTGCCAGGAACAGTTCATAGTGTTTTACAAATAATGAATTTATTTGCTCCTCATTCATCTTACCTCATAACAACTGTATGATGAAGTATGTATGTATGTATTATTCCTATTTTGTAGATAAAAACTAAGGCATAGTGGTAACTATAGCCAGAAAGTGGCAGTCTTGATAAGAACATAATCACTTTGGCTCTAGAATCTGTTCCTTATCTATGTGGCCAAATCCTAGACCATGGATCATGGTGATTGGCTTCTGGATTCCTGGAACTTTAGCTGTCAGACTTGCACCAGCCATTTTATTACTTTCACAATAATGCAGACGTTCGATTTACTCAAATTTTTTTTTACTCTTGTGTAGCATTGACTTAAAAAGAAATAGCTGGGCATAGGGTAAATATAGGAGTTTTATTTATTTCAGAGGTACTGTTCCAGTAGGGTATGTAGTGAAAGGTAGAATTCATTATTTTTGCAGCATGTGGAAGGCTTCAAAAAGAATCGAGCTGGTTCTGGGTATAGGAGACTATTTTTTAGATGGAAGTTAACTTGTAGGAAGATAAAACTGGAGAGGAAGTTAGGAAGGACCTAATATGTCCAGCTGAGGAGTTTGCTGTAAAGGGAGTAAAGGAACACCTGAAATGGGGGTTTAGAAATTGCACTCTGGTGCCTCTCTAGGAAATGGACTAGGGAGTGGGCACTAGAGACAAGGCCAGAATACCTGTGGGAAAACTATTGAACAGTCTAGTGTAGAAATCAAGAACTTGAAGACGTGGCGAGGGAATGGGTAGGAGGCACAGATCAAAGATTTTGTGTGTAAGTGGTAAGATTTGGGTGTAAGTTGAAAGAAGGTGGTGAACAGGGGAAAGTGCAGGGTGACATGGTTATGCTTGAGTTATTTATAGTAGTAGCCTAATGATCTTGTTTCTTATACCTGTTACACTGTATTTCCTTTTTCTTCTGTTTTTCATCCTGTTTTTTGGATACTATTTCCTGTTCATATCTAGTTTGAACTTTCCCTGGTGTTCAGAATGTTGTGATCTTCATTTTTGCCTATATGATGCTTATCCCATTTTCCTGACCTGTACTGCTTTCCTTGCTCGTGAAGTGCTCATTAACTCTCCTTGCTGCATACCTGTACCTTACCCATATTTAAAGCATTCGACTTAGGTTCATGAAACTTTTCCTATTGTAGGCTTCATTAAATAATAGCATTGGTTTCCAGACTTGGCTTTGCTTTGTTAGAGGTTCCCAGTAGATAGAGGTGTATCTTTAGCAATTCTGTGCTGCTTTCCAATCCACCCTCTCAGCACTTGCTCCCCACCCTCCAAAAAATTTTCCAAAACTTTCCATTTACCCCACTGCTTAACAAAAGGTTCTAGGGCTAAAAATCCTTGACAGATCAGTGGCAAGCCTGTTGCCTTATTGTTAGTGACTCCTCTTTACAAATGTCCTGGCTAAATCGATTTTTTTTGTTGTTGTTCTTCATAAAGGTAGTTTCCATTTAGTATTTTGATCCTTCAGTATAGTCACCATTGGCCTTGATTCTTGATTATCTTTGGAATAAATGGTAGTGTAAATATTGAAAAATACCTTTTATTTTTTTAACTATTTGTTTACTTTTAGAGAGGGGAAAGAAGGGAGAAAGAAAGAGGGAGGGAAACATCAATGTGTGGTTGCCTCTTGCACGCCCCCTACTGGGGACCTGGCCTGCAACCCAGGCATGTGCCCTAGACTGGGAATCGAACTGGCAGTCCTTTGGTTTGCTCTCAATCCCCTGAGCCACACCAGCCAGGGCCTTTTTAACTGTTTCAACAGTTTTTTTGTGTTTATCCATTGTTTTCAAATTCTTTTCATTATAGCACTCAAGAATGACCAAAAAAAGAAAACGCCAAGATGATTTTCAAAAAGTAAAACTAAAAGTTGGTAAAAAGAAGCCCAAGTTAGAAAATGCTACTGTTACAAACTTTAAAACGAAGACTATACATCTGCCTGAGCAACTCAAAGAGGATGTAACACTTCCAACAAACAATAGAAAACTTAACATAAAGGTAAATCATAAATACCATTTTGATAAAAATAGGTTTTTTAAAAAATCACTTAGAATATTATATTTTTGTGAAGTTTTTAATTCTTAACGGATTATTGATGGCTGAAGTTTGGAGTTCATCTGTTAACCCAAGTCTGATATTGCCACTGTAGCTTTTCCACCTCCAGAAAGCCTTGTTTAACTAAATCTGTAGTGATTTCTCCTTTGTATACTTAGTTGATGATTTAATATATTATCTAGAAATATCTTGTGTTTAACTTTTTGATGTGTTTGATGTGTCAAATTCTTGATGTTTCTGTTTTCAAAGCACATTGAGATAAGATCTTGTCTTGCTTGTTTTTGAATTCCTTTAGCACGTAGCTTATAGGTTCATGGTAAATGTGTGAAGTTACGGTAACTGGAGTTTGAACAGTAGTTCTGCTTAAAAATTGTACAGCTTTATTAAAATGTAATTTATACATAAGATTCACACCTTTAAAGTATACAATTCAGTGGTTTAAAAAATATAGTTATACCATCACCATAATCTAATTTTAGAACAATTTTTATCACTTCAGAAAGAAATGCTATACGCATTAGAAATCACTCCCGTTCCTTCCCCCTGGCCCTAGGCAGCCACTAATCTACTTTGTCTTTACATAGATTTGCTCCTTCTGGACATTTCATAGAAATTGGAAACATATAATGCCAAGTCTTTTGTTACTTGACTTTCACTTAGCATGTTTTCGAGGTTCATCCATGTTAGAGCATGTGTCAGAGCGGTTCTTAATTCCTTTGTATTGTTGAATAGTATTCCAGTGCATGGTTATGTCACATTTTATTACTTAACAGTTAATGGACATTTGATTGTTCCCACTCTCTGTTATGAGTAATGCTATTAGGAATATTTGTGAACAAGTTTTTGTGAGGATACACATTTTCTAGTTTTGTTTTTAAGCCCCAAAGGTTAAATAATATCAGAAAGGTATTCAAAATCATGATATTTTTTTCACAGATTATGTAAGTTATTCCACAGAGAAAATTGACAAATGTTGTACTCTGAGTAAAATAAATATACACCTGGAAAAACCATTTAAAATAGACAGAAAGGTCTTGTTAAATTAAGAGTATATGAATGCACCCAGCACATGCATAGTATGGAATAGGTATTTAAATAGTGGTGGTGGTGATTGCTGTCATTTTAAATGGTAGTGTGCCTAAGCCTACGTGCATGTTATTTTTTTCCTTTTTGTCGAATTTATTGGGGTGACACTGGTTAACAAAATTCTACAGGTTTCAGGTGCACACTTCTACAACATATCATCCGTGTACTGTATTGTGTGTTCACCACCCCAAGTTTTACTTTCAAAAAGAAAATTCTGACTGAAAATTATGTAGTATTTTTATTAAGCTAAAACTATTTTAAAGATAGAACTCTGTTTCTAATCTTAAAGCTAAGTGACATTTAGAAGTACTTATTGAAGCAGTTTTCCCAAGAAGTATCAGTTTACTGGTTTTAGTTAGCATGTTTGAAAATTTATACTTGTATATATATATATATATAACTAAAACCTGTGTTTTTATTTTTATTTATAGGATTTGCTATCACAGATGCATCACTACAATGCTGGGGTTAAACAAAGTGCTCTTCTTGGACTTAAAGACCTTTTGTCTCAGTACCCATTTATAATTGATGCACACCTTTCAAACATATTAAGTGAAGTGACTGCTGTGTTTACAGATAAAGATGCTAATGTACGATTAGCAGCAGTTCAACTTCTTCAATTCCTGGCCCCCAAAATACGAGCTGAACAAATTTCTCCATTTTTTCCTTTGGTAAGTGCCCATCTCTCTAGTGCCATGACTCACATTACTGAAGGAATTCAGGAGGACTCTTTAAAAGTTTTGGACATTCTGCTGGAAGAGTACCCAGCTCTGATTACTGGCCGTAGCAGTATATTGCTTAAGAATTTTGTAGAACTTATTTCTCATCAGCAGCTGTCCAAAGGATTGGTAAATAGAGACAGATCCCAGTCCTGGATACTTTCTGTAAACCCTAATCGGAGACTCACTTCTCAGCAGTGGAGGCTGAAAGTCTTAGTGAGACTCAGTAAATTCCTTCAGGCCTTGGCAGATGGATCCAGTAGGTTGAGAGAAAGTGAAGGACTTCAGGAACAAAAAGAAAATCCCCATGCCACTAGCAACTCCATTTTTATCAACTGGAAGGAACATGCCAACGACCAGCAACACATCCAGGTTTATGAAAATGGGGGTTCACAGCCCAATGTCAGTTCACAGTTCAGGCTACGGTAAGAAGGATTTCAGTTATGTCCACACTCAGTTTTCCTATATTGAATTATAACTGCTGACCATTGATGGCTAATGGTGGGAAGACATACAGTTGTCTTTCATAGTTTTCATGTGGTTACTCATGATTTGGTTTTATTTGTCGATGGGAGGAGTCATTTGAAAGTATATTATTATTTGAAAGCCTAATGAGAGGTAAAACTTGATAGCCTCTTGGCTTTGTCTTCTTAGAATTTTATTTTTCTTAATTAGTTTTGATCAATGTAATTATCAATTTATGGTTCTTCCTTTTAATGGTATTTTATGTTTAAGATTTATATTAAGCAAGGAATACTATTTTTTAATCATTAATTTTTTTTTCATTTTTACCCTTCATTAGGTACCTGACTGGAGGACTAGGCAGTGCAGATGAAGGCTTGGCATCTGCTGAAAGCTTAAAAGGATTTATTGAGATAATAATTCCACTGCTAATTGAGTGCTGGATTGAAGCTGTACCTCCACAACTAGCTACTTCTGCTGGAAATGGTGTAGAACGAGAACCACTGCAGGTTATGCAGCAAGTTCTAAATATTATTTCCCTTCTGTGGAAACTCTCTAAACAGCATGATGAAAACCAGAAATTGGTGAGAACTAATGAATTGTTTATTTTCTAAGTAATGCCTTTTACCATTAACGGGCAGATTAGATATCAGCGTATTACTGTTAATTGGTTATGTGTTTTCCAAAAAATTCCCAGGGTTTAACTGTAAGCTAGTTTCTTATTTTTGCCCCAAACTACAAATTAAAATAATTTTGTGAGATTATTATCTGAATATTAAAATTTTTAAAAGTGAAATGCATAGCTTAATGTGCTTATTTTCATTAGCTGTAATTTATAGTAGGGTTATAATTTACTGTTTTGTGGCAGATTATGTAGGAACATTCTAGTGTCTGCAGGCCTCTTCTGGGATTAAAAAGGTTGCTTATTAAGTAGTCTTTTCCAGTTTGTGCTACATTGCCAAGTTTAGTAGAAATGGACTAAACTGAAGATCTCATGACCAACCCTGAGTTCTTAAACTACTACATTTTAGAGAAGAAGCTGTACGTAGACTTGCTGAGTGTATGCTCTTTTATCGTGATAAAGAATGTAAGGTCAGAAAATATTTCTAAAAGGTACCTTTACTGTAGTAAGCTATAGTTGTAAATATACTATGAATGAAGTTAAGTGAATTCCAGGTCAGATAGGAGTTTCTTCCTAAAAAGCTAATTGTGAAGACATGTTTCTTGATAAGTAAAAGTTAAACCTGTTTGGGGGAGAATTAAATGTTGGTAGCTTTTTAAAAGTGTTCTTACAGTGAATACAACATGTTGTGCATGGTGCAAGTAAGGAAGAACAAGCTCTAAGATTAATTGGTGATAAATTAATGTAGCAGCACACTTTTAAAAAAGGCAGCTGCAGAAACAATACTTTAAAGCTTGAACCATCCGGTCTATAGAATTACTGTAAGGACTTTGAACTACATGTGAAACCTGGAAGTTGCCTGCTTACGAACAAAACTTACAAGGCAGTTACTTGGTATTGTTTAATTCTTTTTATTCAAGCTGTAGCTTACAATGAGTTAGTACGCCACATAAAATAAGACTAAGGATGAATTTAAAATAGTATTTGATAATCTTGATAAACATTATGTAATCGTCCTATGGAGTGTGTTTGGGAGCTTGCTCTTTTTGCTGTTAAGCATTTACCCATCATCTGTGGGGATATTTGAAGAATTGCTTTTTCAAATAGGATGGCATTTCCTTTGTAGTTTGGAGCTTGTCATATAATTCCTTGCATACATTGGCAAGAAATAGTAATAAATCATGATTAGGGGTATAGTGTATGATTTTACCTTGCTCTCCTTTATGCTAGTTAATATGTGATATAGGCTAGTGACAGTAATAATGCAAACAGCTTTGTAGAAGGTATATATGATTTGCAGTCTGGAATGGATCTATTTTCATCTGAAAGGCTAAGATAAAATGAAAAGTTATGATATTCAACATGGACCTAGTCTTTCCTTCATTTTTAAAAAGCTGAGAAATTAAAAATGCAAGCATTTTGGTGTTTGGTTTCAATGGGTACTGATGAGTTTGTGTTATTGCTTGAGTAATAAATAACATCTATAATTGGATAGAATGGTAGGACCAAATGCAAATTCATTAATTGTGCAAGTTTTTCAGATAACACTGACCAGATCTAAAAGGTACCTTAATTTTACGGATATTTAAAGTATGCTTTTGACTATCCTGTACTATTATAACATGATTGTTTATTAGCAGTTCATTAACTAGGATACTAAGTTCAGGAGACTATTTTGCATGGATTGTTGGAGACTATGTATGTATGAAGTTGAAATAAAGTGAGGGGGGTTAATTTAAATAGGAATGATATTTAAAAGCAGCCACTGGTAGAACTCTCTAATTTACCTTTGCAAATTATTATGTTGAATAGTTAATAACTAGATCTCTTAGAAACAAGATAAATATGTATGTTACTTGTACAAGGTAGCATTAAAATGCATTTTAGTTTATTTTTTGTTACCATTCCTACTGTTAGTTCCCCTCTCATTTACCTTAAGTTACAGCTTAGTAGTAGCGATATTGGGTGACTTGTAATAGCTCAAACTTTAGGAAGAATGAATGGCATTCCTGGCCTTGAACTAAAGTCATGTACCACAGGCTGAATTGTGTATGTAAATACACAGAGTATGTAAAGGGTTTTCTCAGAATATGTAAAGGTTTTTTGTTGATAAATTGGAATCCTAATTCAAGGTGCAATTTTAGAATCATTGACTCCTTTTAGGTTTTGCTAAATGCATTTAGTTAGTGTTTGCTGCACAGTTGAGAAGTTTCCTTTTTATCCAGGAAATTTTTTTCAACCTTTTTAGAAATTTGCAATTTTTGATCTTTGCTTTGAAAAGAAATCTCAAGGTACATTACGTCTTATTTGCAGTGGCTAAGTACTCAGCTCCTACGGAGGTTGCTTATTTCAGATACACCATGTGTATCCATAAAGTACAGCTTGTTTTAAAGATGAAATACAATTTAACATTAACTTTTAAATTTACTTTGGTTTTGGGGGTCCTGTAATAATAAGTTAAGGGTCAGTATTACAATTATATGCTGTAGAAATTTTTGTTGTTTCTTAGTTTTGTATTTTAATGCTTGCTACTTTTTGTCTCCACGTCTCATTGCTGTTGTCTGTTTCTCACGCAGATTAGAATTTGTGAGAATGGCCAGGTGCAATTATTTATCAAAGATTTCTTGAGTATCTGTAAATGTGGCTGTTTGAATGAATTAAAATTCAAGTCCTTAGTCACACTAGCCATGTTTCAGGTGTTCTGTAGTTACTTGTAGCTAGTGGCTACTGTATTAGACAACACAGATATTGAACAATTCCATTATTGCAGAAAGGTTTGGTGAACAGCACAGCTCTGACTACATTGTACTAGGTGCTAGTGTAGGCTCTGGGAGTACAGAGATAAATGTGACTGACAAGGTCAATGCCTTCACAGTAGTTAACCTTCTGGTGGGGCTGATAGGTGGTAAACAATATATAATGCCAGTACTAGGAAGAAAGATGAAAGTAAAGCAAGGCAGAGAATTTGTGCTGGGATAGAGTGAGGGGGAGCTATTTAAAGTAGGGAATCAGGAAATGCTGTCATGACATTTGAATACCACTGAATGAAGTAAAGGAGCAGTCTTGTGAAGACCTGTGGGAAGAACCTTCTAAGCATACAGAACAGCAAGTGCAAAGGCCCTGAAGCGAGAACAAGTGTGACATTTGAGGAATGGCAGAAAGGGCTGTGCCTGTGAGGTACTGGGAGAATGGTAGAAGATGAGGGAGAAAAAATGACAGTGGCCAGTGCCAGGGCCCAGCCTTGGCGGGTCTCAGGGTCCCCGAAGGAGGAACAGCTCAGGTGGAGTGAATGAAGTGAGACACCAGGTGGGGTGCTGGAGGGCAGCTAGGCTCTCTAGGCCTGACTGACTCACCGAGAAGAATCAATCTTTATTTTTATAGGGGAGATTATACAACATTCAATGCATTGTGTGATTAATTAAAACAAACGGTTACCATAGAAATAACTTCAAAAAGTACAGGTTTACAGAGCAATCATGTTAAACAAAGAAATAACCGAAAAGTACAGGAGGTCCCACAGATCAACCATGTTAAACAAAGGTTGTTTTGTCCAAGAGGGTTATCAATCAGATAGTCAACGAAGCTATATAGGCACAAACTTTCAGGTGCCAATTAGCAACTAGGTGTCTATTAAGATTCTAGGGATTGGTCTAAATTAAAAGGGTGCAAGGGGTGATTTATAGGTTATATAGAAATTAGCTATTGTCTGTTGAGGTTAGATTTGTCTAGGTTAGGTAACTGGTTTCCTGCCTAGGTCTTTTGATTTATACATCTTGGGGGGGGGGGGGCATGTTTTGTATTCGTTTCCATGTATTGAGATTGTTATATTCAACTAGAACTCCTTGCTTCTTTACCCACCTGTACCAGGTGGGTAATAAACATTCCTGTCCAGGGTATGGGAGGGGTAGTGGCTCTAATAAATCTTGAGCTTTTAAGTGGTGACTGCTTAAGGAGCATTCCTAGCAACAGCTTCCTCCAGCGTTCTGGCAGCTGGTCCGCCCATAGTTTAATTTTGTCCTTAACTTCCCAGGTGGGGGATGTAGGCAGCATTAGGGTTGTTAGGGATTTCTGTTCTGTGGTCAGCAAGTCATTTCACGCAGAATCAGAGGCGTCATGCAGATTTTTTGTTATAATGCACAGGTATCTAAAAATCCCATCACCTATTGCTAGCAGGGACAGGCATACAGGAAGAGATAGACAAGAGGTCCAGCCACAGTCGCCTCTGCTGTGCAGATGCTTCTCATCCGACCTGACTGTGTCAAGGGTCAGTTGTTGGTCAGCTCTCGACAGGCCAGATCATGTGGCACCCTGTGGCTCATGGTGAGGAGTTTGGATTTTAACCTGAGTGAGGTGAGGAGACATTGGAGAGTTTTGAGCAGAAGAGTGGCATGATCTGAATTATGTTTGTTTGACTTTAATTTGTTAAATTTACAAATAGAGCGCTGATGAATGCGTGTGCTCAGCATCTAGCGCCAGCAAAATTGTGAGCCCAAACTCATACCACCTGTCCCACAGATGATCAGCCCCACTCTACCTACACACCTCTTCCCTTTCTGTATTATTTTTGAAGAGCAATTTATGTTTTTTAAGAGCACCGTGGCTGCTTAGTAGAGAATTGACTTTTGTGGGACAAGAGGAAAAGCAGGGAGAGCAGTTAGGAGGCTAATGTAATATAAAGTGGCTTGGAGTAGAATGATAGGTAGTGGTTGAAGTGATGAGAAGCATCTGGAATCTGGTAAAGCCAGCAGAATTGCTGGTGTGCATAGTGAAGGAAAGAGGAGAAAGGATGATGCCTGTGTTATGGTCCAAGTGGCAGTGTGGCTGCTGCGGGGGAAAGTTCAGCTTATTCATGTTAACTTTAAGATGCCTATTAGAAGTTTAAGAGGGTATGCTGGGGCTACATTTATAGGCCAGGAAGAAAAGAAGAATCCATAAAGGATACTAAGGAGCTGTGTGGTCACCAGCTGTTTTAGCACGTTAAGTCCCACATCCCAAGAAACTCCTCAGTCTCTGACAAAATGGATGGTTGGTCTTCTGGAGAGGAGGAAATAAGAGTGTTGTAATCTGGAATTAGATGGTGTTTCAAGTAGGAGAGAATGATACATTCACAAATACTGCTCAAGAATTTTAGAAAATTTGAGGAATTTTAAAGAAGTACATTGCTCTAGGAAAGTATTGAATACCTTCAATTGGAAATAATAAATTTATAGTGGTGTAAATAATGGGAATAATAATATTATAGTATAATAGAATACCAGGTAGCAGACTTGTATATTTTGTAAATGTTGCATTAATGGTTCAAGTTTATGGTTACTCTCTTCCTTTTTCTCCTCTTAAACAGTAGATAAAATGCAAGTATAAATAATTGAGTGGCAAAAAGGTCTGTGGGGGGAAATTGGATGCCCTAACAGTTTATTCTGATGCCTAAGTTTATTTACATATTGTATCATGAGCAGAAAGTGTATTACATGGACAAATTTATAGTTGAATATCAACAAGTTGTCAGATTTCTGCTTAAAGTTTTATTGGTTATTTTAAATTATTGTTTTTAGTAGGTTCTCTAATCTTTATTTATTTTAATAGGAGTCGTGGCTTCGAAAGAATTATCTTACTGATTTCAAACACCATTTTATGAGTCATTTTCCATATGCCTTAAAAGAAATAACCAAGCACAGAAGAAAAGAGACAAATAAAAGGTATTGTGATTCTTTGTCACTGTACAGACTTGAAAAGTTGTTTAACCTGAAATTAATCAAAAAATAATTAGCCTTAAACTGGAATTTTCTACATTGTGAGATGTTTAGATCTAGATTTTGTGAAATAAAAATAGCAGAAGTCTGGCTGCTCTTGAACAAGGCACTTTAAGCCTTGGGACTTCAAGGTTTTTTTACTTTTATTTTTTAAAATCTAAGTGAATGTTTTGTGACTGTAAAGTATCCGATGATATACATACAAATTTAATAAAATTTGTTGAGGTGGGAGGTTTATTTGGGGGAGGCACTATGCAGTTATTTCAAAGCAAGAAAGTATCTTAAAGACATATAGTTCTGCTCTCATTTATACATGAGGAAACTGGTGATGAAACTATATTAGTATTGGTATGTTAGCAGTAGCTTGAAGGAAGACTGATAAATGGAGAAAAATAAGTTTTCTAAAATAAAGAAAGGGTTATAGGTTAGAAGATGGAGTTTAAAAAAATGCAAGCCTCAAAAATATTTAAAATGTTTACCTTAAGTGACAGCAGATAACTGTATAAACAAATTAATAAAATTTGACAAGCAGGTACAAGCTAGAACATTTAAAGTGCAGTTTCCTCAAATGAGCAAACACTGAAGGGATCTTAAAGTCTGTCAAAAAATTACATTTACCAAAGGAAGAAGCTATGTGAAGAATCTGAGGCTCTATGAGCAAGGTTCAAAGGATATGCTCTGAAGTGATAAGCCCACTGCAGGCGGATTAGCTTTTCATTCACCAAATATTTATTTTAGTTGCTTACTATAAACAAAGTTTTGTGATAGAGATAATCAGATGTCTTTAAGGTATGGTCCTTGTTCTCCTAAGTGGTTTCATTAAATTGCTAAAATTAGTCAAGTCATAAAATTGGTCAAAGAGTGTGTCCATGTGTATTAAGGAGACAGAAACCACATCAGTGATTTTGAGAGAACTTAATATAAAAGTTGCTGACTAGGTATTGAACTGAAAAGACAAAAGGGAAGAGTAGGGTATTGTGGAGGTAGCAACTACAGGAAGCGGCTATCTTCTCTAGGACAGGGAGAACAGAGAAGAGGGCAAAGAGCTTGGAGGAAAAGCTACGTGGGGCCCAAACTCAGACCTCTGGGAAGAGGCTGGGGCTCAGCTAGTGCTAATACTTTTGAGATCCCAGAAGAGGAGCCCTGTGGGGTTGGGGTTTAGAACCCCACAGCTACAAAGAAGGTTCTGTCTGCCTGGGGCTGGTATTTCTTAGGGGCATGATGATGCTGGTTGTGTGTCAGAAAAACTGCCAACTAGAATCAGCTGTGGTTACCAGCATGCACTGCAGCTGGGTTATTGGGTTGCACTGGCAGCAAAAGGACGCAAAAACAGGATTAGAAAGCAAACGGAAAAGAGAGGTCCCTTCTTCCTCCATAGCTTTCAGTCTTTTCTAGTACCCCTTTATTGGTGGAGCCTAACAAGAAGCCAGCTGTAAAGGAAAAAATGTGGCTGACAGAGTCCCAGCCCCAGGATCACAAAGTGGATTGTAGAAGGGTGGTTTTGGAGTTGAGAAATAGTAGCTCAAAAGCTAGCAGGAGGAAAAGTGAATTTACATACGTAATTAACATAACTGTCATTGAAACTATAGTTATATTGAAGAGTACATACATAGGCATGAATATGATTTTAATAGGCAGAAATGGTGAGAGACTGTACTACCTGGAGGAGATAGCACACAAGAAAGCTACAAGATTAGATAAGGGAGAACACGGGACAAATCTAGGTCAAATCTGTTTGCTGCTTTTAACCAACCTTGATCCTGAAGGTCATTCCTTATCTCTGTAGTTCATTTATCTTTTAGAGTTGATCCATTTAGCATTGAAGACTTTTGGTTGGATCAAAACTGTGTTTTAGAAGATTGATTTAGGGCAGCAATGTTCAACCTTTTTTTATTTCATGGCACATGTAAATTAATTCCTAAAATTCTGCAATATACCCAAAAATATATTTTTTGCTGATCTGACAATAAAACAGAAAAGGTATAATTTTGATTCATTCATACCAGACGGCCATTGTGTTGGCTGTTGTCATATTTTTACTTGACAATTTAAGGGAAAAGAGGTCAGTGTGCCTCATTAAATAGTCAAGTATTACACATTTTAAAAATTCTTGTAGCACACTGATTGAAAATCACTGATTTAGGGAGTGTCTGGAGGGGCTATGGAGTTAAATAGGGAGGTAATTTCTTAAGCAAGATGATAGCCCCCCGCCTTGTAGTTTTCTTACTAGAGTAAAAGTTGCCTGTTTTTGTTTTTTAATTTCTTTTTTTAGATTTTATTTATTTATTTTTAGAGAAAGGGGAAGGGAGGGAGAAAGGAACATCAGTGTGTGGTTGCCTCTTGTGCCTCTCCAACTGGGGACCTGGCTTACAACCCAGGTATGTGCCATGACTGGGAATCAAACAGGTGACAGATGACCCTTTGGTTCACAGGCTGGCACTCAGTCCACTGAACCATACCAGGAAGGGCTGTTTTTGTTGTTTAAGTCATCACCCTAGGATATATTTATTGTGTTTAGAGAGAGAGAGGAAGGGGGAGAGAGAGAGAAACATTGGTTGCCTCTAGTATGTGCCCCATCCTGGGATTGAACCTGCAACCTAGGTATGTGCCCTGATTGGGGATCGAACCTGCAGCCTTGTAGTGTATGGGATGATGCTCCAACCAGTTGAGCCCCCCAGCCAACCAGGACTAGAGCAAGAGTTTTTAACCCAGTCCATGGATAAGTTTCAGAAAATCTCAAACTCTTTGACAGAATTGTATGTGGGTTTTGTTTTTGTTTTTTTGTTAGATTTCATATATAATTTTCATCAAAATAAAATTAAATCATGGTTAAGATGTTTGGAATTTAGTAGATCATTAAACATAAGTAAATTACCTAAGAGTATATGAGTGTACTGTTATTCAACAAATTTATTGGACACTTAATATGTGCAAAGCACTTACTATGGTACATATACTATACGCTAAGGATTTAGTGGTAAAGGAGATAGGATACAGTCTAATGATGGAGATGTTTATTTCTGTGATTCTTTAATCAGTGACTACCTGTGGTCAAGTTAATGAAAGAAGGGTTTAGGTTAATACAAGATTATATAATAAGGATCTGGTCCTAACCTTCATGAGGGGAGCAGAGTCCTAGGGGAAGGCTGCCCTCGATGAAGTGGCTTTTGCTAAGATACAAAGGATGAAAAAGGAGTTAACTCAATGAAGAGGCTGAGGTGGTAACATTGTGGAATTTTTAGCAAAGGGGTTCCTTTTTTTTAAGACATTACTTTCTTAGAGCAGTGTTATGTTCAGTCAGATTGAGCAGAGTTCCCACATACTCCTGCTCCCACAAATGTACAAGCCTTCCTCGCTGTCACCATACCACCCCAGGGCACTGGAGTTGTACCTTTGTTACATGGACACATCTTTATCACCCGGAGTACATACGTTAGGGTTCACTCTTGGTGTACATTCTGTGAGGGTTTTATTTTTTAAGTATATTTTATTGATTATGCTATTACGGTTGTCCCATTTTTTTTCTCCCTTTTATTCCCCTCTACCCTACACTGTCCCCTCCCACCAGCATTCCCCCTATATCCCTTTAGATCATGTCCATGGGCCATGCATATAAGTTCTTTGGTTTCTCCATTTCCCATACTATTCTAACTTCCCCCTGTCTATTTTGTACCTACTGTTTATGCTTCTTAATCCCTGTACCTTTTCGCCCATGCTCCCTCTCCCCGCTAATAACCCTTCATGTGATCTCCATTTCTGTGATTCTGTTCCTGTTCCAGTTGTTTGCTTAGGTGTTCCGTTTGTGTTTCTTTTTAGGTTCAGTTATTGATAGTTGTGAGTTTGTTGTCATTTTACTGTTCGTATTTTTGGTCATCTTTTTCTTAAATAAGTCCCATTAATATTTCATATAATAAGGGCTTGGTGATGATGAACTACTTTAACTTGACCTTACGTGGGAAGCACTTTATCTGCCCTTCCATTCTAAATTATAGCTTTGCTGCATAGAGTCATTTTGGATGTAGGTCCTTGCCCTTCATGATTTGGAATACTTCTTTTCAGCCCCTTCTTACCTGCACGGTTTCTTTTGAGAAATCAGCTGACAGTCTTATGGGAACTCCTTTGTAGGTAACTGTCTCTTTTTCTCTTGCCGCTTTTAAGATTCTCTCATCTTTCATCTTGGATAACGTAATGATGATGTGCTATAGTGTGTGCTTCCTTGGGTCCAACTTCTTTGGGACTCTGAGCTTCATGGAAGTCTATTTCCTTTGCCAGATTGGGGAAGTTCTCCATTATGTTTTCAAATCAGTTTTCAATCTCTTGCTCTTCCTCTTCTCCTGGCACCCCTATGATTCGAATGTTGGAATGTTTATAGTTGTCCTGGAGGTTCCTGGGCCTCTCCTCCTTTTTTTGAATTCTTGTTTCTTTATTCTGCTGTGGTTGGATGTTTATTTCTTCCTTCTGCTCCAGACAGATTTAAGTCCTGGTTTCCTTCCCTTCACCCTTACCTTCTTTTCACTTTTCTCTTTATTTTGTGATTACTTTTTTCTTTATTTTTCCTTCACTTTTTTCTTTACTTTGCAATTATACTCAACAATTTCTGTGAGCATCCTGGTTACCAGTGTTTTGAACTGGGCATCTGATACGTTGGCTATATCTTCATTGCGTAGTTCTGTTTTTGGAGTTTTCATCTGTTCTTTCAATTGGGCCATATTTCTTTGTCCTGGCGCACCTGTTACATTGTAAGGGGCAGAGCCTTAGGTATTTGCCAGGACAGGACATCCCACGCCACTGAGTTGTGGTGCTGTAAGTGGAGGAGGGGTTGGAGAGGGAACAGTGCTGCTTGCTCAGTTCTCAGCTGGCTTTCAATCACTTCCTCTGCTACCCAGAAGCAAATTGGGCCCTTCTGGAGCACCAGAAGGAATCAGCAATTCCCGGGAGGGTGGTTTTGAGTACATTCAGGGACCCCATGGGTCTCGCCAGTGAACTCACCTGTGAGGCTGGAAGTTTTTCCTGCTGCTGCAATTCCCACTGGTTTTTCCAGCCAGAGGTTTGGAGGCTTTCTTTTTTGTGTGCTGGAACCCTGGGTTTCATGGTCTGTCTTGCTCCCCAGTTGTTCCTCTAGGTTTATCTGCACATAGATGTGGGACAGCTGGGTCTGCCAGCTGCTACCTTGCTGTGTGTCCCCTCCACCCCAGTTGCCTGTCTTGCTGCCTCCTGCCAACCTGGATGATGTTTCTTTAACTCCTTCATTGAACTTCCATACAGTTTGATTTTCTGGCAGTTTTGGGTTTTGTTTTGTTTTTAAATTTGTTGTACTTCTTTTGGTTGTGGGAGGAGGCAAAGTGTACCTACCTTACACCTCCATTTTGGCTGGGAGTCTCCTGTATTCTATTCTATTCCACTAACAGACAAATGAATAAACATTAGTGGACATTTAGGTACTTTCTACTTTTGGGCTATTGTGAATAAAGCTGTATGAACATTGGTCTCCAAATACCTGCTCAAGTACCTGCTTTCAACTCCTTTGTGTATCAAAGGACATAATTTTGGCATTATTGCAAATAGTGACATTTAAAAAATTCAGTGTAGTTGAATGGCCTCTATGAAAACTTCGTTTTTGCACTCATAATTTATTAATTTATGTGCTGATTATTCTAATGAGGTAATTATGTACAGGGAACAGATATGGCTACATCTTGCCTTTTACCTGCAAATCAGAAGTTCACTGCTGAGTAGAAAGGTTTACTAATTGGGAAAACTTCTAGTATGCAGGAAAATTAGTTTATTTTTTTCAGAGTGAGTGGAGAGCTTTGATTTAGCAAATTGAGATTAAGTAGTTGAGTGGTTGGGAATGTATTGCAAAGTGTATTAGAAAAGGCTGCTTTTTTTCATGATAGTGTTAGAAAATTTCTTTTATAAATATTTGGTTTTTAAAAAGTGAGCTATATTAAACATAGGGGGTAAATGATAGTTCAGACAGATGTGAATGGTTACATTTTAGAAAAATGTACTAATAAATAGATTCTTTGTGGGAATCTGAGAACAGAGTAAGCTGCACAGTATTGAGTACTTAAGGAAACAAATCAAAAGGGAGTCGGCTTGCACTTTGATCTCTAGAAGAAACCCGAGCTCTGTATCACCATATAATTCAGTTGAACAGAAATGTCTGTTAAGGCTAGAAGGGAAGATCACCTGGAACAGTATAAAAGGTTACTTGGTAAAAAGAGATTTATAGGATGTATTGTATCAAGAAAGTTTTCTTGACTAATTTAAATAAGGACAGCATTGTAGATCCAGAACCTGAAGTTCAATGGTACAAAAACAATGGTGGGTAAAACTGCTGCTATCTTAGCATGAATTGAGGCAGTAGCACCAAACATAACTAGTAGACATTGTATTTATTCTTCATCACCATGCACTCACAGTTTAAGAAAGTATGCCAGTTTCACTTCAGAATGCCCTTATTTATTAAGTCAGCCATTTAGAACACATATTTTTAATATTCTGTGTGATGAAATGAGAAGTGTGCATAAAGTATTTCAACAGCATACCAAAAAGTGATCGTTGGCTAAAGAAAATACGTATGTGACTATTCTACTTCTTAGTTTTTTCCTGTGATGGGCATGATTTTAACTTGAAGAAATAACAGACAGACTATGGTTATTCACACTTGGGTATTTGGCAGATATTTTCTCAAAAATGAAGAAAGTGAGCCTATCAGTTTCAGGAAAACAGCTGACAATATTTGTGTCAGTGATAATATTTGAGTCTTTAAACAAAAACTAACATTTTAGAGAATGTGTATTTTCTACCTGAGTCCTATCCATGTATTTTCTCCCTTTTTGCCCTTCACTTCTTAATGGTAAAATTCCCAGTCCTTAGGTGGACACAGGAAGGTTTCATAGCTGCGTTTGCACTAGGAGTGGTCATGTGGGTAATTTCTATCGAATACCTCAGACTTCCCCCCTCCAATCCAGTGTTAGACTTGTACGTGGAGTTGTTTGTTAGCCACCTCTGTCTGGATTTATACCACGGACAGGTTAAGCTCAACATATCAGAAGTAGAATTTTCTGGATTTCTGCTTCTCTGTGCCATATCATTTCCATTTACGAAGTCAGTGGTGTAGATATATAACTCTAAATTCCTCCACTCTCCACCATCTCAAAATTCACATACATGTACATATTTAAGCAAACTTCAAATTCAGCTAATTTTTATTTTTCCCGAATGTCCCCTCCTTTTCTAGTCCATGTCAGCATTTGACCCTGGTCTAGCCTGTGTCATCTTTTGCGTGGATCGCTACAGTAGCCATATTCTCTGTTTATAGTCTTTCAACTCTTGTTTTTCCCTTTCCTCCCACAGAATCATCCATCTCAGAGAATCTTCCAACCCTTTTACTCTTGTGCCTGCAGAATTAATTTTAGTGTCCTTAGCCTCAAAAATCTGGTCCCATTTTACTTTTCTAGGCTCATCTGTCACTCCTAGCTCTACATTTGAAGCTCTGATAGCACCAAATGTCTTTTCTTTTCTTTCCCATGTATTTGTGGTTCCTGAATACTGTGTCCTTTCTTGTGCATGTTTCACAGGCAGAATTAACATTTTCCTTTAAAATTGTTTAGTTTGAGATTTTTAACTTTATCTTAATTTTTTTAAAATATGAAACAGGTTCTACTGAATAGTCTGAAAAATGAGTATTTGTAGTCCAAGTTGCAAATTTTGTTTTTATTAAGGTATTTTGTTATTTGAGGGTTTTTGAAGTGTCTTACAATTTTGAAGGAAATGTGTTTTATTTGGCTAGAAAAACTTGATTTCTATATGTGAATTATAAAATTAAGTCACTTCAGAACAGTGCTCATCTGCGCCAGTCTCCTTATTTCCACATAAGGGAACTGTGGGCCAGGAGAAATTAGTGACTCTGTTAAGTCATGATTAGTTAGAAGCAGAGTCAAGGTCTGCTGCAACCTCCATCAAATATAAGTATCTGCTTTAAAAAAAATAAACCCATCGTGTGTTGGGATTTTCAAGTCTTCTTATCTCCAAATACCTCTTAAGATTACCAAGCAGTGTTACAGGGTCCTTTACTTTTTGTAAACAACTTGAGTAATCAACTTAGTATACTGCCTAATTCATGACTTCTTAACAATCCTTGTTCCATAATGAATGGTTTATTTACAAAACAGTGCCCTAAACCTTGCCTTCATACCTGTCTTCTTGACCATTTATTCTAGAAGGAAACAGGTTTTGACTCATTGATAGATTGTTTTAAGTATTCTAATTGAAGTAGATATGGTAGATACCACATTTTATAGATATGTTTGTCTTTGTTTTTAGCATCAAGCATTGCACGATTCTCTCCAATAATGTAGACCATCTCTTACTGAATTTAACACTGTCTGATATCATGGTCTCCCTGGCAAATGCTTCAACTTTGCAGAAGGATTCCAATTGGATAGAAAGGATAAGAAAATTTGTGACAGAGACCCTTGAAGATGGCTCTAGGCTAAATAGTAAGCAGCTGAACAGATTGCTTGGGGTATCGTGGAGGTTAATGCAGATACAACCAAACCGAGGTAGGTGATGCTGCTTTATCTTAATTTAAGACAGGAGCTCTTACGCATGCTATATAGGGTCTAGCTTCTAATTGGTAACTTTTAAACTTTCCATGTAGTCAAGTTAATTACCTTCAAGCTATAAAAGGTAGCTAGCGTAATCATAAAGGACTATCTACTTGTTTATGGCTCAGCGTATCCCTTTCTCAATGGGTAGGTCCCTTTCTGAAGCAGATTGATAAGATTTCTAGATTACAAAATTGGTGTAAAAAGGGGTAGCTACTATTAAGAGGAAATTTTAAATCTATCCATTGAGCCTAATGATGAAATTCCCTCTTCTGATCTAGTTTGACTAGAATTCGCTTTTTCCTTTCATCCTTATAGAATGAATCCTACATTTCTTCTAGTTTGAAGTTATGTCACATTAAGTCAGTTTTTAGTGTGACTTGCTAATTTTTCTCTTTCAATAACAAAGCTTTTCTGTTTGGTTTCCATCTTATTCACCCTTCTAATATCCTGGTTTTTGTTGTCCCTTAGAAAAATTGATACTGTAATCTCTGGTTGGTTTTACTTTTATGGTAATTAGATTGTTGCTGTAGGACTTTGAGGATAGAGTGTGGCTGAGATCTGCTTTGTTATGGAACAGAGAAAACTACCTCTGTTTTTAGAGGAATTTGGGGCTGGTGATGAAATATTTTTGATTCATATGTAGTTATTTTTTTTCTGTTTTTAGAGGCTACGGAGTCTCTCATCAAGGCAGTTTATACATTGTATCAGCAGAGGGGCCTTATCCTTCCAGTTCGGACTATGTTACTGAAGTTTTTCAGTAAAATCTATCAAAAAGAAGAATTGAGGTCTTGCAGATTCAGGTAAAATTTCAATTTATTTTGCCTTTTTCTCACTATTTTGTGGTTTTTAAAATAAGATGATAGGGTGATTAAATCTCTGGAGAAGTTCACTCTTTTTTTGTCCTAGATGGTTATATTGTGGGAGAAACTCCCAGAAACTGTTCTTCTTGCCAGTGCAGTAAAGAATTACAGATTAATGAGTCTGTTATCATTCAAACAGTGTTCACTGGTGATAAGTTCTCATGGAAGAGAGTGGGCCTTGCCAAGGTTGGGGAGAAAGGCAAGGCCAGGGGTGGCAAGAGTGGCGAGGGCACGAGAGCAAGACAGATATCCTTTGTTCTGAGGACTTGTATAGTTGGTGGGCTGGGGGAAAGGTGAAGAAGTTACATATTGATTGACAGGTAAAGGCGGTGCTGGCTTTTCAGTATGGGGTTTGAATATCCAAAGGTATTAATATTAATAGGCTTCTTTAGGCACTGTGGACCCTTTCAGGGCTTGGGATGAAAGCACAGTTTCAGAAGCTTCCTTTCCCAGATAATGGAAGAGTTACGTAGAATTTCAAGGACTCCTAAGTCAGTGGGTGGGACATGTTTACTGTCTATCGTACCTAACAGTTACATTTAAGAAAAGATACAAAATTTTATGAGGAAGCATACATAATAGTACCAGTAACCTTTATGCACATAACTGAGCAGATAAAAGCCTCTTTGTGCATATATCCACTTGTCCACTTAGAGCCAAAGGATAGTTGGAATAAACTACAGCAGCCTCAGCCTTTTCTTTTGCTTCCCATAAAAATGGAGATGGAACCACTAGCGCTTACTGACATATTGCGGCATATGGTGTAAGAATGAGGGCAATAGAGATGAGTTTCTGGCTTAGTTTGATGGCACTTATGTGGGACAGACAGCACAAAGAGTATTACTAAGGAATTAATTTTTTGACAGGGTGAGTTTGAGGTTTATTTGGGACAGCCAGGAAGAAATGTTTGGCTGGAGGATAACCTTGGCATATGTAGGGAGTTGCTGGAATATATTTGAGTCTTTATTGTAAGCCGGATGCTTTTCATAATTTTTCTGAATAATTCTCATTGTACTACTATGAAGAGTAGACAGTGTTACTCTCATTTTACAGAAGGAAACAAGCTTAGGTTAAATAAGTTGGTGGGTGTCATCCAACTAATGGGTAACAGGTAGCTGAGATTTTACATTCATGTCTGATGACAAATGTCACACTTAAAATCACTTAAGTTCTTGGGGGACAGCAAAAGCAATTGCTGCGACACAAGTATAGAGACCTTAGAGCTTTAGCAAGTATACCAAAGAACTGAAATAACACAAGTTCTAGGGCACCTTAGTTGAATGAATCAATTAAGTTAATATAGTTCAGTAACGGCGCTAATTAGGATAAATAGTACATAAAAAGTTAAGTGGTGTCTGTGCCCTTAAAGATAAAAATACAATTTAGTCCCCCCAAACTTGGTGGGGAAAACCTAGAAAATGCTACAATTAAATGAATGATGCTGGCAATTTCATAGGTGTCCACATGTTTAAATGAATACATGTGTTATTGGTACATGATTTGTCACTTTATGGTGTATGTAAATTGAAAAAAATTTTTGCTTAAATTTATGCTTCTTGTCTTCCAAATTATACTTTATTGGGTTCCTTCTTGGCCTTTCTTAGGTATCGTAGCAAAGTGTTATCCCGTTGGCTGGCTGGTTTACCATTGCAACTCGCTCATCTTGGCTCCCGAAACCCTGAGCTCTCAACACAGCTTATTGATATCATCCAAACGGCTGCAGCACGAGCAAATAAAGAATTACTAAAAAGTTTACAGGCTACTGCTCTTCGAATCTATGGTAAGAGTTTGCTTACCTGTACAGGTAATCATTGCTATATCCTGATTTGGAAAGGAAGTTTCTAAGGGAAGCCTTGTAGGTTTTGTCTTTCCTTTAAATTATTATAAATTAGTTATGCTGCGATAAAATTACCAAAACAAAAATCCACCATCAAATAGTAAATTGATTTGCAGTGATAAGTATTCTTTGTTAGAATAGTTTTAGAAGATAAATGATAGGTGCTTCTTGCATTCTTAAATTGTCTTTTAAACCACTTGCTCTTCACAAATTCAAAACTGCTAAGTATTTTTTAAAAATTCCTTTGAAGCCTTGGTGGGAAATTACTTATTTAATCATAATGGCTATCTTACATGACTTCCATATGTTAATATTTCTGACTCATCCCTGGAACTATTTCATATTTTAAGCAGAAATAGCAATTAAAAGTTTTCTGGGCTATATAAATATATATAATTTACATTTATTATTGAGATATAATTCACATGCCATAAATTTGCTGTATTATAAGGGTACAATTCAGTGATTTTTTTAAAGCACATTCCTAAGGTCTTGCAGTCATTATCATGGTCTGAATTCCAGAATATTTCTATCACCCCCAAAAGAAACTACCTATTGGTAGATCCTCCCCATTCTTGCTTTTCCCAGCTGCTGGCAACCACTAATCTATTTCTGTGTCTGGATTTGCTTATTCTGGAGATTTTTTACAAATTGAATTATGCAGTATGGGGCCATTTGAGTCTGGCCTCTTTCACTTACAGTGTTTTCAGGATTTATCCGTGTTGAAGCATATATCAGTATTTCTTTATTGCTAAGCAGCATTTCATTTAATGGATATACCACTTATATTTATCCATTCATTAAATAATGGAGACTTGATTTGTTTCTACCTCTTGTGGGTATATTTTTAAATGTTTTCAGCTTTGCTTATATGTAGAGGTGTGTGTGTGCTGTGTGCAGGTGTGTAAGTGTACATAGACACACAAACAGGTTTTTTGCTTTAAGTTGATATTGTCACTGTTTAGCAGAAGTGTCTATTTTTTACTATTTTGCTTTGTGTCCAATCCCTTTACCCCCATGGAAGTTATTATTTCAAGCAAGACAACTTGGATGTTATGAAACTATTGCTGTGTTAAATATTGGGTTGGCCAAAGAGTTCATTTAGTTTTTTCTATACGATGGCTCTAGTAGCACTTAGTTATCTTCATCTTCATTCGAAACAGTTTTGTTAGATTGTATTGTGACAGCTGTCATATCAGTGTGCATTTAAAAAAAACTTACCGAAATTGGTGAATTTTTCTGAAGATGAAAGACGATATATACAACATTTTCAGCATACTACACTTTATTATTTCAAAAAAGGTAGAAATGCAAAAAAAGATTTGTGCAGTATATGGAGAGGGTTCTGTGACTGATCGAATGTGTCAAAGTGATTTGCAAAGTTTCTTGGGACCATTGACATGTTGGCCAAATAATTCTGTGCTGTGGGGCTGTCCTGTGCTTTGGAAGATGTTTAGCAGCACCGCTGGCCTCTACCCCCAGAAGCCAGTAGCAGGAGACAGCTGACATACTTAAAATGTCCAGATCAATTAAGTTTTTGGTAAAAATGAAAAATGTCTTTTATTTTATGGAAAAAACGACTTTTTGGCCAACCCAATAAATGTATCTTTAAATAAATAATGGTTATATTCAATATTTTATTTTAGAAAGTAGCTTAAGCCATACATACATGTTTTATGATAAAAACTTTTTCATGTAATTTATATGATGGACTTCAGCATAACACAGTGAACATCACTCAGTCTGCTTTATTAATTTAATCTCTGCTTTGTATATCTTTTGTGGTTAAATATACTGTGTCTGTCTCTCCCCCTAGATCCACAAGAAGGCACTGTGGTGGTTCTCCCAGCAGAGTCTCAGCAGTGTTTGGTCCAGCTGATATATTTTCTACCCAGCCTACCTACTGATTTGCTTTCTCGGTTAAGTCGGTGCTGTATCATGGGAAGACTTAGTTCAAGTTTGGCTGCCATGCTTATCGGGATACTGCACATGAGGTAGCATGCTCACATGAGCTGTATTTTAAGTATATGAAATATATAGCTCTTTATTCCTTCAGCTTGCAATTCACAGTGTTGGCCTTTTTTTTTTTTTTTTTTTTGTAGAGAGGGGGGGGGGGGAGAGAGAGAGAGAGGGAGGAAGGGAGGGAGGGAGGGAGAGAGACAGACAGACAGACAGACAGACACATCAATGTGCGGTTGCTGGGGGCCGTGGCCTGCAACCCAGGCATGTGCCCTGCCTGGGAGTTGAACCTGAGATGCTTTGGTTCGCAGCCCACACTCAATCCACTGAACTACGCCAGCCAGGGCTCATTTGCTCTTAATGCAATAATAAAACTGTGTATATTATTGCTAGATAAAAGTTTACTGCAGTAAGATTGTTTTGTTATTTGTTTAGTGAATTTCTGTGTATAGTTTGGAATAAGGGTTGAAATTATCAAATGCATATAGTTAAAATGGCAAGTGAGGCTACTATGCTTAAAACTTTGGTGTTATGGAATTACAATACAGACCTTTTCAGGGAGCTCAGAATTTAATGCAGCTGGTGAGATTAAGTTTATGTACTCAGACAAGGAATCACTTGAAATCTCGCATGTGTATGTTAAAATATGTTTTAACTGGACAGATAAAACAGTACAGTGGTATGAAGTACATTTAGGTTGCTGTGTAACCAGCACCACTGTCCTCCTCCAGAACCTTCCTATCTTCCTAAACTGAAACTGCCCATTGTACAGTAACTCCTCATTCACGCTGCCCCTCCCTGCCACAGGGAACTATCTTCATGATGTTGATTATTTTGGGTTGCTCATATAAGTGGAGTCATACAAGTTTTTTGTCTTTTTGTGTCTTTCATATTTCATTCAGCATAACTCTTCAATGATCAAAATTTCCTTTTTAAGGCAGAATAATGCTTACTATTGTACATTTTGTTTATCTTGTCTGTTGGTGGACACTTGGTTTTTTCCACCTTTTTAGCTATTGTGAGTAATGCTGCTATCAACACTGAAGTATTAGATACCTATTTTAGTTCTTGCTTTTAATTCTTTTAGCTATATACCCAGAAGTGGAATTGCTGGATCATGTGGTAATTGTTTAATTCTTCAAGAATCTGCCATGCTGGTTTTCACAGTGGCTTTACCATTTTACTCTGAAAGGTTTTATAAGTAATGTGTCATGCATGTGTTCAAAGAATCCTTAAACACCTTGTGTTTATATAGTGTTTTAGTATTCAGCAGTATTTATTACTGATTGTGACTCATTGTCAGGGTCTGATACAGTTTTAGGTGGAAATTGAAATCTAGGCTGTAGCTGTAAATTTTAGCGACTAGCTTCCTTGTGGCTTCTTGTACAGATTCCCTGTCCTAGTTAAATAGTAGCTCACTTTATTGGTAAACTCTCTTTGTATTTGTTTGCCAGTCTTTTCATACCAGTTTAGGACATGCATTTGAATACAATCACCCAAAGTTTGTGCATAACTGATGATGACCTTTCCTTTTAGTAGAGGAGAGATATTTGCAACATGTTGCTTATATGTAAAAATTTAAGGTTCATTTGTTTGTGTGTTTGTGCATTAGAGAGAGACTTGGTCTTATTTTTAAGTATTTTAAACATTCATTAGTTTCTCTTGTTTATCTTTGTTAGAAATTTAAAAACTCTTTGTCTAGTGTAAGCAATTATTTAATGCTAGGCCTTAAAAACAATTAAATGTTGCTCTTTTAACTTCCAGTAGAGGGCACTCTGTTCCTTTGATATAACTAATGGAGGATTTGTTTTAATATTCAGTTAAAATCGCCTTCTGAATACTTTCCTTTGAAATTGATTCTCTTTGGAAGGTATATTATCTTTATAAATATCAATTGTGTTTATGCTTGTGTCAAAGATAAAGACTTTTCAAAAGTCTTGTGGAAATGTAATTGTTGAGAAAATACATTAATTTACAGAAAATGATAATAGGGGTTCATAGTAACTAAATTAAAAGTTGGTTGTCTTTGTAGTTAAAAGTCCACCAAGTTAAATTTTGCCTTTTAGTATTGGCACAGTGTCTGTTACTACATTTCTCTCTCACACACTCTCTGTTGATGTCTTGTGCCCAAGCTAATCTATCTTTTAAGAAATAATACAAAATTAGGACATTTCAACTTTCTGAGGCCTGTGGCACTATCATTGTATCACTTTTCTTACATTTAGAATTTAAGAATAATGTTAGTTTTTTCAACATACACTGGGTTATATATCTTTGGTTTTCTCTCCTTGTCCATGACTGTAAACTAGACAGTGTTTTCATTATCTCTCATCTGTACTATTATAATAATCTTGCTTTTCATTCCCATCTATTTTGTGCACTGTCGCCCGATTAATTTTTCTGAAATATTCCTTTAGTCATTTCTGATTTTTGTCTGTTACATTAAAAAGTGTACGTAAGAGTTGCTGCTGCTACCTTCCCCCTACCTGTTTAGAGTTGGATTTCCCCCTCATAGCATGATACTTGTGTTGTTCCACCGGCCTCTGCTCAGTCCTGTGCTGGCCCCTAGTTTATTTATAGCTGGACTGGAGAACATAATTGGTAAATGCTTGGTAAAAATCTCTAGGAAGGGGGAGAAATTCTTGGACTGAGCAGTTTGGCTTGGTTTTAAGTAGGGCGAATGTATGATCTGGTCTTCAGTGAGCAGTTCCAGTTACTTCGGTCCAAGCATAGTCAGCAGTCACATTCCTTTACTCTTGAAGTGGTCTGGCTTGGACAGTATATATGGGCATTGCAGTTTTAAGGACAGTGTGATCTATTATTGTCATTGGTCCAAAATAGATTCCTAAATGGATTTGTACTCATTTTAGCCACTGGAGGGCACAGTTGGTTTCTAGTTTCACTGAGTTAAATAAAGTTAACAGTTAAAAAAAAAAAAAGTAAGTGCTTTCAGTTGAATTAGAAACTCCTAATTTTTTCTGCATTTATTCATATATCTCTGATAAAGTTTGTAATCTGAGCTTACTGCATCTGATCATTCTCAGCCTCCTGCTATATTCCTGGTTGACATTTGTTCTCTTCATTCTTAGCTGTATGTTGAAGAGAATCTTTAAAGGTGTCACTGGAAACAACTTATAGCAGGAACCAGATAAATGTTATTTAATGAGAAGCTGCTTCTTTATCTGCACTATTGTTAGGTAGGACTAGTTACAACAGGCGTGTCAAACTCATTTTCACCAGGGGCCACAGCAGCCTCACCAGCCTCACGGTTGCCTTCAGAGGGCCAAATGTAATTTCAGTTCTTTAACAGTTCAGTAGTAGTTACATTTATACAGTCCTAAAATTAATTTCACCCTTGGAAGGCAACTGCGAGGCTGATGTGGCCCCGGTGAAAATGAGTTTTAAACCCCTGAGTTACAGCTTTGCAAAGGATAGGGGCATATAATCGTAGAGTGACTATAAATGGAAGTATTCATTACCTAATTAAGATACTTAGGTAGGAAGCTGGAGCTTGTTTACAGTAAGCAGGTAAGACTTCTTAAAAATCAAGTAAATATATAGCAGCTGCGACTACTGACAAGCAAATGTAATCTTGGCTCCTTACAGTATGGTTTTCAAATGGTGTGGAAATTTTCTGAATTATATCCTATACTGTGTGGACCAGTTATGCTTTTTATGTAACTTCACGTAAATATAAATAGAAGTTAAAGTGTCCGTGTTATGTTGAGCCTTTACGTACTAAATCAATGCATACTGTAGGTTTTGCTTAAGCTACTAAATCTGACTTGTTTTCAGTGAGTTATATACTGTGTTATTATTCTTGAATCTTCAAGTTGGTCACTTCTGGTAATAGTTCTCCCATTGTTTATTATAGGTCATCATTTTCTGGATGGAAGTATTCAGTGAAAGACTGTTTGATGAGTGATGTGGATTATTTCAGCTTCTTATTTTCAACACTTACAGGTAACCACATTCACCTGCCACATTAAGGAAAGGGAAAAAACTTAGTATGAAGATTATCTTAAAACATACTGTTTTATATGTTAGTTCTAAGTTTTGAGGATGATAAGGTGTCTGTCTTAGAATGATTTCTCTTGGTTAATAAGTGGAAGTCTTTGAAGGAATATTTTTACCCTATATTGTCCAGCTCTTTAGGCAGGGAGATACATGATTCATCTTTAAGTCTGTCATAGTAAGTATTGAATACCAAAACCTAGGGAATTAATTGTCATGATTATTTTTTTTCACTTTCTCTTTAGTCTTACTTCTCAACTTCCTTCTTGTCTTTGTTTACAGTGAATTGGACATACCTCTTCAGATAGCCAGAGAAAGCCCTATTGCGTACCTTTAAAAATTGATGAATAGAACATACATTTTAAACATGTTTAAAATGTTCAACTACATAGGAAGAACATCAGATTTTGATTAGCTGTTTCTGCATCCCATTTGCCCTCAACACAAATTAGTAAAATAAACGTAGAAATGTCAAGTTAGATGTATAAGATGTGTATAATAATAATACTTACTACTATTATTACTATTGTTTAAATGATTGTGCTCATTCAACATTTCAGTTTTATACTTGGATGATGGTGATGAGATTTTTTTATTTTAATATTTTTAGAGAGGAGGAAGGGAGGGAGGGAGGGAGGGAGAAACATCAATGCATGGTTGCCTCTCACATGCCCCCTACCGGGGACCTAGCCTGCAATCCAGGCATGTGCCCTGACTAGGAATGGAACCAGTGACCCTTTGGTGAAGATGAGATTCTTTAAAATTTTTTTGAAGACTTGTAATTAGGAGATTTATAATTACTATGTTAAGTCAGAATCCAAAGAGAATTTCACAGATTCTGATAATGAGCTGAATCCAGCAAGACAAATTTTATGTAAGAAATGTAGACTCCTCCATGTTTATTTGATAGTTTTGGATGTACATATTTGAGATGGAGGTGGGGGACTTTATGTTTTAGTAGTAGTACCTGTCAAAAGATTTAGCGGTTTTAGAAAGCTTATTAGGAGTCAGTAATGTGATGTGGCTGTCAAACTAGATGAGGCCTCTTTAGGCTATGTTCATGGAAATACAGTGATCCGAGCATGAAAGCAGAAAGCTAGGGTCAGACTGACGACATTGCTGGTGTCCTGATCATTCTGAGAGCTGTCTTCAGGAGGGACTTTGGCCCACTGTCTATGTAGGTCAGGCCAAGTATAATAGGGTGGTAAGAGAATCAGAGAGTAGTTTGAAAGGGCTATTATGTAAAAGAATACAGAGTTCAGTATGTGTATGGAGCATATTATTTTTACTTGTTCATTTGCTTTTTAAACCTGCCAGTATTTGGAAAGGTTATGCCTTTTTATTTTTTAGGTAAGTCATAAAACCTCTTGCTGTATTATAGATTCGGTCAGAGCACACACTTGTGTACATAAATACATGAATTTTACTGCCTCCATTACTAGCTATTCATTTAAAAAAAATACTACATGAAATGCAGAATTTCAGAGAAAACAATGTAGTTTAAAGAAGAATTTAACTTAAAGGTACATGTCATCTCTATTTTTTGAAAAAATACAAAGAATGGCACTTGCTTTGTAATTTATTTCTTTAATATTACTTTGTACCCAAATTAGGGTTTTCGAAAGAGGAGTTGACTTGGCTTCAGAGCCTTCGAGGTGTTCCCCATGTCATCCAGACGCAGCTTTCCCCTGTGCTGCTTTACCTGACAGACTGGGACCAGTTTGCGCACCATTGGGATGTGACAGAGGTAATAGTAGGTTTAAAAGGAAATTTCTGGCTATTAAAATTCAGGTCATCAATCACCAGTGGTTAGTATATATTAGGATTATCTCATATGAGATACTCATAGGGATACAACATAGTATAAGACATGATTCATGTTCTCAAAGTGTTTATAATCTTGGCTGGGAGATGTATATTTCTAAAAAGAAGAGTGTTTTCCTTTCTAAGTTATGCCACTAGAGTACAATAAATGAGCAATCTGAATGATAGAGATAAATTTATTTTCTTTTACCTAGCACAGGACAGATAGGATAAATAAGATGTAAGGAGGATTTGGTATCCTTGAAGGTGGTGTTTTTAAACAAAAGAGATTGTTGAGCATTTCCTTTTGAGTTTATATATTGAAGTTAAATTTAAAACCCTAACATTTACTTAAGCTTTAATGTTTAGCTTACAAATCTTTTTAGATAAGTATCGTAAATTCAAGCAGTCAGCAGAACACTAGGATTATATTTTATTCCTTTTACAGTCAAGATTTTAAACTCTTTAAATAACTTCTAACATAGTCACTATTTTTCAAGTAGTTCAGTTAAATATGATAAATCTTATTAAGTTTTGGTACTATCAATAGTGAAATTCAAATTAAAATTACTGGTTTAAATTAATTACTGATGTATTTTAAATTGGAATTACAAGGCTGATCTTTTACCCTAATGGGCATAATTGTCTTATGTTTCAGATATGTAAATTAAATATACTAAAACATAAATGCTAATGATTTGATTCTCTGAAACATTTCGGTAGTAGTTAGTTCTATTATTCCTGTAGTTTCTTTCCTTGCATTGAATGGTGCTCGCTTATTATTAAGAATATAATTATTTCATCCCCAAATTATTTTGGTTCCAGTCTTTCTAACACATCCTGAGGTAATCTGCTCTGCTGGCTAATTGTATTTTAATGATTGAGAAGGCCTCTGGCCAGGACACTGACTGTGTTCTTTCCTTGTAACTCCTAATTGCTGGGCCAACCCTTTTTTTTTTAAACCTTTTTTGTCAGTGTTCAAGTTACATCTTCTTCTGTTTCGTTGCTATACCAATTGATTTTATTCAACTGATCTGTTTACTTCTTCCATTCTATTCTGAATATTCCTCATGTTCGTCCCATATCTTAGGGCTCTACCTTTTGTAGATATTTAAAGCATTTTTCTCATGGCATTGACTCTCATCACAATATTTAAGTCATACCAGTGACATTTATCTTCTCTTTATGACCCTAGTGCCTGGTACTGTGTTGATATGTAGGTTCTTCAAAAGGACTGGATTTTAAAAAGTGAGAAGAAATAATGAATTGGGTAACCAGCCTGTTTGTTTGATATCTAAAATTTTACCTTATTCCATGGTAAATGGAGAGAACTAAGAAAGGTAGACTGAAGTTAAGGCCTTGGATACTAGATTTGGAAGTTGGGGTTCCCCAGCGGGGGTAAGACGAGTTGTACAGCACACACTGTTCGCAGTGTGTCTGAACTAGCCCTGTGGCCTGGAGAAAGCACTGTGTGGGGATCAGTGCTCCCCGACTCTAGGCACAGATTTGCCAGTGTCTGGCGTGGTAACCCAGACAACTCCCAGAACCTTTATCTAATAATTTAAATTTTTCATAAGCACATCATTTGTGTAAAGCCAAGACACAATTGTCATGAGAATGTGATGTTATATTTCTGAACATTTGTCAAGGACATGAACATAAATTTCAAGGTTGCTGTCTCTGAAATGTTAAGGCATAAATTAGGAAAAATCAAAAAGGTCTCATTTTTGGTTTTGAAGTTTTTAAGCAAAAATTTCAATTTTCTTTTGGATAAACTTTGTTACATTCAAGCTGGCCTTTTCATTTGAAAGTACGTGTTAGAAATAGTTTTTTGACACCCTTAGTGTGAACACTTATTTTTCTGATTACATTATTTGAAGAAGTTATTAATTGGTAGAGTGAGTTTCTTAGTTGTAGTTATCTGCCTAGGCTGAAGTTATTTTTTTAAAAATAAACTTTTTTTGAGTAGGTATTCAGAAGAACTAAAGGATGGTAGTAAAAAGTTTTCTTCCATTCTTTCTCTCAGCCACCCTTTCTTCCTCCCCAGTTTCTAAATGTATTCTTTCAGATGTCTTCTGTCTTCACAAATGACTACATATATTCTTGTGTTTTTCTCCTTTTATAGAAATAACATACTCTATACACTGATCTGGACCTTGCCGTTAATGATGGAAACAATAATTAACAGGGAAAGATCACAAAGGGAAAAGGAATCTCTGGACAGAGATACCTTTCCCTAATGGAGCTTTCTATTCCAGAGCCAGTGAAGGATTATAAGGTTAATAATTGTCATTTATAAAATATTGAAAGGTAAAAGAATATTTTCAACATGAATAAGCTCTGAAGGATAATAATAAAACATAACTCCAGTTTAAGAAAGAACATTTTTCATTATTTTTGAAGCCCCTGTGTAGGCCTTTCCCATCTCTCTTTAGAGTTAACAACACTCCTACCACCTGAGCCACACAGGCCAGGGCAGATTATATTCTTCCACTTGGTGATGCTCATTTAAAGTTCCTCCATTTTTTTTCTAATCGCTTAATATAGCTCATTTCTTTTTAGTGTTCAATAACATTCTTTTGTCTGGAAGCACCCGGTTTTTATCCATTCATCTGCTGTAGGACATCTTGGTTGCTTCCAGATTTTGGCACTTATGAATAAAGCTGCTCTAATAAACATCCATGTGTAGTTTTTTGTGTGGACATAAGATTAAAACTTTTTTGTTTATGATCAATCTCCTTTTGGTGCCACTACTCTCATATACAGGTATCTTTCTCACCCCATTTGCACTCCCGACTCTGGGATAGCCTGCTTCTGTCTTGTCTTTTGGTGCTCTGTCTGCGACACAGGACTTCTTCCGAGCACTCCAGTGCGGGTGGTACCCAGCTTGGCCCCACCCAGTGTCTTTAGAACTGAAGAGCTCTGGACGGGAAGGCAGAAGAAAAGGGATTAAGTCCGCATTTACTATTGAATAGGCCTTTTCAACATGATTTGCCTTTTGACATGAAAATATTTCCTGTGCTCATTTTGAAGTAGAAAGATGGAAATACGTTATTTTCATTGTTACACATAGGTATAAAAGATAAGAAAAATTGCCACTTGAAAACTGAATGATATCAATCTACAACAGGTTTTATAGAGAAATAAGGCCTAGAGCTGTTGATTTTTAAGGGCTGACTGACAGTTCTCTGGAATGTAGCTTGATTGCCCTCTTCCTAGAGTGTCCTTCTTTCCACCAGTCTTAGCTTTCTCTCCCCTTGCAATTTTTCTGCATATTTTCATTTTTGGCACCATATTCCATCAGCTTCTGAAGTTTTCTGACAATGTTTCTAAGAACTCTATGCTGTCCTTCCCTTTCCGTTTTCTTGAGAACTTAGAAAATTAAAAAAATTAGGGATTTGGTTCCTACCTCCCTCATACTTTTCCTATATTCTCTTTTGCTTTTGTGGAATAGGATACGGTGTTACAGTTAATTCGGACAGGGTCTTAATATCGGGAGCATAAGTATTTTTTGTATAATGTCTTTTCACCAAATGGAGAAAGGTCTATTGTCAGCCCTTTACATCACTCAGATCTTTTTTTAAGCACTTAAATAGAAATACAGTCTCTCTACCTTGGTAAATTATAAAGTACTTCAGAGCTGTGAGGGAGAAGAGTTTCCCAATTCTTTCATTCTCATGCATGGCACCTGATAGGACTAGCTCAGCGCTCAGTAAGTATCTAATAAGTTACTTGGAAAATTAGCCCCCATGTGTGAAATGTGATTAAACTTTGACGTTTGCATCTTCAGATTCAATTTTTGTTAAGTTTCCTGTTAATATGTAGAGCAAGTAGATTTTTTTTAGAAATCTTTTGAGCTTGTTTCTGACCTAAAATGTCCCAATTTGGTTACTGGTTTTCTCCTTTTCTGACAGACAGTTTGTCACAGTTTACTGGTTATCCCTGCCCGAAGCCAGAGCTTTGACATCCTGCAAAGCGCCATCAGTAGGCATTTGGTAAATATACTTAAACTTCTTTTCTGTTGCACGAAAAAGCACATAGATTCATTGCTTATGATGAGTTTGTCATAGCCTAGGAGAGAATGAGAATCTAGAATCCTAAGCTTGTAACCTCTCACAGCATGATGCTGTGATGAGAACTGAGAAATCCTGGTGTTTTTCCTGGCTGCTGCCAATTAATTTTTGAGTTTGGGAAAATCCCCTCTTATGCCAGGCCCTTACTTTCTACATCTGTACAAAGACAGAGCTTAAAATTATGCCTCTGGTCCTTCTGATTAGTAATGGGTTAATTAACACGTGCTTGGTATCAGTGTATTGGGAAGCCAGCATCCAGACTGGGGTCTAATTCCCACGCAGAAGATTTGGGGTCTAAAGTACAGGGACATCACCTGACTGGCTTGCGGCCTCCTCACTGTGGAGGCAGTGAGTTAGTCATGGGAATGACTGTCTTCCGGCCAGCGTCTCTCCTTCCCATTGGCATTAAATTCATGTTAGGTATGCCTGGGTTTTGTTTTTAATTTCCTCTAGTGTTTATACTTTTGACCTTTGGCTTTTTATTATAATAATGCATTATAGTGCAAAGGAGAGATCTGAAATTTTTATCTTCCAGAGACTTTTCTTTGTTTGCATAATTTTATAAGCACATTCACACCTTCTTTCCTCCTTTAAAATGTCATTTCCTTTGAGTTGGAAGAATACTGCTTCAGATTCCCTTTACTCTTTTTCTCCCTGACACCAACTTCTAATCCTTCTCTCTTGTCTCCAAGACCCCCACCTGTTTAATCTCTAGTCCCGAAATGCATGCCCTTCTTTGACTACTTTCATTATCCTAGTAGGAGCTTAACATGCCAGTCAGTCTAGGCAGTTTCAGAAAACCTGATGGAAGGATTGAGACCTCAGAGCCTGTAGAGATTTTTATGACTATTCAGCAGTAGTTCTAGGAGATTTAAACCATGGATACATACAGTTACAAGTCAGAGTCTACTCTCCAGCTTCTGTAGTACAATCTAGATGCATTAGTATTCCATGATGTCCCTTATCTGGGTTTTAGGGCAGTGACGCAATCAAGTGGTAAGTAGTAGCTTCTCGACTCCAGTGCTTAGTCATCTGAATGACTGACTGAATCAGAGGGCAGGGGAGAGGTAATTGCAGAATAAATTCTGTTCTGTATATTTAATTACTGGGATGGCGGTGGTGCCAGATACTAGTTTTCCAGTTTAAATAATCTAGAGATCACATAAGTGTGATTGTGTCAAGATTTTTTTTGGGTGCATGAGATCATCTTTTTAGATAGTATTTCTAACCATTAATAGAAATTGTAATATCTAGAAAGTTTTAGAAGACTGTCAGGAAGGGGAAGCAGTGGATTTGGATTAATAGTGTTTTCTTGAGTTTGCATGTTTTTAAAGTCATTTAATGTAGAGGTTAAATTCTTGGGAAAACAGGACCTGGGGGTGTGGCAGGTGACATGTATTCTGTATATACTAGTTTTTGGTAGAAGCGTCCTGCGGTTAATTCTCTAGTTAATAGGGTTTGGTTTTACCCTGGGGAGGAGAGGGGAACTGTTGTGTAGATGTCATTAATCTCATTTTTCTCTGCCTAGGTTGGGTTCACTGTAATTCCTGACAGCACGGCTGGCTGTGTTTTGGGTGTTATCTGTAGGCTCCTGGATCATACGTGTGTGCTTAGTGAGACTCTACTGCCATTTCTGGCTTCTTGTTGCTACAGTCTTCTGTACTTTCTGCTCACTTTAGAGAGAGGAGAAGCAGAACATCTAAGAAAGAGGTAATAGTTTTTTCATTCTTCATCTTCAGTTTTTTTCCTACCTGTTAACATTCCTTCCCCATCAGTCAATCAATCATTTAAAAATTAAGAGTGAAAGAATTAATTAGATTTTAGAAATATTTTACATTCTCTTTCAGAGTTTGTATACACCTAGCTAGCCTTTTTCTTCCTTTTTATTGACTTTATTGGGGTGACATTGGTTTATAAACTTACAGGTTTTGGGTGCACAACTCTATAAAACATCATCTGTATATTGTATTGTGTGTTCACCACCTCAAGTCAAAACTCCTTCCATCACCAGAGCTGCTGCTTTGTTCTTTCATGAATCCCCTTTGTGCTGTGAGAATTTGAAAAGTTAGATGGCATTCTAAAGTTTTTTGAGAGCTTTCCTTATTAATACTGTTCTAGGTTTAGTAAGAAAAAAATTCTACCTTTAGAAGGATGGGTTTATTAGTAGTGTACAAGTCTCTACATTTTGTTTTGGGCTTCATTAGAATTAGCCAGAATTCTAATTTTAAATTAGAATTTTAAATTCTTGGACTTAAGGAAATAGTTATAAGATGCTATTGTTTTAATTACTCAGTAGTTTTATTCCTGTGTGAAACTCAGACTAAAGCTTCTGGGATAGTTTCAAACATTTCAGTTTTGTTTTTAAAAAGTGCTCTCATGCTTATGTTCTTATTGGTATGCCTATTAAAAGTCATTGCAGGAAGAGTTTTAAAAAATCTAACAGGTAAGCAAATAGAAGAAAATAAAAGTCATTCTGTCACCTGTTAGTACCCAGGGCTCTTGTTTTTCTCTTGGCTTGACAGTTTTCTGTAGTTGTGGTGTGTAAAGGTAGATTTTCTCAAGTTTACTTATCTATTCAATGTACTTACATTTGGTGTGAGGTAGGGTCCATAAGCCCTTTCAGCACAGTGTTGGCTAATGAAGAAAATAAATATATTGGAACATTTCAAGAGTAGCTTACAGAACTCAAGAGCTAGGAATTGTGGAAGTAGGAATTTGAAACCCAGCAGGAACCGAAGTGGCTTTCTCTGTTCTCTTCCTTACAGGTTGTGTAGTCTTTCTCTCTCTACCATTGCTTCAGTGTTAGCTGTGTCTACAGACTGGCGTTCTCTTTTCTTGTACGTGAATATCCTAGCCTGCTGTGCACGCATCAAAAGTTAAAGTCAGTCCCCTAGTAAAGTCAGTCCCCTAGTCCCCTTCTCTCTGGTAACCACCAGTCTGTTTTCTGTCTGAGTCCATTTCTGTTTTGTTTATTTTGTTCTTTTTTTTTTAGAGTCCACATTTAAGTGGAATCATACGGTATTTGTCTTTATTTCATTTAGCATAGTATTCTCTAGATCCATCCATGCTGTTACAAATGATAGGATTTCATTCTTTTTTTATGGCCAAGTAATAGTACAATTTATAAATTTATCACAACTTTTGGGGGGGTCCTCATTTGAGGACATTTTCATTGCTTTCGGAGAGAGACAGACAGACATCGATTGGTTGCTTGCTGTACGTGCCCCAACTGGGGATCGTACCTGCAACCTAGGTATGTGCTCTGACTGGGGATCAAACCTGCAACCTTTTGGTGTATGGGAGACACTCCAATGAACTGAGCCACACCAGCCAGGGCTGTACCACAACCTTTTAATTCATTTGTCTATTGATGGGCACTTGGGTTGCTTCTTATCTTGGCTGTTTTAAATAACACTGCAGTGAACATAGGGGTGCATAATTTTTTTAATTAGTGTGTTGGGTTTCTTCGGATATATACCCAGAGGTAAAATCATTGGGTCGTAAGGCAGTTCCATTTTTAGTTTTTTGAGGATCTTCTATAATGTTTTCCACACTGGCTGCACCAATCTGCATTCCTACCAATAGTGCACAAGGGTTCCTTTTTTCTCCACATTCTTACCAACACTTGTTTATTGATTTGTTGATGATTGCCATTCAGACAGTTGTGAGGTGATACCTCATTGTGGTTTTAATTTGCTTTTTTCTCTGATGATAAGTGACATTGAGCAATTTTTAATACTGAGTTGGCCAAAAAGTTCAGTTTTTTCTATATGGTGCCTCTAGTAGTGATTAGTTGTCTTTAACTTCATTCACAACAGTGTCGTTAAATTGTATTGTGACAGCTGCCATAACGGTGTGCACTAAAAGAAAAACAACTTAAAATTGGTGAATTTTTGTGTAGCTAGTCGTTTTAATACTGAAGATAGAAGAAGATAGGCAACATTTTTGGTGTATTCTTTATTATTATTATTTTTTTAAGATTTATTTTTAGAGAGGGAAGGTGGGGGGAGAGGGAAAGAGAAATAGAGAAACATCAGTGTGCAGTTGCTGGGGGTCATGGCCTGCAACTCAGGCATGTACCTTGACTGGGAATCGAACCTGCGACACAGGTCGCAGCCTGCACTCAATCCACTGAGCTATGCCAGCCAGGGCTATTATTTCAATAAAGGTAAAAACACACCTGAAATGCAAAAAAAAAAAAGGTGTATGGAGAAAGTGCTGTGACTGATGAACATGTCAAAAATGGTTTGTGAAGTTTCTTGGTACTGTTGACATTTTGCCAAATAATTCTTTGCTGTGGGGCTGTCTTGTGCATTGGAATATGTGTAGCAGTACCCCTGGCCTCTACCCACTAAGAGCTAATAGCAGGAGATAGCCAACATACTCAAAATATCCAAATCAATAACGTTATTGGTAAAAATGAACAATGTGTCTTTTATGGGGAAAAAAAAAACCATACGGACATTTTGGCCAACCAGTATTTAATTGGCCAACTTTATGTCTTTGTAGACATGTCTGTTTAGGTCTTCTGCCCATTTTTTTTAACCAGATTGTTTGTTTTTTTGGTGTTGAGTTGTATGAGTAGTTTATAGATTTTGGAAATTAACCCCTTCTCAGATATATCATTGGCAGATACCTTTTCTCAGTAAGTTGTCTTTTCATTTTGTTGATGGTTTCCTTGCTGTGCAAAACTTTTTATTTGATGTATTTGAATTTATTTTTTGTTTCCCTCGCCTGAGGATATACATCAGGAAAATAATGCTGCTCAGGGAAATGTAAGATTTGACTGCCTGTTTTTTTGTAGGAGTTTTACAGTTTTGAGTCTCACATTTAAGTCTTTAGTCCATTTTCAGTTTATTCTTGTGTGGTGTAAGGAGGAGGAAACACTGTGTTTCTTAAAAGGACATTTTGTTTTGGGAAATACAGAAAGGGTACTTTTCCTGTATGTGTTGGCTCACTGACTCATTTTTGTCGCTGTTACTGTAGGGACAAGCTCTGGGGGGTCTGTGTCTCCATCCTGGCTCTCCTGCCTCGTGTCCTCAGACTGATGCTGCAGAGCCTGCGGGTGAACAGAGCCGCTCCTGAGGAGCTGCCTGTGGTGGGCCAGCTGCTCCGCCTGCTGCTTCAGCACGCACCCCTCAGGACTCACATGTTGACCAATGCCATCTTGGTGCAGCAGATCATCAAGAATATCACGGTAAGAAGCGTGGAACGAGGGTTTTATACTGTGAGTACTGGGAAGGATTCGGGGGCAAGGCATGCGGGGCACAGGGTTCCTGAGCATTGACCAAACTGCTGGAATTAAGCCCAGTGTGGTGGTTTCCCAGGGTTTCTCCTGTAGCCTAGTCCCTGACTGTCACTTCACCTGGGGTATTTTTTTCATCCCAGAGTCAGCCATTAAAGCCTTGAAATACTCAAACTCATTAAGGTGGCAGGCAACTCAGTTGGAAAATGTCAGATTCACTGCTACCTGGATTCTAAGAGATACTGTTGATTAACTGATAGGCAAGTTTTTTTTTCCCCTAAGATTTCTTAAAATTTATTTTTGTAGGGGAAGGGACAGGAAGGAGAGAGGGAGAGAAATATCAATGTATGGTTACCTCTTGCACACCCCCTGGGAACTGGCCTGCAAGCCAGGCATGTGCCCTGACTGGGAATTGAACCAGTGACCCTTTGGTTCACAGGCCTATATGCTCCATGCACTGAGCCACACCAGCCAGGGTGGCAAGTTTGGTTTTTTTGTTTGAAAATAAACAAACAAACAAACACCCCAAAAACCTTATCCAAGCTTGTTTTCCTAGGCGTAGAAATGGGACTGATAGTAACTCTGTTGGGTTTTGGTGACCATTAATGAGATCAGCCAAGTAAAGTTTTTAGTGTAGCAGACATTTCTTAATTACTCAACAATTAGGAAATTATTTAGCAGGAATAAACTTGAGGCCAATTTCTAGTTAATCCCTGGAGAGTACGAAGTCAGAAAGGAAGTTGCAGGCTTCAGCTTTGTCTAGTGGTTGGTTCTGTGTGTTCAGTTGCTTTTTTTTTTTTATGATTAAAAAAAAAGATTCTGCTGGTGTTATGATTCCGCTGGTGTTTTTACTTGGGAAGAATTGGATTTTTTTGGTATAGATGTTTGATTTGGGCGCTCTTAATTGGTATATGTAATAGTAATTCAGAAATAGTAGAAGGAAGGGCAGTCAAGAATTTGGATTACTCAAGACTGGACAGTCAACCTGCCTCCATAAGGAAGACAATGACAGAAGTCAGTTGACCCTGTGCAAAGATGGATAGACCCTAGAATGCCAGAAGGAGGAATTTTGGAGTGTAGGGCTGGTGGGTGGTAAAATTGCATTAATCCCTAGCATTTGTGGGAGGGATCAAAACCACGTAAGAAACCATCATTGCTTGTATGGGTTTCACTAGGAATTTTCACTGCCTGTAGTAATTCCAGTAAGGTTTCCCATGGTGATTTACAGGTGGGATACTGTTGCAGTGGCCCTGAGATGTTTGGATGTGAAAATTACTTCAGGAGTGGCAAGTTGAGTGGACTTCTCCAATTACTCTTGTTTCTCTCTGCAGACGTTGAAGAGTGGAGGTGTTCAGGAGCAGTGGCTCACGGACTTGCATTATTGCTTTAACGTGTACATTACTGGGCACCCTCAGGGGCCCAGTGTGTTGAATGCAGTATATTAAAAAGGCACCATTGCACTTCCTGTTTAAAATGGTTTATTCACATCTAATTTTGAAGAGAGACTGATGTAATAAATGTCATTAAAGCTGAACTTTTAAAGAAGTTGTTTATGAACCTTCCTTTGCACTAAGGTAGGAAAATAATGCAGGCTGGCCTCCTGGACGGGCGCGTGATATGTGGTGGTATATTTTACATTTCATAGGAGCTAGATATTTACAAAATTCGGAGTGATAACAGTACTAACATTTACAAAAAAAAAAGTAAGCTAATTCTTTGTGATCCTGTCAAAGCAAACCTCATTCTTTCTGTTCTTAGCTCCAAGTCATTCAGATAGCAGGAAGCAGTTTTTTGTCTCATTTGGGAGTGGTCACTCTGATCCATGATGACATTGAGCTTCTCACTATGGAGTTGGTATTTACAGAGGTTTTGTAGCCCTCGGCACAGGGGCACGATTTCGAGACAGTGCTACCGTTGTTTTTTGATTTTCTTATGCCTGTGTGGTGGCTGGTTTGATTGAGATAACTGCTTTCAAAAGTGATTTTCTAACCCATCATAGTTTTTAAAAGATAACTGGCTATATATAGTGAGTTCTGAGATATATTCGTTTTCCTAATCATGAAATAATTTAGCAGACTATAAAAAATCCAGGGGGTTAACACTTGGTTGCTTCCTATCTCTTACTGTCAAGACCAGGGTGTCAGTAATCTTAAGAAAATGGGAGCAACCCTGGAAGTGCTTGTGAGCCTACTATGCCATCACTGTTTATGCCTGTCTATAATTCCTACATTAGCTTTGTCCTTAAAAAACGTGCAAAAGCTTTTAAGTCCCCAAACCCCCAATCACTAGATTTCGTTTAAACCATGTATTCTTAGAGAGCTGGAAGGTGTGTAGTTAACAGCATTTTCCTGTCAGTAGGAATGGCGTTTTGATAAGATTGCTCCCTCTACAGGTCAGACAGAAAGCACAAGTGGAATGTTAAGGCCTGAATTGATACCTTGTGCGTAAACGGTGTCTCGGCACCTGCCCGACTGCTTTCTTTGGTGTCTTGTGATAGCAGGACTACTGTTCACAGAGGATGTGGTTGCAGCCTGTGGTCTTCAGAGGCTCACATGAACTGTGATGTGTAAGGAATCAACAGGTGAACAGAACACCTATTGTGGTCTTAGAGTTAATTTCTGAAAGCATACGCTGGGCCACGATTCTGGTCTCACACTTAAAACCGTAATGTTGGAATAATGGGATGTGGTGTCTGTAATGGAGTTTGTTGCATTAGATTCCAGAAAAAAGAGTGACATGAAGGGGGCTGCTATAGGACAGGCTCCTCCCTGTCTCATTTAGGTTCTTCACTGAAGCAAAACAAAACAAAACCAAAACACACAAAAACCAGGCCTGCAGCAGCTGGCTGGCAAAAATCCCAGCCCAGCAGCCTTCGTGGTCTTAGTTTACCTTAGGTTTTACTGTGGTTGTAAGTTCTTCCTATCCGTACTGACTGAGGTAAAGGCAGACATCTAGGCCGTTTCCCATAAGTGTGGTCTACCCTGGTCTTTATAGCGCAGGTTAAAGTAATGTCCAAACAATGTAGTATAAGAACAGAGATAAATCATTCTGACATTTTCTTTCTGTTGTTACCACATTTTCAGGCTAACGAGGCTTCAGGCATGGGTATTCAAGTTTACCCAAGATGTCAAAGATAATCAGCAGAGAGTTAGAGCTCCCTACTAGCTGTTCCAGTTACCCCGGGCGCAGTCTTCCTCCACAGGCAGTCGAGGCTTTGTTTTGTTTTTTGATTGAGTGGCTGGTTGCAGGTTGTAAGAAAAATTCTTAGATCTTCCACTGTTCTCAAGGAGGTGTATACACTGCAAGTTGCTCACTGTTAAAAACAAATATCAGGTGGATATTCAGGTTAATTTTAATGCTGAAGGTAAGAGTGTATTGGTGGTAAGGAGAAAGGGTTTAGTGTTGGGCCACACCTGGCACTAAACAAGGAGATAGCCAGTATATTACAGAGACAGGAGGGTTTACCAGCCATGCATTTTCCATCATCTTAAAGATATATGGTACCTCTCAAGGAAGAACCTTGAGTGGGAGGGGTGGGTATAAACCTGGGCCTCCAGCAGGCCTAGACCAATTGGCATACCTCTCTGTGCATCTCTCCAGTGTGACAGTACAAATATACATGTGCATATACATATCTTTTTTTTTTAAGACTTTTTTTTAAAGATTTTTATTTATTTTTAGAGAGGGAAGGGAGGGGGAGAGAGAAACGTCAATGTGTGGTTGCTGGGGGCTGTGGCCTGCAACCCAGGTATGTGCCCTGACGGAGAATCGAACCTGCGATGCTTTGGTTTGTAGCCTGCGCTCAATCCACTGAGCTACGCCAGCCAGGGCCATATCTTTTAACTTCACATACCACACACTTGTCTATAGTCCATTTTTGAAAATAGATTTGTTCAAAAACTACTCAGATGATAGGCTCATAGACATATTGAACTTGAAATGGATTGTTGAGGCCTCTTCATGACTTTGAAATTATAAAATGGGACATCACAGTTGCAAAAATTAGTGGTGTACCCACCCCTCTGGTTTAACAAGTGAGACCTTGCTGAAGCAGTTCTGTGACGTGCTGCTAGCTTTCTGGGGAGCAGAGTGAACATGAAAGGTGAGTAGTTTTAAAAAGTTATAAACATGTATCTTTTTCTCTCCTTGTTTTAATACTGTTACTTCAATAAAATTACTTTAAAGTGAACTACTGTTTTGTAACTCGCATGTTTTTTGGCTGCCTTTACTGTTTGAAGTCTTGAGTTGTCATTTGCCTACCCCACGGTAGGTGGGCGGGAATGTTCTGCACTCATCTAAGGGGGTGCCATTACTAGTAATCACTTAAGCCATGGTAACCGTATTCATCAGAATGGATTTTTTTTACAAGGAATTCTTTTCTTTTTAAAGAGCTGGACCCCCAAATTGAGGAGAGCTTATTCATGTGTATGTGCACACGGGTCATTGCTGTGCTCCTGTTCTTTGTGTGTGGTTCGCAGGGGTGGTGTGGAAGACTAGGGAGAGCAGGGAGTGTTCAGTTCTCTCCCGCATACAGTAGAGAGAAAGCCTGTGGGTGCTGTCACTTTTCCTACATCCAGCTTGCTTTCTGCTCCCTCATGGGAGGGAACGGCTAACACAGCTACTCCCCATGTTGGACGGTGGTCTACGGTCACATGTGTGGGTATCCGCAGTGTGCCAGACTGTCTCCCAACGCCAAACGGAACAGTGAGCAAAACTGAAAGATCCTTAATCCTATGGGATTCCCAAAGAAAAAATGAAATAATATTGAAGTTTGAAGACCAAAATTAATGATTCTTTTTGGTTCATCCTGACATCTGTGATTCTTCATTGCACAAACTTCTGTGTATGTTTAAGACATGCTCATACGGAAATTATTTATAGGCGTGTTTTCTGTATAAAACACAGGCTGCAGCTAAACCAGGGGTGTCAAACTCATTTTCACCGGGGCCACATCAGCCTTGAGGTTGCCTTCAAAGGGCCGAATGTAATTTTAGGACTGTGTAAATGTAACTACTGTTTAACTAGAGGCAAGGAGCTTGGTGCTGCCGCCGGGTAGAAACAAGGTGCCGGGCTGGATTCAGCCCGCGGGCCTTGTGTTTGCCACCTGTGAGCTAAACTGGAGCCAGCAGTTCTGTCTGACTATCTGCCTTATTCACTGGTTAATGGTTAATGGGTATGAGTGAGCCTAATAAAACCTGTGTTCCTCCGAGTTTAGGCTTAGGAAAAGATCCTCTTCAGTCCTTACCTGTTTTAAGCCAGTATGAATTATACTTCTGTACATATGAAGTTCTACGAAACAGTTAGGCATTTCTTTGAATTTTTTTATTCTGTTCTTTAACTGTGAGTCCTTTCAAAACCTTTTATGCTGCTAAACACCATTTTTTAAGATTTCTGGTAGTACTGGATTTTTCTCAAGACAAGGTTTAAAAATGATTAGTAATATTTGTCTAAATGCTCCTTCTCTGGTAGTTATATCTGACAGTTCCTTTGTTGAAACTATTCTTAATTCACTCAAGTATAACGATATTTCTTTTTTTTTCTTACTAGAACTATGGGTCTTAATTCCTTTGAAAGTTTCCAGCTACCCCACCCACCATTCCTTGATCAACCTGTCTATATTACATGAGTTGCCTGACTTATTAAAGACTTGGCAGTAATTACTCTCCTCCTTCAAGATTCCCCCCATCAGAAACTAAATGAATGTTAAAGTTCGTGCTGACAGTCACTGTTCACCTCCCCAGCTGCACTCTGATCCTGCAGGACGCCTGGAGCCCGGGGGAGGGGTGCGTGTTGTCACCGCCGCCCAGGGAAACACTGGACCTGGCATTAACTGCTGACAGCACTGAACTTATCACCCAAGTTTAATGCCGGTGTGAACGAAGGGCCCTCAGTAAAACACCTTCGTTCTGCAGCTGAGAATAAAGTTCCCTGAGCTGCTGCTGTATGAGTGAAACTGTACAGTTGAGCCTGAGAGGGATATGCCATTAAATATTAATGTTTTCCCTGTGAGGCCCTAAAAGGCAAAAGCCAGAATTTGTGGTTAAGAACCTTTCAGCCATTAGGAAGGAGGTGGAGGATCTTAATGTGAAACCAAAATGGAACAAGATCTCCCAAGGTACAACTTTGAAGAATAACAGTCTTCTCACTTCCCCCTGCCTTTATGTGAACAAGTACAGTGTGTTAAGGAGATCAATAGCAGCTACTATTTATTGTTTCTGCTGGAGGTAATTTTAATAATAGCTTTGGTGATAAATAACTTGCCTCTTACAGAGACAGACATTAACTGCAGTAATAATTCCGTGGAAGGGGCATGAGAAACAAGTCTGCACCTGGAACCAGACGATGACTGGGAACCCCGGACAGTCACTCTGGTTTGGGGGATGGGACAGCAGAGGGGGGTGCTGCCCATGCTGCCTTCCGGGATGCGCTGCTGGCGTGGCGGCTGCCTTACCTGAGTTGAGACGCAGCACAGACTGGGCTTTTGAAGATCTTGTGGGATGACGGACTTTCCCTTCTTGAGAGCAACCTGAAATCAACCAATGATAACATGATTAAATATTAGTCATACTCGGTTGATTAATCAACGACCAATGGCCATCAGCCGTGGCCTGCCCAAGTGCTGAATTCCTTGAACTGAATGAAGGCTTGAGCTTGCGAGTGAGCGTCAGCCAAGATGAATTAGGTACGGCGCGGGGATGCCCTGTAGGCCCAGGGGCAAGTTCTAAGATTCTGCTGCGTAGAGAGGCTCAAGATGCCTTGGCTCAACTTTTTTTCTCGCACAGAGCTAGTCAGGCTTGTTCTCTGCTGAGTTTATTTGGATGGTCTCTTTCCCAAGCAGAAAATGGTTTAATTTGCAGCACTTCATCTGCTAAACAAGTCCTTACTGTAGTGCTTGGGGTTGGGGCATGCAGCAGATGGGCGACCCTGTGAAGTCTGAGCAAAGGAAAGGTCAGAGTGAGGCAGGCAGTGCGGGCCTGTGCTCAGAGGCCTCCAAACTGGCAATGTCAGGGGAAGACCAGGTCGGGGCCCGACAAGGCTGCAGCAGTGGCGAGTCTCAGGTGTGAAGCCCAGCAGGAAATCTCGTGGCTAGAAGGCTCTCTGGGTTGAGATGCCAGACTGCCTCATCTCAAACCTAATCTTGCCCAGACTGCCCCAAATGTAGTGCTGGGGTTCTGATGACTGGAGGGATAATACAGTGCCCACGTGCATGGAGGTTTGCCCAGTGCAGTTAAATCCCGTTTCAGATTCTGATTCGACTCGCTGGGGGAGCCTGTAAACTACAAAGTGCCTAGAAGGACAGTTACCGTAGATCTGCTTGAGCACCGAGTGTCTGGTGGACCTTGCGCCCGAGCTGCTCTTGGACGGATTCTTGGCGGTCCTGCTTACTGTGATGGTCTTTGGGTGCTTTAGTTCCAGCTCCTTCCTCCAAACCTGGAGGAGCAGTGCCATGCACTCGCGGCTCCATCTGTCCATATTCCTGGCTCCATGCTGCTTCATGTGCAGCAGGTGGGACAGGTGCTTCCTGAGCCAGTAGCTGGTGGGATCAGACAAGGGGAGAAGCTTTAAGATCACACTATTGAGGAAACAAAATGTCCTTAAGTTTCCTAGAAGGTATAGGAATAGTATCTGTTGAACTTGGGAGATCCTTTCAAGCTCCCATTCCTGCTTTGAGTGGCAGTACACTGAATGTTGAATTCTGTGTTTTCTACCTGACAGTTCCTGAAATAGGAGTCAATCAGATGAGTCCTTACCCTCAACATGGGACAGGCCAGTGTGTAAACAAATACAGTCTAAGAAGTACTGAGTAAGGAGCCAGGTGGCAAGAGACAGGTGTCGGACTGATCATTTGCAGTGGTTGGCTGAGACTTCAAAAGGCTGATATTTGTGCTGGTTTTCAAAGTCTGAGTAGGAGCTTAGCAGTCAGAGAAGGGTATTCTAGGTGGCAGAATTGGCATGAGCCAGAGGTATGGGAATTTGTACAGAAAGTAATGAGATGTGTATGAAGCATGTGTATTTGCTTGGGGAAGGCAGCTGGAACGCTGGGCTACGCTGGAAGAAGCCAACATGTGCTCAGGACCTGCTGTACACCAGGCACTTTCCCTGTCATTAAGCCTGAGACTAAGTCTGTGAGGCAGCCGTTACAAGTCTGATAAACGCTGAATTGTGGTGACATCACCAAAATGGTGACAGGTCACTCCTGACTTCACTCTCCCTCACCAAAAGAACAGCCAGTAAATGGACAAGACACCACTAAGAAAGTCCTAGAAAACAGGGTTTCTAGGGTCTGGAGGCTGAAGAACCCCCTGGATCGCAGAGACCAAGACAGATGGACTTTAAGAGGGTAAGAGGAGTGGCTACATGATGACAGCATTGCCCGCCCCCAGGCCGGCACAGCACCACACTGGGAGGTCTGCCTTGGGCCTGCGGCTCCTCCATTAGGAAAAGAGAACCCACAGCAGACATCCAGCTCCCCAGCATTTCGAGTTGCTTCTTGGGAACCCGCACTCCAGTCTTGCCCCATGGGGACTGCACCGGGAATCTGACTGTGACACAGAAGAGGGGAGGGGCTTGCAACAACCAGCACATGGATCTTTTTAGACCAAGTTCCTTCCTGCAGCATCCAAGCAGCAGTCCCAACCAGTGGCTTTGCTCACCCATGGAGCCAAGATAGTGGCACAGTCTGATCAGGGAACTCAGCAGCACGTAGGTCGACCTGATTCAGTCCTTAAAGAAAGAGTCTTACTGGCCTTGGAGCTTAGTCTGACCTCACCCAGGAAATGACAGCTCAACTCACTGCTGATTACACACAGCTCCTGGCCCCTGCCTGACCAGAGATCCTGGCCGGGCCACCCGGAAGCTGCACAGCCCAGCAACACTCAGGCAGACTGTATGGCAGGCTGAGCTGATTATCTGCAGAGCAAGACCAATGGTGCCATTTGGCAGGGAACTTGGGGAGCAGGTTGGCTTGAATCAAGAGCGTGAAGAGCCTTGCTGCCCTTGGAAATCAGTTCTCTCACTCTGCCCGGGCGGGGAAAGTAATTTATAGCCCCAGCCATTGCTGAATACAGCCTAACTACAGCACAGAGGGACCTGCACAGCCCATCCAGCAGCCCTTCTTACAGTGGTACTTGGACCCAGAGCACAGCCCGTGGCTTTGTGTGGTCAGGGTTATTCAGTGCACAGTGTTGCCTGATTTGAGCACCCAGATGGTGAGCTCTGCAGGCCCTGGGGCCTGTCCTGCTTCCCTGCCAGGGCAGGAAAGCTAATTCATAGACTGCTAAGAATAGAACCCAGCCTCAACTGTCTAGAAGCCTGATCAGACAACCCATGTAAGTGCAGAGCTCATCCCACAGTCGTGACTGGACAGGGCCCCAAGCCAGTAGTCCTCTCCACTGTTCTTAGCCAGTGGCACCCACCCCCGTCCTCAGAGCTTGGGCAGTAGTCCTGTCCAAAAAGAGACAGCAAGCCTCACCTGCCAAGAACTTAACCAGTAGACATGTCCAGAAACCCAACTAAGCTGACTGGTGAGGAACTGTCTCCACCAAAGCAAATATGCAGGAGGAAACTGCTTACCCAAATGTGCTGATACCAACTTAAGGAAACAAGAATCATGAAAAATCAGTTAAACATGACACCATCAAAAGAAACTAAAAAAGCTCTGATAACTGACCTTCAAGAAATGGAGATCTATGAACTATCAGAAAAAAAAAATCAGAATGATTCTCTTAAAGAAGTTTGGTGAGCTACAAAGAACAAATCAGGAAAACAATGCATGAACAAAATGAGGAGTAGTTCAACAAAGAAACAGACACAACCAGGAAAACACCAAACAAATCCTAGAGCCGAAAAGTACGACTGAACTGAAGAATTCAATAGAGGATTGAATTGAAACCGAAGAATTCAAAAGCAGACTTGACCATGCAGACAAAAGAATCAGTGACCTAGAAGACAGGACATTTGAAATTACCCATTCAGAGGAACAGAAAGAAAAAAGTAGAAAGCGGCCTGCAGGACTTAAGAGGCACAATCAATAGACACAGTATCAACACTTGGGAAGCCTGAAAGGGAAGGAAAAGAGAAAGGAACAAAAAGTGTACTTAAAACAAATGGCTGCAAATTTCCCAAACCTGGGATTCATGAGCCCCAAAGAACCCCAGATAGGTTGGACCTGAACAGGGTTACACTGAGACACATTATGATTCAATTGTCAAAAATCAAAGACAGAATTTCGAAAGAAGCAAGAAAAAAGAGAAGTTACAAAAGGGACTACTGGCAGATCTCTCAACAGAAACTTCAGAAACCAGAATGAGATAGTATATTTGAAGTATTGAAAGAAAAAAAAAAAAAAAAAAGGCTGTCAGCCAAAAATTCTATACCAGACAAAGCTGCTCTTCAGAAATTAAGGAGGGAGACAGACTTCCCTGAACAAATGGGAGTGCAGGGAGTTCCTCACCACCATACCTGCCTTACAAGGAGGGAGCTCTTTAAGTGGAGGTAAAAGGATGCTTATTAACATCATTAAAACGTAAGGTCATGTAAAATTAATGTTGTAATAAACATATGGTCAAAGTTAAATTCTGTAGTATAGTAATGGTGGTATGGAATTCACTCACAACTCTAGTTCAAAAGTTAACAAATGCAGGAAAATAACCATAACTATAATAATCTGCTATTGGATATACAGTATAAAAATGTCTAAGCTGTAGTATCAATAACTTAAAATGTGAAGAAATGGGGGGAGAAGTAAAAGTGTAAAGTTTAGGAATGCCTATCCAAGTTAGACTGCTATCAGTTCAAAGTACGATGTTATGTTATAATCTTAAGATATTTTCTATATGCCCCATGGTAAGCACAAGGGAAAATCCTGTCCTAGTTATACAAAAGAACATAAGGAAGTCAAAGCACACTGAGAACAAAAAGCATGAAACAAAAACAATTAACAAAATGGCAATGAGTCCTTGCCTATCAATCATTACCTTAAACAAATGGATTAAATTCTCCAACTAAAAGACACAGAATGGCTGATTGGATTGAAAAAAAACAGGGGGATCCAAAAAACCCCAACATTTATTTACAAAAAATTGTGTATTTACTCTTACAGGTTTCAACTTGAATCAACTTCAAAGTACTCTCCATTTGAAGTAATACACCTATCGAGGCTTTTTTCCACTGTACAAAACAGTTTTTCAGCTCATTGATTTTGATGCCTTTTAGTGCTTCTGCTGGTTTTTTTTGTTTGTTTGTTTCACGTCTTCCACATCAGCAAGACACTTCCCTGTGAGGACATTTTTTTTTTATCCAGGGAAACAAAAAGTTGCTCAGGGTGAGATCGGGTGAGTAGGGAGGGTGAGGCAGGGTGGGTCATGCCATTTTTGGTCAAAAACTGCTGAACACTCAGCCCGGAGCGGGCAGTGAGCTCATAAATTGCCCATCATGAAATGAGCAAACGTGTTTTGTGTCTTCAAAAAGAATTCACTGAAACTGAATTCAGCTTCTCACTACGACACCAGCTGGCACACTGATACAGATGGGTTCCTAGAAGACTCACCTAGCAGGGGAAGCTGCACTACAGGGAGTCCACCCTCCAGAAGATAATTCCAGATTTTTGGGGGGTCCCCCCTTGTGGGCTGAAAATGAAGGGATGGAAAAAGATATTTCAAGCAAATGGCAACCCCTCAAAAATATCAGTGGTAACACTACACTTATAGCAGATAAAACAGACTTTAAAGTTGGTAAAAATTAACCTCTTCATCCATCATGGTGTTAAGCTATGAAGAAGATATAACAACTTAAAATATGCACTCAACATGAGAGCATCTAAATATATAAAGCAAAAATTAACAGTGTTAACAGAAGAAATAAACAGCAATACAGTAACAGCCGGCGGTTTTAATGCTCTATTCCAAACTGGATCGATTGTCCAGGCACAGAATCAGTGGCTCTAAACACTATAGACCACATGGACCTAAATGATATACAGAACATTCTGTCTGACCACAGCGGTGGACACATTCTCAAGCACGCATGGAACATTTTCCAGCACATGCCCTGTGTTAGGCCACAAAGGTATTAACAAATCCAAGAAGACTGAAGTCTTACCTGGTATCTTCTCTGACCGTAATAGTACGAAACTCGAAATCAATAAAAGGAAATAACATGGAAGTTAAGCAACAGTCTCCTGAACAATCAATGCATCAAAGAAGAAATTAAAGGGAAAATTTTAAAAGTATCTCGAGACAGAAATGGAAACAACATACCAAAGTTCTGAAAAGCAGCAATTTTAAAACAAATTATTGATTAATTTTTAGAGAGAGGAAGAAAGAGAAACATTAGTTTGTTGTTCCACTTATTTATGTATTTATTGGTTAATTATTTTGTGTGCCCTGACTGGGGAATCAGACTGGCAAACTTGGCCTGTTGGGATGATGCTGTAACCAACTGAGCAACCCAGCCAGGGCCCAGTGAAAGCTATTGTGTAGGGGAAGTTTATAGCAATAAATGCCTACACTAAGGAATAAGAAAAATCTTAAACAACCTAACTGTATACCTTAATGAACTAGCAAAAAAAATAAAATGATCTCAAAGTTAGCAGAAGGAAGAAAATTATAAAGATTAGAGCAGAAATAAATGAAATAGGGAACAAGAAAATAATAGAGAAGATTGACAAAACTAAGAGTCACTTCTTTGAAAAGATAAACAAAATTGATAAATCATTAACTAGACTAAGCAGGGAAAAAATAGAAGATCTGAATCAACAAAATTACAAATGAAATAGCAAACATTACAACTAATACCACAGAAATACAAAGAATCTTAAGAGGTTACTATAAACAACAATATGCGAACAATCTGGACAACCTGGAAGAAACAAAACTTCTTAGAAGCACACAACTTACCAAGACTAAATCAGGAAGAACGAGAACCTGAAAGGCCCAGTAATGAGTAAGATATTGAATCAGTAATCAAAAACCTCCCAATGAAGAAAAGCCCTAGACCAAATGGCTTCATTGATAAATCTTATCAAATATTTAAAGAAGAATTAATCCCAGTCCTTCTCAGATTCTTCCAGAAATTCACAGAGGAAGGAACTGTTCCAAACTCACTCCATGGGGCCAGCATTACCCTGATACCAAATCCAGAAAAGGACACGCTACAAGAAGTCTATGAGGCAATACCCCTGATAAGTATAGATGCAAAAATTCTCAATAAATACTAGCAAACCAAATTCAGCGCATTAAAGGGGCAATTTCCCATGATCAAGTGGGATTAATCCCTGGGATGCAAGGATGGTTCAAAATAAGTCAATCAATGTGAAGTATCACATTAATAGAATGAAAGGAAAAAATCATGATCATCTCAAAAGATGCAGAAAAACCATTTGACAAAATCCAACATTCGTTCATGATAAAATCCCTTAACAAATTAAGTATAAAAGGAATGTACCTCAACATAATAAGGCCATATATGAGAAGTCCACAGTTAACATCATATTCAATGTTGAAAGGTTGAAACATTTCCCTTTAAGATCAGGAAAAGACAAGGATGCCCCCTTTCATCACTTCTGCTCAACATAGTACTGGAAGTCCTACCAGACAATTGGCCAGTGAATCAGTGGCATCAGAATTGGAAAGGGAGGTGTAAACCTGTCTCTGCAGGTGACGTGATTTTATATACAGAAAGTCCTAAAGATGCCACAAAAAAACTCTTAGATCTAATCAGCAAATTTAGTAAATTTGCAGGATATGAAACTAACACACAAAAAGCAGTAGCACTTTTACACATTAATAACAAATTATCTGAAAAAGAAAAGGACCCCATTTACAATAGCATCAAAAACAGTAAAATATGAATACTTGCAAATTAACCAAGGAGGTGAAAAATCCCCAAGACATTGATGAAAAAAATTGAAGACACAAATAACTGGAAAGGTTTCTATCCTGTGTTTATGGGCTGGAAGAATTAATATTATTACAATGTCCACACTATCCTAAGCCATCGATTCAATGCAATCCCTGTCAAGATTCCAGTGGCATTTTTTTTTTTACAGAAATAGAACAAATCCTAAAATTTGTATAAACCACAAAAGATCCTGGATAGCCAAAATAATCCCGAGGAAGAACAACAAAATGGGAGGCATTCTACTTCCTAACTTCAAGAAATACTATAAAGCTATAGTAATCAAAACGGTATGGTATTGGTAATATAAACACAGAGACCAATGGAACAGAATGGAGAGCCCAGAAACCATGCATGTATGGTCAACCAATATTTGACAAAGGAGTCAAGAATACTCAATGGAAAAAGGCAGTCTTTTCGATAAACAATGCTGGGAAAGTTGGATATTCACATGTAAAAGAATGAAATTGGATCCCTATTTTATACCACTCATAAAAAATAACTTGAAATGGATTAAAGACTTAAATGTAAGACTGGAAACCATAAAACTCCTAGAAGAAAATGTAGGAAAAAAAACTCCTTGATGAGGGTCTTGGCAATGATTTCTTGGATATGACACCTAAAGTACCAGCAACAAAATTAAAAATAAGCAAGTGGGATTCCATCAGACCACAATGCTTCTGCACAGCAAAAGAAATGACCAACCACATGAAAGTGCAGCCTAGGGAATGAGAAAAAATATTTGCAAACCACATATTTGACAAGGGGTTAATATCCAAAATACGTGAAGATATTTGAAGAGAAAAAAAACATACCCACAAATAATCCAATGAACACATGGGCAAAGAACCTACATAGACACTTTTTTAAATCCTCACCTGAAAACATTTTTAAATTTGTTTGAGAGAGAGAGGAAGGGAGAGGGAAAAACATCGAGTTGGCTCCCAGACTGGAGACTGAACCTGCAACCTAGGTATGTCCCCTGACTGAGAATTGAACCCACAACCTTTCAGTTATGGGACAACACCCCAACTAACTGAGCCACACCGGCCAGGGCTGAATAAACATTTCTCCAAAGAAGATATATAAATGGACAACAGATATATGAAAATATGCTCAACATCATTAGTCGTCAGTAAAATGCAAATCAAAACTACAAGATACCGGTTCACACCCTTGAGAACACGGTCACCAAAAAGGTGAGATAACAAGTGTTGGGGAGGACATGGAGAAAAGGGGGCCCCTGTTCCCTGTCGGTGGGACTGTAAATTGGTGCAACTGCTATGGAAAACAGTACAGGGTTCCTCAAAAAATTAAAAAAATAGAACTACCATATGGTCCAACATTTCTATGTCTGGGTATATAACTGAAGAAATCAAAACTATGTCGAAGAGCTATGTACACCCTACAGTTCAAAGCAGCATTACAATAGCCAAGTGATAGACATAACCAAAGTGTCCACCAACACATGAATAGGGAAAAAATTGTGATCTAGACAATGAGACATTATTCAGCCATGAAAAAGAAGGAAATCCTGCCATTTGTGACAACATGGATGACACTTAAGGACATTATGCTAAGTGAAATAAATTAGATAAAGATAAATAATGTCTCACTTACATGGGAAGTGTTAAAAAAAACCAGACTCATATTAAGAGAGATCGGACCTGTGGCTATCAGAGGCAGGGTGCGGAGGGTGGGGAAATTGGGTGAAGGTGGTCAAAATGTACGGATTTCCAGTTATAAGATAAATAAGTAGTGAGGATGTAATACATAACATGATAACTATAATTTAACAATGCTTTCTAGTCTATATGAAAGTTGTTAAAAGAGTAAATCCAGAGAGTCCCCATCACAAAGAAATAAATCCTTTTTCCATTTAAAAATATCTATGAGATGATGGATGTAACTAAAATTGTGGTAATCATTTCACAATATACGTAAGTCAAGTCGTGATGTGCACCTTGAACTCATGCAGTGCGGTATGTCAATCATGGGTCAGTAAAACTGGGCTGAGGGAGGCTGAGTAACCTGTAGAAGGCCACACGGCTGGAGTCAGGAGAGACCAACATTCAAACTCAGTGCTGTCTGATCCAAAAGCCAAATATGGCTAAGGACATTGCTCTGTACTCTGTTCTTGATGAGTACCCATATTGCTTCTTAAGAATAGCGGTAAAGGGGCCTTGGCAAGGTGGCTTGATTGGTTGGAGCATCATCCTGCACACCAAAAGGTTGTGGGTTCAATCCCTGGTGAGAGCACATACCTAAGTGGCGGGTTTGATCCCTGCTTGGGGCCGTACAGGAGGCAACCAGTTGATGTTTCTCTCTCTCTCTTCCTCTAAAATCAATAGACATATTCTCGAGCAAGGATTAAAAAGATAGTTGCAAACGTAAGAGTTGTACTTTACTAAGAGACCATTCTCCTGGAGGGTGGAGCTTGGGATGGGACAGGCCAGGGGCGTGTGGGTGATTGATGGCTATATTTACGCCCAGTGTTTCATTGCTGGTGCTCATCCCACGTGCACTCACAAACTTCTTACTGAACACAGCTGTTGTGGAGCCTCGCAAGGAAAGCTGCACCAGTTTTCACTACGTGGAGCTGATTAACTACTCCAGCTGTGCCTACAGGGTGCCGCAGGGGGCAGCAGGCCCCACCCCCGACTTTTCCGTGCACCAAATGGGGAGTCGCCTTCCTAGGTCTGCTAAAAGCTCCTTGCTGCGCCTGGTGCAGCCCCAACCTCCTGCCTTAAAAGGCTGATTTCAATCCAACTACAAGATTCTTCCTTTCTTTGCCTGGAGGGACAAACCGTGCACCCCCCCCCCCCCCCCCCCCCACAGAAGGTGTACCACACTCCCAAAGAGCTGACGGCAGAGAAAAGCTGGAGTTAGGGGCAGCACTGCTCCACAGCTCAGTTTCTGTTTGAGATGCCAAATATCTCCCACACACTCTGCTCTTCGGGCAGAGAACTCGCCGGGAAGCCCAGGTGTTGGCTGAAGCTGCAATTGCTCCGGCTCTCAGGGGGCACAGCTCCCACTGGCTCTACTCTGGTACTGAGACTGAGTCCGTGTGGGGCGGTCCTCGGGGTCCCCGTTCTCCCGGAGACCTTGCCCTCCTGGTGTGCTGAGGAGCCCAACCTGCCCACTCGGCCTCTGGGCCTTGTGCGCTCACGGTGCAGCCTGTCCTCTGCACCAGCGGGACAAGCGCCGACAGGAAGGCGGCTTACACACGTTTGGTGAGAAGGAACCGTCTTATACGGCAACGGCTCTCAGGCACAGCAGCCTTCCAGCCCGCTTTAGCTTATCCAGTGTCTGGTTTCAACCTTTAGAAGTCAGGTCCTGACTGGCAATAAAACTCCCGCTTTAGGACTAAGCTTCATCTCCTCGGGGCCGAAGGGTCACTGCTCACCCCGTCCCTGCACACCTTCCCATCTGCCGTTCTCCCTCCTCCATGCCTCTCCCGGAGCGACAGCCTGCCCGGTGGCGCACCCTGTTCCCGAGCCCGCCCCTCAGTGCTCCTCAGGTCTGGCCTCAGACACCACCCACTGGCCCGGGACAGCACTGTGGACTCCCGTGCTCAGTATGGAAGATGTACATACGGTTACAGAGAATCAATAAAAGTACTTTTATGGTCACCAGGCATTGCAACTTCCCGCATGGTGCAGCTTCCCAGAAGCCTTTTGGGAGTCGGTGTCCCGGGGCTCAGCACTGCACGAGGGTGCAGCCAGAGGGGGCCGAGTAATCGCCTGCCCAGGTGGGCACGCGGACTATGGGCCCACTGTTCTCGGGGGCAATGACTGAGAGCTCATTTGCTGCTATGGACACTTACTGACAGGGCCCGTCAGCTCCGACTCTTCAAAGGAGTCGAAGCGCACTGACGGAAGGCCTTTCAGCGGGCAGCAGCTGCGGGCCTGACGTGCTGAAGCGCACGGGCTTGCCGAGAGCCCGGCTCGGCTCGCAGCTGAAATGCCTCGTCAGAAGCTCCTCTGGGACGGCAGCCAGCGCACGCCCTGGCAGGACGCCCCAGGGAGGGCAGCAAGGACCGATCCGGTCTGTGGCTTCAGACTCGGACCGTCTCAGCTCAAGGCCAGGGCTGGCACTTAGGAGCTCCGTAGCTTGCTGGGGGGATGAGCCTCGCTGTGCTTCAGTCTCCTCGTCTGGGGAATGGGGCAAGAAGAGGGCGTAGCTCTCAGGGTTAGTGTGGGCACTAAAGGAGTTAATTCTATGTGTAAAACTACTGGGTGCAGCATCTGGCACGCGAGCCCCGTGAATGCCAACTACTGGCACTACCGGTAACAACAATGTGCCCTGTAAGGCGAGTGTGAACGCCCTCCAGGCAGCCCTCCCTCTCCCGCCTGCCTCCGCCTGTTACCTTGACCACAGCCAACATTGCCTTTACTGGGAGCCTGGGGGAAGGCCCTTGGACTTGAGTCAGACACAGTTTCAAGAGCTAGATCTGCACCTGTAGGACAAGGTGTGTGTCCTCCTGGAAACCATACATTGGCCTGAGAAATGGGGACGCTCACCCCCATCATGACAGCTACCAGGTGAGGCTGGGAGAGTAAAGGTATGAGACGACCTTGTCAACAGCCAAGCGCTGGGACAGACGTTGAGGACACACCAGAGGCTGTGCAAGCAAGGGCTCTGGGCTGGGCCGTCTTTGGCACAACAGACGCTGGGGCCGCCCCCTGCCCGGACCTCACAAGAACCACTCCCTCCCATTCCCCACTCCCATCCCTGCCGACGGTAGGTGCTCTGGCCCTTTTATCTCTGGACCAGGGCGTTGATATGCGGTGCACCTGTGCTCACAGTGACTGGCCAGCTTTGTTCCCCCTTCAACCTTCCTCTTGCTGGAGACCGAGGCCACGTGACTCCCACCTGTGGGCGCCCGTGCAGCCCACCCCGGGCACTGGCCAGAGCTGCAGTGCAGCCCAGTGTGAGGGAGAGTAGGAGATACGTAAAAACTGCAGCCAAGGACTCCCCCAGTGCCCCCTCGAGTGCTCCCTGGAGGTACCTGGCTCAGCCTTTCAGGAAGCCTCCACCTCTCCTCCAGCACCTGCCCCACAATCGGAGCGTGAGCGAAGCTCACACAGGTTTTTGTAATAAATTTCAGTCCCTCCGTGCCCCCTGTCCAGACCCTGGTTTAGGTATCTGGGGTATGACTAATTCCTGGATAGTAGACAAGAAAACTAAAATAGGTTATGTGCGTAGGGCTTTAGAATTTATGAAGCACACATCATCTCATTCTACGGTCTGTCGTATAAACAGGACAGGGGCAGGCATTGTGAAATCCCATTTTCCGGGTGAGGAAACTGGGGGTCAGGGAGGCCAAGTGATCTGCCTGAGGTCAGATAACCTGTCAGAGCTTCACCTGAAACTCAGGCTTCCTTTTCCACACCGAGGGCCTTCTTCTTTACAGCAGGCGATCCTGGGTGCTATCCCACCTTTCTTGGCAAAAGCACCTTTTGTAGGTGCACCTTAAGTAGTCGACCCAGTGTATATTACAAGGACCTACACGTGTGAATTCCATGGGTAGGCTCAATTACATTGGCCGTGTCACGCCAGCGCATGGAACTCACTAGAAAACACAGGAGAGCACGGGGGTGTTGTGTTAGGGGTGTGGGGCACCCCAAGTCCTCACCTTCTCCAGGCCCGCTGGATGACTGCTGCCGCCCTGTTCTTCTTGCGAAACAGCTCTTTCCTGCTTCTCTCTCTCTGGATGATCTGCAGCCGCAGCTCTACAGGGAGCAGGTCGATATTCACGCTCTGCCCGGAGAGGGGACCGGGAGCTGGATTAGTCTCCTTAGGTGTCGGAGCATCCTCAGACAGGGTGGATATGCCCAACTTCCTGATCCCTGACCTCAGCACCTCTGTCCCCTGAGGCAAATCTGAGAGGCTCTCTCCTTCGAGCTTGTCCTGCGTGACTTTGTTCCTTGGTGTCCGGTGGTGGAGAGGATTCTGCCCGGCATGGAGCACCTCCCCCTTGGCACTGCCAGGCCGGCTGGAGCCAGCTGGGGAGCACCTTCCTCCTCTGAGCTCTTGGATGCGCCTCTTCTGGGTGGCACATTTGGCCTTGGGTGCTGCGTCGTGCCGCCTGCCGGCCTTCCGGTGACCGTCCTGCTGTGGAAGGCTTGTAGCTGCCCAGCCAGGGTCCTCTCCTTTCTCATCAGGCCCGGCCACCCTGACGCAGGAGGGCTGCTTCGAGGAGCCTTTCCCCTTGTCACACGGCTGCTCGCCGACCGTCTCACCTCTGGACTTGTCCGCGGAGGTGGCTCCCGGACACCTGTCTCCATCGGCGCCTTCACTGGGGCTGAAGTGGACACAGGCAGATCGGCTCTTAGGATGTTCTCTGGAGGCTTCTTGGGGAAACAAGGAAAAGGGGAAAGGATATTTACTGTTCAACACTTGCATGATAGGGCAGGTCTGCCTGTTGATATACATAAAAGATTCAGCCGTGTCCTATAGCATTACTGCGATGGTGGTGATTATTAGAAAAAACATTTTAACTTCTATTTCTAGCAAGAGTAGGTTTTATAACCTGAAAGCCTTCCAACTACAAGCACCTAGAAATGCTGGTTAAAATATAGTGAACATCCTTTTAAAAGTTCCAGAGTGCCTTCGAGACAATCAAGGTAACCTCCGGGGGCCCAAGACAAAGAGCACACTGAAATCGGAGCGGTCGCTGTGCGCGCTGACCTAGGCAGGCGGTAGGGGCGGAGCGGCCATAGGCGGGTCTCACTGAACACCTGGCTGTGGCCTGACATCCAGGTGAGAACAGAAGGTGAGGACTTGCAGGGAGAAAAGTAGCTAAAACCGAGCCCCTGCATGAGGCCAGGACTCGGCGGTCGGATGCCCTCGGGAAACAATAGTCCAGGTAAAAGATCTGCTTGCCGGCACTGGGAGGTGACAAGGACATTTGTCTCACATGGGTTTGGTATTCACCAGTTTTCAACCTACAGAAAAAACTGATATAAAAACTGGTCTCAGGATGTGATCTCACAGTAGCGAACGATTCACGCAAGCAAGCACAAGGCTGCTTCAGTGCGGCGTGCCCTCGCTCAGGCTGCACGGGGGGGGGGCCTGCTGGAAATGGCGTCACACTTCCAAACTGCACCACGCGCGAGGGAGCAACGCACCGTGGGTGACAGTTAACAGACCCGACAGCAAACTCAGATCAATAAGAACCACGGCTAATAGAACGCTGTGTGCGTGTGCACACGCCAACGATTAAACAGGAGAAACCTAAAATATGAGGAAAGGGTAGATAGTTCTGAAACAGAGCTAAACGGAACTTCTAAAATGAAAAAGCTGCTCGTAACAGGAAATGCAGGGAAGGAGCTTCTGTTCCTGTACTGGCAGGACTGCGGCGCGCTCACCACCGAGGAAAACAGAGAAGTCCAACGAGCTGCTACAAGCCACCTGTTTTTTAAAACGATTCGTAAGCATTTTCAATGACAGCTGACACACAGTATCACATTCATTTCAGGCGTGACACGTAGTGACTCGCTATCCACGCAGCCTGTGAAGTCCTCGCCCCAGCGCCTGCCACCCCTGTGACAGCGTGCACAGGCCACCGTGGTTCGGACCGTGCCCCCCAGGCTGCGCCCCGAGTCCCTGTAACTGTGGCAGCTGCCGCCGGGCACCTCTTCCTTCCTTTCCTGTCGTCATCCAGCCCCCAGCCCCTCCCCTCCGGGAACTATGACAGTGTTCTCTGTATGTATGAGTTTGTGTGTTGTTTGTTTGTTTCTTATGTTTTTTAGATTCCATGTATAAGTGAGATCCTATGGTATTTGCCTTTCTCTGACTGACATATTTCATTGAGCATAAGGCCCTCCAGGTCCACCCATGTTGCCGCAAAGGCAGGATTTCTTTATTTTTTATGACAGGGGAATAGCCCATTGTGTATATGTACTGCGTCTTCTTCATCCATTCGTCTCTCGCTGGACGCTCAGGCTGCTTCCAAATCTTGGCCATTGTAAATAACGCTGCAGTGAACCTCAGGGTGCGTATGTCTTTTTGAGTTAGTGTTTTGGGTTTCTTTGGATAAATACCCAGAGGTGGAATTGCTGGGTCACAGAGTAGTCCTATTACTGATTTTTTGAGGAACCTCCATACTGTTTTCTGCGGTGGCCGCACTGATTTACAATCCCACCAACACTGCAGGACAGTCCCCTTCTCCCCACACCCCCACCAACACTCACAAACCACCTGTGTGAAGGCATCAGCGGCTAACAGGGCAGAAAAAAAGGAGGCCAAGAGCCAGGAGAATCCAGACACCAACAGAGCTGGGTAAGGTGTTTGAAGGTACGCACGTATCCCCAGAGGAAGCAGCCCCTGAGGTGTGGAGGACCAGAGACTGCCGAGAAGCACGCTCTTCGGCTGGGACCACGGGAGGTCACGTGTTAGGAGAACTGGCTGAACTGGCTGGAATTCCACATGGCCGTCACATCATGGGAGTTTGGTGAATGCGGACCGAATGACTAACTGAATGCACATACAACAAAGCACCACGCGTCCTGACACACTGTCATGGAAAGTGGGTCACGTGTTAGAGTCTGGACAGGTCTGTGGTCGTTCACGTGTACTTTGCTGTGATTGTTCTTGCCTGGATCAGCAGTGTGGTTTAATAACAGTAGTTACTGGTACAGCTCATAAGCTGTGACATGTACACTACATTTTAAATTTCCATTCGTAACTGCTCTGCAGGGTGAAGAGTAGACCCCCATGTCATAGCTGAGAAAACTGAGGGTTAGAGAGAGAGACTGAATTGTCCCAACCCTGAATTAGGTGACCAGGAGGTTCCAGAGACCCTCTCTGGAGGTCCGAGAGGCCAAAACTACTTTCATAATAACGCTAAGACGAGATTCATCTTTTTCACGTTGTTGGCATTTACACCGGATTTCTGGAGGGCTGTCGCCACTGCCTACCTGGTGAGAACGGCTCAGTGTGCTTAAACTGCTTTGTGCACAGACATAGTTTATGCCTCATACCTGCCTTCTTTGTGGGAGTCTGGAGGCTCGGTGTACGCACGTGCTAAGCAGAGGGTGCCCACACGACTGCCCCCTGACAGAAACCCTGGAGTCCTAGGCCGAGGTGGTTGTTCTGGTGGAAACATGTTGTTGAAGTGGTTGTTAAAACCACTGAGTGTCCCGTGTGACTCCACCAGGACAGGACCCCTGAGAGTTCCCACCTGGTTCCCTCCAGGCTCGCCTCCATGTGCCTTTTCCCTCGGCTGACTTCGCTCCGTACCTCCGTGTTACAGTGAGTCACGGCCACGGGCACAACGGTGTGCTGAACCTTGTGCATCCTCTTGGCGAATTACTGAGCCTGGGGTGCTCTTGCGCACCCCACACACTCGACAAACTCCACATGGAAGACACTCCAAAACCATGCCGAGACACATCACTGCAAACTCCTGAGAACTAAAGATAAAGTCTCTAAAGCAGCCGGAGAGAAAGAAATGTTACCTAGAAACATTTCCAAGGAACGCCCGTCTGAATGGCAGTGAGCTTCTCATCTGAGACCGTGAGCGGCAGAAGGAAGTGGCTCGGTCATTTCCAAGTGCTAAGGAACTGCCAATCCTGCAGGTGTATCTGGTTCGACAGTTCCTCAGGAATGGAATAAAAACCGAACTAGCACGCAAAACCGAGACCGACTCATGGATGGAGAGCAGGTGACAGCCAGTGGGCGGTGTGGGGTGAGGGGCAAAGGGACAGAGCCCTAAGGAGAAAGGATTCACGGGTGTGGACCACGATGTGGTGACTGCTGGGGGGAGCGGGGTATAAGGGGGCTAAGTGATAATGGGAAAAAGATAAAGACTAAATATTTTAAAAATATAAAAATAAAAATAAAAACATTCTTAAAGATTGTGTTGCGAATAGCCCTGCCTTTAAATAGGCTAAAGAAAGTTCTTCAAACAGAAAGGACATGTTAAGAGAAGGAATTTGGAGCACCAGGGAGAAAGACAAAAACAACAGAAAAAATATGGGAACATGAAATGGTCTATCCTTTTCCTCGTGAGTTTTATGAATTATATTTGATGACCGAAACAAAAATCATAAAATCATCTGATACCAAGCAAAGATGTCGAGACGTGGGGAAGGTAAGGGCACCTAAGCGGAAGTGAGGGTTCTGCGTCTCGCTCACGGGGGTAAGATGCTGGGACCGCTAGACTCTTACAGGCCACCGGTGACTGCGGTGATACTCAGAGCAACTGCTACAGAACCTACAGATTACTCAAAATCACTGTAAATCAATCAAGATGGAACCCTACAAGATGCACGAGTAACCCACAGGAAGGGAAGAAGAGAGAAACGGGGATGAGAATCGGAGGAAAGAAACAGAAAATAACAAAACGGCAGACCTGAGTGCTGACACAGTTGCCTTAAATGCAAATGGTCTAAATCAGAAGGGCCCACCGCCCATGGGCTGGCACCGGATAACAAAGGCAGTACACCTACCATTTGGCTTTCTGGGGTCTGGTCCCTGAAAGCCTGGGGAGAGATGCTGCTCCTTCTGGGGAGCTTTGCTCGGAGACCTTCTGCCTGGAGACCCTCTGCAGATTCTCTGCTCGGGGCTCCGGGCCACGTCACGGGTGGACGGCTGGGTGCTGGGGCCCCCGCTCTGCCTGTGGGGCTTGGCCTGGGTGCTGGGCAGGCAGGGGAGGGCTCGGGGCCTGCAGGGGTCGGGACTCAGCCTTCCCTTCTGCTGTTCTGCTTCTCTTCGCTTGTTTTCTTCCTCTCGCTTCCTGAAGCAAAGCCAAGGAGGAAGAGGAAAAAATTAAAAGAGTGTTACCCACTCAAGCGTTCCTGAGTGAGACTTAAACTCCAGGAGGAGCTGCCATGTCACAGGAAGGATTTGGAGATTCACATTTTTGACAGCAGGCTCTTCTCAGGCTTCACAGCTCACGGGAAGATGGAGCTGCAAGAACCTTCCAGGGCAGCCTGTTGAGGCACCATGACGGACGGCCAGGGGGCTCTGCGGGAGACCCAACACAGCCCCAGGGTGTGTGTCCCAGGCCCCGTCTCCCATCCCAGAGAGCGCACCCAAACACAACTGAGAATGGCGACCGTAAGAAACCTTTCATTTTCTACTAAAAAGACCACTGGCAACAGTTCAATTCCCAGCCAGGCACATGCCTGGGTTGTGGGTGTGCGAGTGAAGCAGCTGATCTATGGTTCTCTCCATCATCGATGTTTCTCTCCCTCCCTTCCCCTCTCTCTAAAAATAAATTTAAAAACCTCTTTTTACAAAAGACCACTGGCAGATCTTAATGATTATACAAAAAAAATCACAAAGACCTCACAGCTGATTATAACACATTTTTGAGTTGCAACCCTTCGCCGAGATTTCTCATTAGTCAAACCTACTCCTTTTGTGGATGGGGTCCCGAGGGCAGGATGATTTTTACGTCTTTGGAGTAAAATTCACAAACACCCAGACCATGTCCAGTGTGGAAGAGCTGGGCCCTGTTTTGCCTCTTCTTACCTTTGGACAGCAGGCACTTAAGACACACAGCTCGCCCAGCTGGTTCGGTCACTGCACAGGAGGGGAATCTGGGAGCCACGCAGAGGGTCAGTTAAAGCGGATGATTAGGGGTGGGGTGGAGAGAAGCCAGCACTGGGAAGTCTGAGAATTTTCCTCGTCCTGCCTCTGCCAATGACCGCAAAATGCCCTTGAGTGAGTCACCTTCCCGTGGAAGACTTGGTCCCCACCCCACCCCCCTAGTCTAACACTCGCACGACAGCCTGCGATCCTGAACTGACTCAGGGGCCTGTTTGGGACCCAGATGTCTTTGTAAAATCGGGGACAACTTTTGTAATGAGACGGAGAGATTTCTTTGATCCGCGTGGCTGGTATCAAGAGTCCCTCACAGAAGGGGACCTTGTTTAGACACTGTAGTAAGGCTGTGGTCAGGACTGAGGGCTGGTGGGGGTGGGATCCTCAGGGTTTCCAGGGTGACTGGCTCTGAGGCTCCAGAGGAGAGGGCTGCTCTGTCATGACACGAAGAATTTGTTTGTAGCTCCTGACAGGGAGGGAGGTGATGAGAGAATGAGAGAGAGAGAGAGAGAAGGGAGGAGGGAGAAAGAGAAGAGAGGCTGGGCATGCAGAGAGCAGGGGCCAGGGCACAGACACACCACCCACAGTGAGGTGACAGAAAAGGACTTTGGACCTGTGCTCCTTACACTGTAAAGAACCGAATCTCCCACTATCTCTGTCAACTATGCCACTATGGGACAGGAAGTGTCATTCTCCTCAATGGCACCAACTTTCGGTAAGGTCCGCCATGTTCACACATGCTTTTCATAAGCCACCTGATAAACTGCAGAGGGAAGGTAACCAGACACAGAAGCAAGAGCTGCGGCACAGACCCCAGGCCCCCAAGAAGTCCCAGAATTCAGATTTCCACAGACTGGAATTTGAAGCCAAGCTTGTTCAGATCTCAAGGGACAGGGAAGACCCAGATGGTAGCTCTCTGGGTCTCTGACATAAAGCCTGTCAACTGAACTTGCCCTGCTAGAAGGTCCTCCTTCCTGCAGTGAAGCTCCCGATCTGGGGGTCCAAGCCTGATTATCTAATAGTTTCCACTGAGTCCCTTCCCAGAGCAAGTGGCTGGACGGTCCTGTGTTTATTTGATTCTGGTTTTGCTGCATGCTTTGCCAGCTGCTCACACTCCGTGTGCGCACTGCAGTCGGCGGGTGAGCTGGGCAGCCCGTCATCGTGGGAGCCTGAGATGCACACGGCTGCCAGCAGGTGCCATTGTGGTGGGATCTGTCTGGGACAGGAAGGTGGAGGCATCTGGGGGGTGACGTGCTGCTAACTGATCTAACAGCCTCGTTCCTGACAGGCAGAGGGAGAGCTGCTCTTTTTATTTGCGCTGACCGAAAGGACTGCTCTGAGGGAACACCGGTCCTCTGGACAGACACAGGCACGTGGCCGTCTGGCTTGGCATATACATGGATCTCACTGCCATTAACGGGGCTGTGAGGTGATAAATTAGGTTTTGTTACGTGAGTGGTCATTTCTTTCTCTTAGGAATGCAAGCAGCTTTCCTTTCCAATTCCAAGGAGTCACGCACAACCAGCCCCTGGGCGAACCTTGTCCCGGTGGACCTTTCTGGGCCCGCACCGAAGGCAGCCACAGGACAAAGAGGGCTTTTTGGAGTCACCGGGATGTCTAGAGAGCCAGGGGCTCAGCTTTCTGAAGACTTCTTGAAGGGGGGTGGGTTTGCAGGGGGTTGTTTTTCCATTTCAGTTAAATTATGGAAGCAGATTTGGGAGAAAGAACATACTCATCAGAATATATAATTTAAATATCTCCAGCAGCTTATGAATATAAGTATATTGCTTTTTTTAATTGATGCACTTTAAGTTTAAAAAAACATTCCAGGTGGCACACAGCCCATAGTTGTGCAGGTAGGTCTCCCAGAGCCGTGGCTCTTGACGTAGAAGTGTAATAATCACTGGGGTGAAGGGGGCGACTAAAACAGGGAATCACGCAGCAGCGACATCCTGTTTTGTGTATTCTGCTACTGTAAAACGAAAGCAACAGCAACACACACACACGACACAGCTGCTGGGGGATGACCGTGATGCCGCACGTGTGTCTCTGTCTATCTGGCCAACGAAGGCCAGGGCTGCCGCCCATAGTTCAAGAGCCTGAAGGGGGCGCAGAGTGCGGAGGGCGACACTCCTGTTTGGTAGGTGAGGAAACGGAGGCGGGGAGATGAGCGACTTACTGAAGCTGCATCGTCAAACACACAGCTGAGCGAGAACTCAGCGGCCTCACGTCTCCCTGCAAAACTCACTTCAGTGACAAAATTGTTTGTTTTTTAAAAAAATTTCACTCAGTCGTTTCCCATCATCTAAAAAATGAATTGGGTCAAATGAAGAAACTGGTCAGATCGCCTGCAAGTAACCTTGCTTCCAGCATGGCTATTGGTCCAAGCCTCTCAGGCTGCACAGCGGTCCTGCAATGTGAGTGCTTCTTCTCCAGACAGTTTACTGCAGAACACCAAAGTCCTTTCATCTTCATGGTGGGCTACACTATAAACTTGACACATTTGTGTAAAGTTTAGGAAACAAATACCAGAAAAAGAACCAATACTATTCTAGTTCATAGGAAAAAAAGGGATCCTGTCCAGGACACAGCAAGCACCGTTTTAGCACGGAATTTATCAACAGGGCAGGATCTTAGTGTACAAAACAGTCCCACAGTTTCCTATTATTGTAAGGGGAAACGGCCAGACAACAGTGTTTGATGGGCTACCAATCAGTCTGGTTTGTGTTCTTTTCTGGAGCGATTTTTGCAGCTCCCCAGAGGCTCACGGTGTGACGAGGTGAGACAGTCCACTGGGGACAGAGCTCTGACAACATCTGCTGCGGGTCCGAGCAACACGGGGTGGAGAGGGTCTCTCGGTGACAGGCTGGTGGACCTGGAGCTGCCCCATCCAGGAGAGGAAAGGTTTAAGGGACACGCTGTGGCTGTAAGCCGCTGACAGGCTACTGTGGAGCAAAGGCGCACCCTGGGACCCTGACACCCCTAACCAGATCTGAGACCCACAGATGGGGATTTACACACATTAGTGGCTCAGATGACAACTGCCAAAAAAGGGGGGAGGCAACAAGAAACCAAGGAATCGAAAGATGGCCTGATGTGCAGAGAACCACACCAAGGGCAGCGGCTTACATGGCCTGGCTGCGCAAGGACGCCAGCGTCTCAGCACCGGGCGCACCTGCAGAGGCTGCCTCTGGGCCTGGAGAGGCTGAGCCCCGGAGTGGGCACTTTTTCCTACCCCATACCACAGGGCTTCTGCAGGGTGCTGTGTTCGCCCAGTTCTGCCAGAGGGCGATTAACTACATCAGGTGCTACAGAAATAGGCAGGCTTTTCCTCATTCAATGTGTATTCAAGTTTCCATGACTATGGGACCTACAAGAAGTCAGAGAGATGTGATTAAAATGGTTTCCACAGATAAGGGAGAGCTAGTTAGTGTGTCTTGTTGTGCCGATTTAACCTGGCTTTGCCCTACCGTTGTTCTTGTTCACAGTCCTGGTGGAAGCTTAGAGCCAGCTCATCTCCTCAACTTCCTTAAGGATTCAGGAGGATACTGGTGTGCTCTGCTACGTTAGCTGTGAGAGCGGCAGGAAGACGTTTACTGAGCTGGGTTGCAGAACTGATGATGGCGACGTGGCGCCCCTCTCTCAGTCCCTGGGAACAACACTGGCACAACGGCCTGAGCGCTGGGGCAGGAGAAAAGCTGACTCGGGGGCCTGGTTCTGCCACCAGCGGTTACACGTACGGTGGAAGTCAGAGACAAGAGGCCAGAGCTGGTCCACGCTGGCCCACCAGATGGGTGCTGGGATCTGGACACACTCCCGAGCGTCAGCACAGCTGGTAGGGTGATTCCCGCGAGCCCCACATTGGTGGCTCAGGGCAGCACGGAGACTCACGTGCCATCTCTCTCCCTTACTGGCAGTGTGATTTCAGGCAAGTTGGCCTCTGTCTGCTATTTGTCCCGTCTACTTTATTGTGCTATTGTATGGATTTAGTGAACTAAGAATTTTGTAAGCTGCAGAGCAGTATATGAATGTAAGTGATGATTATTACTTTTACGAAGAGCTACAGGACTGGGCATAAAGATATTTTTAGAAAGAGCTCCTTGGTGAAACCACTCGACCCCCTGCTCCATGAAGCCATTTCAATCACATCTCTGACACCTCTCCTGGGTCCTACGCTCACGGCAGTGGAAACTTGAATATTTATGGAATTAGTACCTGATCGAATGAATTTCTTCTTGTCAAAGCTGGGCAAAGACAACTCTCTGTGGAAACCACATAGTGGGGTCTACTGACCGAGTATATGTGGTGGCAAACCCCTTTGTTCTCATGTTCCTTTTTAAAGCCATGAACCGGTAAAATGGCAATCCGCTCATGACAAATGTGGAGGGAATTGGAAAACCAAGTGCATAAACATGTAAGTGTTAGCGTGCACTATGAGGATAAACGGTACATAAATGTGTTTGCTGCCTCGTAAGGCAAACGAGTTAAAGCGGTACACTTACACTTTACTGCACGGAAACTGAAGGAGACCTGAGAGAGATCCCGGTCCAACCCTCCCATTTGACAGAAGGGAAAACTAAGGCCTGGAATGATGAATGATGTATGTGGAGTCTTGGACCCAGGGTGGGGCAGTTACTGAGTATTTATTATTAAATGCTGATTACATACCAAGTACTCTAGGCAGTGGAGATGCAGAGACAAACAACACAGTGCCTGCTCTCAGGGAACTGATAGTCTAGTTGGGAGTCAGACCCATACACGTCTGCGGATGGCGAGTTTGGGATGCGATGAGTCCTGTGACAGAGGAATCCACACAGAGCTATGGGAGGATGCGGGAGCCTGATTAAACTGGAAGAGGGGAGAAAAGGCTCCACAGAATGTCGGAGTGAGAAAGGTGGGGCATGAGAGAAGGTTACTGCAAGCAGAGGGAAGAGCGTCAGCAAAGCCGTGCAGCCTACCTCCCCCAGAACCTTTGACTCAGAAGAGATCTTAGCGACGAGCTCTTCATGTGACTTAAACCTTCCTCATGTATTACCCTGGACAGCTGGTAATTCTGCTCCTGCTGGAACATTTCCAGTGAGCGGAAGCTGATCACCTCATCAGGCAGAAAGGTTTAGTTCCAACCTTTTCAGCTGGCACTGCACCGGATGCAGGGGACCTGTCAGAGTCTGTCCCCTCACTGCCGCTGAAGAGCAGGCCTAGGAATATTCGGTCCCTGACTGCCTCTCAGCGGACTAAGAAAATGCCATGTGCTTTAGAACCTTTGGCTCATAGAACGTTAGAGCTGGGAGGGACCTCAGATGTCATTTAGTCCAGTTTTTCAGCATCTCTCTGACTCATGGCCCCTCTTTGAGAATGTGATAAAACTGTATAGATCCTCTCCCCCTAAATTCACATACGTTCATGACACGTGAAGCGCTGCGTGCAGTTTCAGGGCATTCTTGGTGCCCCCAAGCCTGTCCTGGATTAAGAAAGCGTTCCATTTTACTGCTGGGAAACTGAGGCTCAGAGAAGTGGAATGGCATGAAGAGGAATCAAGGAAGTGACTTCCCAGGGGTCCGACCACGGCCTGGGCAGATGAGTCAGACCCACAGGTCACCTGAAGAGAGGCACTGCCATAACGAGGAGGTGCGGGGGCAGGCTGCGGGAGGGTCTGCTATCCAGCCCAAGGGAGGCTGGGCCTAGGAGCAGTGTCACGGGCACTCTACTTACCTGCAGGTTGGTTTACGAAGAGGATTTAGACTCTTCTCCAAACCAAAAGGTAGAAAGGAACTTCTGCTAGATAGCACTGCCACTCGCTAATGGAATGTACTGCGCGAGAGGCACAGAGTTCCCTGTCGTTTGACTTTTTTGAAGACACAGGACAACCTCCTGTGGAAAGGACTTCAGCATCACAAGACTGTGAACGGGGTGACCCACACTGGACTGGATTATGTAATTCCGGGCACACTCCATCTCATATGCTCGCCGGAAATAAGCTTGGGTCTCCCGGAGAAGGTGGCCAGCAGAGAAAATGGTGGGAGGAGGTGGAGACAGTTCAGGATGGCTGAGACCTCAAAGTGTGAGGGTGGGGGAGGGTGGCAGCAGTGGGAGAAGGGAGACCTGGAGATGGCAGTGGAAGAAATGCTGAAGGGTCTCACACAGCATCGGGCTGGTACTCAAGAACAATGGCTTGTACCCAGCGATGGGACAGAGAATGAAAGCAGAAGGACACAAAGGCGCATTTCAAAAGAAAAACTAACGCAATGGGCGGTGGCTGCACTAGCAGGGAACTCGGGAGGCAGAAGAGAGGCTGTGGTGATGGGTTGTGGGCTACACACAGTGAGTCTGAAGGGATGGTGACAACGGGACATGCAAATGGGGGTGGCCAGTGAGCTGAAATGCTGCCACATCACAAAAGGACAGCAAGGTGGCAAAGCCCAGGAGGCGACAGATGAGTTGGGGTTAGAGGCCCAGGAGGTCAAGGTGTGAGACAGATTAAGGGGTCATCTACAGAGATGAAGTGATTTGAGTTTTAAAAGCAGACACATTTTTAATTAAAAAAAAAAGTACAGCAGGGCCCCCCCCAGGACCGACCTCAGTGTGGAGACAGTGTAATTAAAAAGACGTGAGAGGGAAGGGCCAGAGAGCGGGAGGAGCTCCGTGAGCAGAGTGGGAGAGAGATCTGGCCAAGGAAGCTTCAGGGAGGAAGAGTGACCGACACAGGTGCGGCCTTATTTTAGCTCCTGTTCCACTGTGCGCTTTGGCACATAAATTACAGCAATGTTCATTTTGGCGGCAACATAGGGCAACATAGGTGGTGTGGTATGAGTTATAAAGTGCTTTCAAATGGATTATAGGTGTTCCTTAAAGAGTATTTCCTGCGCCCTGGCTGGCATAGCTCAGTGGATTGAGCGTGGGCTGCAAACCAAGCATCGCAGGTTTGATTCCCAGTCAGGGCACATGCCTGGGTTGCAGGCCACGGCCCCCAGCAACCACACATTGATGTTTCTCTCTCTCTCTCTCTCTTTCACCCTCCCTTCCCTCTCTAAAAATAAATAAATAAAATCTTTAAAAAAAGAAAAAAAAAGAGTATTTCCTAAAAAACATGCCTTAGAAAATAAGACTAAAACTTCTCTCCCAATTTCTCCATCAGTAAATTAGAAATCACTTCAAGTTTGAAAAGGTCCTTTCAAGTCCATACTTTCGGGAAGGAGGTGTCCGCCGGGACAGCCTGGGAGACGTACACTGAGGTGCCAGGACGTGCCTGGGCCACCTTAGTTGGTGGGGCAGCGGCAGAACCTAACGTTCTGATTTCTGTTCCTTTTAACAAAAATGAAGCACAAAATTACACACCAACTCCGATTTTCAGAAATAGGTCTTGGGAAATAAAATGCAATCAGTTTCTTCTCCATGTAAAGTACTTCTCTCGGGGGTCTGTGCTACAACAACTGGAGGAGTAACGGTAAAGTGTGAAAACACTTGTTTACTTCCAATGACGACACTCGATAATAGAAAAATCATGACTGAGGAAAATAAAGGATGTTGTAATTTTTCAGTTTTGGCAACTTCAGATATTATCACAGTGAGCACAGTTCTGAACGTCAGAAACTAAGAATTAAGGACAAAGAGGACCCGTCTTCCGCAAGAGTGAGACTAATGAGGACGGCAAGTCAGAGGGTGAAAGTGCAGGTGGAGAATCAGCTGTTCCCTAAATCTCCTTGTTGGATCAAGCCCTCTGGGCTAGGAGCTACAAAAGGCCATGTTAGGTAAAAACGATTGTCAAGCACTATATACTTCACGTAAGCATCATTATTTGCAACCCCTCCCTCTGTACTGAAGATCTTCTGACAAATGTGTTCTCGGTTCCCAGCTCTGCACTGAATCCAAACTCTTGGCCCCAGGCATAGGACCTCTGGGCAGCATGGGAGAGGAGGAGGAGGCAGTGGAGATCAGTAACAGTGAAGACGTGGGGCTTCCACAGAACTGGAGAGTGCCTGGGAGCCAACTGGCCTAATTTGTGTCCTGTGTACAGGTGAAAAGGCTGAGGCCGGGAGGGAGAAATGCTGTGTTCGGTTCATCGCCAATAAACATCAGAGGCTGGATGTGAACCCAGGTCTTCTCTCCTCTCTGCCACAACCCCTCTATTCTGCTGGAAAGGGAGTTCCGGGGAAGGAGGACTCCAGGATACCCCTCTCCAAGAATAAAGTGAAATGTGTTTGGATTCATGCACTCCTTTTTGGGGACATACAAAGTCAGTCATATCGCCTTTGTAGAGTCGCACCTCATACTCAGGTAGCTATGACTTCAAACTCTGAAGCTAGATTCTCACACATCACACTGGACTTGACAGCAACAGCAGCAGAAGAAAATACAATACTCCACCCCTCACAGAGAATACTCACTTGCAAGTCAGTGACAAGTCAGGACAATTCATCATGTGTATTACCTACTTACAGTTATCACTCACAAGCAGACAACTTTGATAAGAAGGCTGGAAAAAGAGGCAGGTTAATACTGGGTTCTTTGGCAAAAGTGAAGAGAAGAGGGCCTCACTAGGAGAACACTGCAAACTAGTATGTCCTAGATGCCCCCCACTGTGGTAGCTTCGGAGTCACAGAAGATAATGTGTTTCTGTCAACCCTGTCTAGTGAAGGCTGACGTTACGGTTAGTATTTCAGTCATAGTGGTATTTCATGTCTTGCTAACACGGTTTGTCCTGCCTCTTATTTTAATTGCTATTTATTACACTTATGCTTCCCCCTTGTGGGCATGACATGGAAGGGACCCAGAGCGGGAACGCTCCACGGTGTGGAAGCACTCAGGTCGAGGCCCGGCAGCCGTCCCTCCGGAACCTGGCTGTTGTGCGCACCTTCGCCGTCGGAGGTGTTGGTCTCTACGCCTGCTAACGCGATAGATGCTCTTGCTATTTAAAACACCCAACACAGGTATCAGAGAAAGGGCAAACCAAAAAGTAATCTAAAATCCATCATTTACGGTAAAATAATCATGATGTATAGTCAGGCACAGATGACTATTTTGTGCGTTTTGTATCATTATCCAAAAAGGCGTGAGGTCCTTGAGGCAAGTATTTTCCTTTTAGTTACTATTTTCTCTGTAGGCTCCAGGCAAGAAATAATTTACATTATTTAGTGTAAATTTGTTGTGGAATAGGTAGGGGAAAGCAAGTTATTTATGCAAGTGGGCTGCTTTAATCAAATCAAAACTAGACTAGTCGACTGGAAGTGCTCTACGCACGGGTGGACGTTCCCTTGGGAAAGGCAGGAGGCCAGAAGACCAGTTTTCTCCCTGCAGCTCCCTGCGCAGCGCTGCCCCCTCCCACGCCTTCCCGTGGGTGGGTGAGCCAGCTCTGTCTGCAGGTGAGAATACCAAGGACTAACTGAGAGCAACAGCCCCAGACTGGGCCTTCACCCTTCATTGTCACCTCGGTGCTCTGAGGACCGGTGAGCAGCAGCGGGGACCAGAGCTGCTTCAGATCCTCTCCCGATTCCCTCCCCGCTCCCCCCACCACTCTGCCCCTTAGCCCCCCACTCGGAGTGGTGAGAACACGAGGTCTAACGGCTCGGACTTACTTGGCCGCAGCGTCTTTTCTCAGCTGCTCGTGCTTCATGAGGAGATTCTTCCGGTCTCGGAAGGCTTTCCTGACCTTGTACCCTTTGTAGACAGCCTGGATTTTGAAGGCGGCGATGTCCTGTATGGCCGCGATGGACAGGGCGCCGTGCTCCAACATGAACTGGATCACTTCGTGGCGCTCGCCGAGCAGGGCGTAGTCAAGGGGAGTGTACCTGAAGCAGGAAGGTTTTTAAAGTGTTGGAATGTAATTCAGGGCTCAGCTCTACCGGCGATACACTCATATGCAGCAAAAACATCATTCTAAGAGTGAGATATTCCTCAGGCAAAGCTCTCTTCTGCATGCCAGGGCTGCTCCTTTTTTGCTCCGAGGGACGCAAAACAAGCGTGAGGCTGGGGCAGGTGCTTGGCGCTGGTGACCGTACCAAGTCCTGAGCTGTGCTCCCTGGCTCACAAACTGGGGGCTGGGAGAACGTGACCATTCTTCCTCTTTCTCATGTTCCAAATAATTCCCTGCTCCTATCTGAAAGGTACTGCAAATAATATTTTGTGATATTCATAATCTGAGCCTATGATGACCAACAGTTAATATTTATGCAATAAAAAAATGGATTTAGTACATGATAAGCATGGCCCTTTAACTGGAGAAAGGATGAATTATTAAATAGGGCTGGAACAACTGAGTAATCATCTGGGGAGAAAAAAGATTCTTACATCACACTTACTCCAAAATAAATGCTGGATGAAGCAAAGATCTAAAATCAATCAATCAATCAATCAATCCATGAATGCACTAGAAGAAATTGTGGATGATTATTTAAAAATTGAAGTGGAAAGCTTTTTAAAAAATGATACAAAATTCAGAAACCTTCTGACTGATACATGCAACTACATAAAATTTTTAAAAAAACAAAACTTTTCAGGACAAAAACACTAAAAACAAGGGTAAAAGAGGTCCCCAAATAGCAAATACTAATGGTTCCTAAACATATGTCCAATCTCACTAAGTTAAGAGAAACACAAATTAAGACTCATTTGAGAGAGAGCACTTCAATAATTAGGCCAGCCAAGATCAGGCGGTTGAGGAACACACTGTGCCAGCACGGATGAACGGAGGCGGCCCCTCTCACGTACTCCCTTAAACTTGAGGGAGAGCAATTTGGCATGTCTGTCGGAATCACTTACGCATCTGCCTTTCGCCATAGCCACTGCACTCAGAGGCATTCGTCCGACAGGTCTGCGCTCATTTGTGAAATGTTTTATGTACACCGATATTCACAGAAGCACAGCTTGAAATAGTAAAAGAATGGGAACAACCTCAATATCCATTAACAGAGGGCTGGTTAAATAAAGCACAGGCCGTCCAGGCAATGAAGACATCTGTATAATGCAGCCATTACTGCAGTCTATGAATAAATAAGGAACAATCTCCGGGATGTCTTGTTAAATGAAGAAAATGAAAAAAGTAAGAAACAGAACAATATTATGGCATGCTCCATTTGTACAAAAAGAGTACGTCTCTGTACGTTCACCTGTATAAAATATATCTCCAGAAGTTTCCCAAGAAACTGGTACAGGTGGCGCTGCCGAGAGGGCGTTGGCTGCCTCAGAGGCACCAGCCGGAGGGACACCCTGTTTCCATCCAGCACCCCTTGATGCCTTTTAAATTTCATACACTGGGCACATAGCACCTTTTTGACAAATGTATTATTCAGAAAGGATAGGTATTATTGTCATGTAGTTAATATGTTTAAATTTCAATAGGCTCTTTCTGATTGTGTGATTTTAAGCAAATTCTTTTTTAAAAAACCATTTTTCATTTTTAAAGTATAAAATAAATCAGATAAATACACAGAAGAAAATAAGTCACCTATCTCACCTCCCTCACAATTAACTGCTGCTAATATCTTGGCAGATACACTTTCCTTTTTTGAAGAGAAACGACTGCTTTGTAAAAATGGCACATTTAAGCATTTGCAAATGCCAGAAGTAAAAAAAGTGGAGGCAAGAACCCCAAACCCCAAAGCCCAAAGCCACCATCCAACCATGGCAACAATAACGGTCAATCTTCAACAACCCACTCGCTGCTTCTAAGCCGCACCCTCCCTCCCTCATCACAGACTGGGCGCCAGGAGACAGGAAACAACTGTGGAGCTCGGCACTGCACTGGCACCCCGGAAGGAGTTCCGGAATGTCGGCTACTCTGTCACCATTACAGGACATACCCTGTGGCATGATTTGTGCCACAGTCACTAACCATACAGATTATTTCCACTGGACCCAAACTAGTAGTTCTAACCATCCAATGGCAGCCACTGGTCTGATTTCTTTCTGAGTGACTGTTACTAGTTCAATGCAATAAGAGATATTAGGAGGAAGTAATCAGCTGATGTCTGAGGAGGAAGAAATGATTATATGGATGAATCATTAGACACAGAAAATCATTCAATGATTGTAGAAAAAGAAAGGTTTCTCTTCAAAATCCACCTAACAGTCACAGTAAGCCATAAAAGGATGAGGTTTTCAGTTTAAGCAAAGGGTGGTTCGGCCACTTCAGTACGGGAACTTGGAATTCAGAAGACAGCCCCGAATGCTGAAATTAAGGAACCCCTGTGTAAGGACAGCTCAATTTGCCACCCCTGTTGAGAGACCTGAAGGCCATACATAAAGATGCCTATGTAATCTTTAAAACACTTTATATAAGTAGGTAGAGTTTTATAAATTCAGAAGAACTTCAAAAAATATAACTACACATTCAATGGAAAAGATGATCACAATAATAGTAGAGCTAATTTAGTGTATTAAATGAATAAACAGACCCAGAAAAATTAAGCAACTTGCTGAAGGTTATGTAACTAGTTACTGACTCCCCTGACTCCCTTGTAACTGACTCCCCTGTTCAATAATGTTTCTACAACACGTCTATCTACTGAGGATAGGTCTCTTACACCTCATAGAATGAAACTTCTAAAATCAACTCACAAATAACCTATACTTAGTAAGCTTGATCATATTTTCTACAATTAAAATGCGATGTCTTTCACATAGTATACAAGCAGGATTATCGGAATCTGGTTTATGAAATGAAGGCCCAAACCATGCCTTTTTTTTTTACAAATGTGACAAAGAGGAGTAACAGGTGGCATAAGAGACCCTAAAGAACGTGGAACTGGGAGTCAGCAGACCTGAGGGGCCCTGGGCATTCTCTGTACCTCTTTGAGCTTCTGTTCTCTTCCTTGTAACAGGCAAAAAGGAAGGCTGGATCTCTCAGGCTATTTGTGGATGAAAATTGCTTTTCAAATGGTTTTAATCTTTATTATGAAAATTTGTACTTTTATTAGGAGAAATTTCAAACACAAACAAAGGTAGGGAGTATGTAGTTACATATTCCTTTACTCACTCATCATCCAAATTTTAACACTTAGCAAGATTTTTGCCACATTTGCTTCATCCAAGTCCTCCCTTTTTACTTTTGCTAAAGTATTTTAAATCAAATTCCAGAACTCCTGTCATTTCGTCTCCCTGCATTTCAGTATTTATCTATAATAATATGAACATAACCATGTCATTATTGTATTAACAAAATTTCTTAGTAAGACTCAATACCCACTCCATGATCAAATTCCCTCAATTTTCTCAAAATTGTCTTTTTTTAAACGACTGGTTTATTTAGGACTCTCAGTCAATTTTTGATCACAGGAACACAATCCAAATGTCCAGCAAGGTTTTAAGATTCTAGAGTTTAAGCCACTGACCATATTGTAATTATTACTATTGTATCTTTCTTCACCCCCAATTCAATTTAGAAACATTCAAATGCTGTGAATATTCCCATAGATGTCAGGCCGTGGCTGTCAGGAAGTTATTGACTGAAAGCCAGCAGGAGCTGGCAAAAATTATGTCTATGCAGGGCACATGAAGGGTCAGTGTCAGCGCATGAGAAGTAAAAATTAGCACTGCACTGATGGTAACCAGCCAAGAAGTGATGCAGATAAAGACAAGCGACGAGATACAATTGGACCTGCCATGTGGGAATGGTCTGATGGGGTGAGCAGAATGCCTAAACTGGAATGTCAATAAACATAAAAGGCAGTGCCAAGTTCTGACACTTGTGCATCAAGGTGCATTGCTGATGAAACATTAAAGGGACCTGGAATAGTGCCACTGTCTCTTTTCATCTATAGATTGGCAAGTACAGTTAGGCGAATTTGTCCTCTGGCCTTTTGGTCTGTAATTAACATATGTTTACTCCAGGAGGCAGTAAGCACCTCAAATCACAGGCTTACTTAGGTCTGAAATTCAATGCTTTGAGAACTGAATTGCAAACAAAATATTTTTTTACTGTTTCCCCAAAATAGTAGTCACGCTATAAACACTAATATCGTAGAATGAATGCTTTATAGAAATAAATCATCACTAATTCTTAGGATGCTTAAACTTTCTCTTCTGTTTTTTTTTTTTTTTAGGATTTGCAAGGGAGAAGTCTTCAGCTCTCACATATCTACTTTAATGTCGAAACCTCAGTCTGGAGGATTCCACTTGGCTTTCTGACTTCCCTCAATGGCCAACCCCCTGAACCCTCAAGTTGTTTTTGTTTTGCAATTGTCATATGACTATAATAGAGAGAGTGAGTTCTTTATACAATTGCTCCTAAAGTAAGATATGCCACAAGAATTTATCTAATTCTGCATGTGCTCTAGAAATTGCGGAAGTTTCTAATGCAGGCATGAAGCAGGGTGATGCTTACTCAGAGCCTGAAAACATGAACTTGACAATGCAACAGTTGTTTACCAAGCATCTCCTTCAAAAATTAAAAGGACTGTGAGCAATGCAGAGATGACCATGATCTTCAGGGGTTCTCTGCTAATGGGGAAGACACAGTATAAGGGGACAAAGTGTGGGACACATGACGGTGGGACCAGAACAACCTCCTCAGACGAGACTGCATTCGAGCAGAGGAATGACATGAGGAACGATTACACTAGGAATACAATTTAGGCTACTTTGGAAGCAGATGAACTGAATGAGGAAAGCTCAAAGGTGGGAAAACAGCAAGGAGACACGGTGACAGTCCCAGAAAGTCGAAGAGGGTTGGGTTTAGACACTGATGCAGGTAATGAGGTGAAGCCAGAACAGATAACTAAGTCTGAAATACAGTTTTAGAAGTCGCCACGACCCCAACGACTGCTGCAGCCTCAGTGGGAGGTCAGACTGCCAGAGGAGACAGGCTGAGAGACAAGATCTAGTCCTTGAAGAATGCTTATATTTAAAACAACAACAACAACAACAACAACAACAACAAAACAGAAAAGGAGCCAAAAGAAATTAAGAAGGAGGAGGCATAATTAGAAGAGAATCAGGAAAATAAACTGTCACAGAAGCTCAGAGAAGATATTGTCACAATAAGGTAAAGAAGAGGAAGCAAGGGAACCAGGACGCAGAAAGGCCAGCGAGAGTGGACGGAGAGGACCACACACGGTTTCACAATCAGGAATTCGTCAGGAATTCCCAGCAGCGTTAGGAATTTGCTCAGACCTTGATTTCAGCACAGATGTGAGGATGGAAGCCAGACTGCCAGGGCATGAATGGTGAGCATGCAGCAATGGGGCTGTGAAGGCAGTCTGAGAGAAGGCAGTCTTCAGGGACAGAGAATACCAACTTCAGAACAAAGAGTTGGAAAATAATGGATGGAGGACTTAACTAACGGGAAAGGTTCTGAAAGAAGTGGAGAAGGTGAAGGGGTTGGCCCCAGACAGGAGGAGCATGCTTCCGCTGAGACAGCTGCCTAGAGAAAGTCCTTTCTTCTCTTCAAAGTTTCCACGACAGAAGGAAAGAACTGGCTGTGGCAGCTAAGAGGGTGGGGCAGTGTCAGAGCAGGGGCCACTTAGTCAGAGAATCCATGAACAATGAAAGCTAGAGCGCAGACCTGGGCCGGGGGGAGTTCTGGTATGGAAGTCTGATTACAAACTTAGCTGTTACCTACAAATTACTAGAATCTTCCTAGACCCAACTCCACCAAGCATCTCTTCTGCTTAGACTTTACACTGTGTCTCATCCTTTTCATTGGCCTGGGTTCTTGAAGAACACCTCCAGCTGAACTCTGAGGATCTCATAGTATTCAGGAAATCTGTGTTGAGACTAAAACCCTGACCTTCCAGCTTAGCTTCTTGTTTTTTCATGCTACGTGGTGGCACCTTTGTCCACTAACTGATGATACCTTCTTCACCAACAAGAACTTCTTACATATGTAACACATGCCACTGGCCTAACCACATTCCTAGTCCTGGTCGGTCTGGACCCCTGACTTTATGCTAGCCACCAGTCGGAAGAAGGCACAGCAGTTTCCTCATCTATAAAATGTGAGCTTACTCTAGGTAATATCTAACATTCTGAATAGCTTTAACATCCCAAGATTCCAAGCCAACACTGCACGGAACTTTTTATCTTCTTTTCTGGTTCAGCATTTCTTTCTTTTTTTTTTTAAAGATTTTATTTATTCATTTTTAGACAGAGGGAAAGAGAAGGAGAAAGAGAGGTAGAGAGATATCAGTGTGTGGTTGCCTCTCAAGCACCCCCTACTGGGGACCTGGCCGGAAGCCCAGGCATGTGCCCTGACTGGGAATCGAACTGGCGACCCTTCGGTTCACAGCCCACACTCAATCTGCTGAGCCACACCAGCCAGGGCTGGTTCAGGATTTCTTAATGTAATGTTTTCCTTATGAGTACAATTCTTATTTCTGAAACAGTATCTAATGTTGAGATTTTTAATCTGGCAGAAAGGATGTGATATGAACAATATTTTTTAAAAATCAACAGCTTACTTACCTCTCTTCATTGTTTTCCATCTGATTAGGAAAAGCAGCGAAGTCTAGTAGTAATTTAATGGCATCGAGGTATCCATTGTTACAGGACCAGTGCAAAGCTGTTCTTCCCTACAAGCATGAGCAAAAACCAAGTACATTTGGCGTAGGTATTTTTGGACACAGGTATTTATGCTAACTCAAAAAAGAAACAATTCTCCCCCCAAATTACTTAATTACAATAAGGGAAAATATTAACTATACAGTGGAGAAAAGGACAGTATCTTAACCAGCTGATCGAGATTAGCACCCCTTTAGAGGGCACCGCATGCCTCCAGAGGTGACATCCAGAGGGCACACTGTCTCTTCTCTAGGGTCCCAACCAAAAGGGTAAAACCTGAATCTGATTATGAGGAATCATAAGGTAAACCCAAAGAGTAAAATAAATAGCCTGCACTGTCAAAAATGTCAGTGTCATGAAAGATAAGGTCCTGGAAGCATCGCGAGAGATAAAGGGGGATATTTCATGGGGTTAAAGCAGTCAAAGAAGAGGATATCACAATCCTAAATGTACATGCACCTAATAACACAGCTTCTAAATACGTAGGCTGCAACTGACACAAGTAATAAGAGAGATAGTCACATCCATAATCACAGTGGGATATTTTTAACTCATCTTTTACAATAGTTGATAAAACAAACAGTAGAGATGCGGAAGACCTGAACAATACAATGTAAAAATTTAACCTAAGTGATACATATAAATATATAAAACACTGCATCCAACAATGACAAATCAGTACTCTTTTCAGATGTACATAGAACATTTACCAAAATCAACCATAACCTGGGCCATAAAGAAAGCCTCAAAAAAAGACTTTGAAAGATTAAAATAATTCAGAGTATATTTTCTGACAGCAGTAAAATTTAAGATATAAATTAGTGTGACAGGTGGAATAATGCACTCCTTTGTAAAGATGTCTACATCCTAATTTCTGGAATCTGTCACTATGTTACGTTACATGGAAAGTGAAAATGTAGGATGTGGCTGGGACTAAGGTTGCTAATCAGCTGATCTTGAGGTAGAAGATTGTCCTGAATTATCCAGGGAGGCCCAGTGTGATCACTAGGGCTCTTACTAGTGGAAAAGGGAGGCAGGAGGTTGAGTGACTGGGGGTGCGGTGTGAGAGAGACTCAGCCGGTCACCGAGAGCTCTGATGATGGAGGGAGGGGCCCGTGCCAAGGGGCAAAGGCAGCATCCAGAAGCTGGGAGAGTCCAGAAACAGGTCCTCACCAAGAGCCTCTGAAAGGGAGGGAGTCCTGCCAACACCTCAATTTTGATTTTTAGACCAATGAGACCTATTTTGGATTTCTGACATCCATAACAGTAAGAAAATAATTCGTTGTTCTAAACCACTAAATTTGTGGTAATTTGTTATAGCAGCAATAGGAAATTAAGGCAATAAACAGCAAAAAAATAGTAAGAAAATGCCTAACTGCCTGGAAATTAAACAATACACTTCTGAATATTCCATGGGTCAAATAATAAATCACAATAGAAATGGGAAAGTGTTTGAACTGAAAGATAGTGGTGGTATAGCTTATCCAAACTTGTAGGATACAGTTAAGCAGTGCTTAAAAGAAGTATGCTTAAATACATATATTAGAAAAGAATATTGAAAAAATCAAGGATTTAAACTTTCATCAAAAAGAATCTTTAAAAAAATAGTGAGTCAAACCTGAGGAAAGTAGGTGGTAGGAAATAATAAATGTAAGAGTAAATACCATGAAATAGTTAAAACAAAAAACAAAAAAAAAAAAAACAGAGAAAATCAACAGAGACAGAAGTCCTCTGAAAAGATGAATAAGGAAAATGGAAAAGTTTTTTAAAAAGAAAGGAGACAATGCACATTACTAACATATGAGTGAATAAGAAAAAATCACTATGGGTCCTACAGACATAAAAAAGATAAAAACCTATGTGACCAATTTAAATGAACACATTTGACTTTTTAAACAAAACAGACAAATTTCTCCAAAATGCAACTTACTAAAGTAGAGAGGAAAATAATTAGAAAATATAAATAGTCCTGTAATTATTAATGGAACTAAATCAGTTATTAATAACTTTTACACAAAGGAAACACGTAGACCCAATGACTTCACCAGGAAATCCTCCTAACATTTAAGGAAGAAGTAACAACAATCGTACATGAACTTGTTAGGAGAATAAGAAAAGAGGAACTGCTTCCTAACTCTACGAGGTCAGTGTAACCCTGCTACTGAAACCTGGCAAGTATGTTACAAGGAAGAACAATTATAGGTCAAATTCTCTCATGAACTTATATGCAAAAATCTCAAAATATTAGCAAACAAAATCCACTAATACATATTTGAAAAATATATCATAAGTGGGGTTTACTCCAGGAATGAAAGGGTAGTTTAACATCTGAAAAAAAAAAAAGTAACCAATCAATGTAATTCATCACACTAACAGCAAAGAGGAGAAACATAACACGATCATGTTGATAGATGCAGAAATAGTATGACAAAAGTAAAACAGCTAATTGTATTTTAAAAAACTCTTAGCAACTAGAAATATAAGGGAACCTATAGCAAACATCATATTCAATGGTGAAATATTTAATCAACTATCAGCAATTCTATTCAACATTGTACTGGAGGTCCTAGCTAGTTTAATAAGGTAAGACAAGAAGTGAAAGGCATAAAGATTGGAAAGGAAGAATGAAAAATGTTATTATTCATTCATAGTATGACTGTTTATGCAGATAATCCAAAACAATACACATAAAAACACTACATATAAAAGCAGAACTGGAAAGTAAGACACTGGCAACCTGTAAAAAATGTAAAAGGTATTGCACATTTTAAAAGATGTATTTCTAATAACATAGTACAAGGACCATATTTATATATTTTTATTATGTTAAATTTACATATAGTAACAACCTTCATAAGTAGTTATTGAAGGCATTAATAGGAAATATATTTTCTGACTTGGAAAAACATAACGTGCTAGGATTTTTAAAGAATTAAAGTACTGAAAAAGCCAATATTGGCTAAATTGGGAGAAAGCACTATATTACTACACAGCTGGGGGAAGCATAGGTTGACCCACATGTTTTAGAAATCAGTTCCACAGCATGTATCAGAGCCTATGCACATTCATACACCATTCATTCTTGATTCAATAATCTTGCTTAGGGGAAATTACCCAAGGGAATAATCCAAAATTAAAAAGTTAAATGCATATAGATGATTAATGCAACATGATCTATAATAAAATATGTCTAGCAATAGGAAGGTACTTATTTAATTCTAAAATTTGGGTGACAGCCATAGTTTGGACCCTGACTCCCTCCAACCTGCCACTGTTATCCACTTAGGATAATTATTTAAGCTCCATGAGCCTCAATTGCCTCACCTGTAAAATGGGGATAATAATAGTAGTGACTTTATAGAGTTGCTGTGAGCACTGAGTGAGTTGCTAAACATAAAGCTCTTAGAACTTTGGAATATTAAGCTTCCATTATTATGAAAAATATTATAAACCAACTGTAATATTTTAATACTTAATAATAATGGTGATAATTTAAAAAAAGATTTTATTTATTTATTTTTAGAGAGAGGGGGAGGTGGGGAGAGAAACATCAATGTGTGAGAGGCACAGCCATCAGCCATCTCTTACATGCCCCCTACTGGGAACCTGGCCTGCAACCCAGGCATGTGCCCTGACTGGGAATTGAACTGGTGACTTTTTGGTTTGCAGGCTGGCATTCAATCCACTGAGCCACACCAGTCAGGGCAATATTGGTGACAATTTTAAGTGAACAAAACAAAATGTGGCTTGTAAAATCATATCATATATATTTACATACATACCATATACCATGTATATATTTTACAAAAGGTATAATATTATTCCCACTTTCTATAATGACCTTGTTAAATTATATAGATATATAGGCAAGGAGTTGGAAGAGAACATGGACAAATAAAAATTTTTAATCAACAGATTTGTGGGGGATCTCTTCATTTGGCAAATTGTCATTTTATTTCATTCCAGTGAACAAAGAAAAAAATACCCTTAAACACTTTGGAGCAAACAATACAGAAAAGAGCCAGAACCTCTACCTCTTTGTCTTGAATGTTAGGGTCGGCATTATTTTCCATGAGCACTGCCATGCAGTTGATGTATCCCCCATAGGCAGCGCACTGCAAAGGGGTTCTTCCCGCGTAATCTTGCACATTTGGGTTGATCTTATTTTCTATCAATATCTGGCACACATCAGCGTTTCCTCCCAGTGCTGCCCAGTGTAGAAGAGAATGTCCATCTTGGTCAACTAGATCTACTCTTGCTCCACCTGAAATAGCAAGAATACAATGAAAATGACTAGTACGGAGAACATTAATCAACATTTTGAAAAATACGTAACAGTCCCCAGAATGCTTTACACTTAGCAAAATATTTCCATGTATATTGTCTCCATCATATTTTGACAGTAAGCTTATACATTGGTCAGCATAGGCATCATATCTCTTTTACGGAAAATGCAACAAAATCAGGCAGGTGAAGTGACTTTGCCAGAACCACACAACCACCAACAGGTGGAGCCAGGCCCTTGCGTTTCCTTATGCCAGGCCTGGTGCTCTTCCCTTCATCCTGCTACCCAGGTGGCTCTCTGCCATGTAAGGCTGTATATTTCAGACGGTGAATGCAACAATTCTGACCTTCGAGAGTGACTTAGTAGAAGCCTTCTTAATAACGAACCTTTAATAAGTGTCTGAATGACATCTTTGTGTCCCATCTCACAGGCTCGGAAAAGTGGAGTGTGTTTCATGACATCAGTAGCATCTACTTGAGCGTTATTTTCCAATAACAACTTCACAGTGCTGACATGGCCAGAAAGGGCAGCAGCATGTAAAGCTAAAAAGGGAGCAAGAGAAAGTGGTGAACTCTTTAATAACAACGTTACCTCTTTATTATTGTAACTATGTATCTTTTCCTTCTTTGATTTCTCCATCATTTTGGCTAAATGCAAGCTGATCTTAAGGACTCTCTATTTTTCACATTTGTAGATTTCTATCTTCCTTCTATTCGTACATATTACACTTTTCTCCTTTCCTGCTACATTTCTCATCTTGCTGTTTTCTTCCTTTCCATCCTGGTTGGTCTGAAATGGTCCCCTCTGCTTAGTTACTACTGTACTATTTTTTCCTTTCTGAGAGAGCAAGAGAACAAAAAAAACAACACAGAGAAATAATTTAAATGAGACAGGCAATGCTGCCCACCAACACACTCAATAAGCAAACACTAGAGGGACGGTGCGACATCACTGGTTTCTTCAGCGGGTTACACGAGCTCTTCCTGCGGTTGGTCTGTGAACCCACGTGCTACTGGGAGTTTGCACATCTCACCGCATCGAGTGCATTCTTCATACAACATGGCTCTGGCAGTGTCTGCAGGGCCCGATTTGTGACTGAGCAATTTGTTTCAGCATTGGAGAGCACATGGAGGTGGAATGTGGTCTCTCCTCTGGTGCTCTTGGGAGGGGTTTGAACAATTATTGTGACTACACATGAGTCTCATGTCGGGCTGACACCTGCCTACATTACTCCATTCTAGTGCTTGTCTCGTGCCGCCATTCTTTAGAGTACTCTTTAAATTCTGCTGAATTTGCCTGGGTAACTCTCCAGAGGCTTGGGTCAATTCGTTCTAAGTATGATGGCTCTACAGTGCCCAGAACAATGTTTCTTTCATAAAGTGTGACCCATGAACCAGAACCTAGGATACCTATAAAATTGCAGGTTCCTGGACCTGCTCCTGGTTCCTGGACTGTACATTTGTTGAGATGTACTATGGGCCGGGTATTAATGTAATGATGAGAATTCAGCAGGGAACAAAACAGGTAAGGTTACATTCTAGTAGGGGAATAAAACCCTCCCCAAATATGTAAATAAGAAACTAATAGATAGGGATGAATGGTATAGTTGAAGTAATGAGTAATAAAAGACATTTTGATTTCAGAGTGGGGTCACTCTTGATTTGGGGTGACTTTTGATTGGGGTTAGGGAAAGCCTTTCTAAGGAGATGACATTTGAGGCCTGAATGATAAGAAACAGGGAGAAATGCGGCGACCTGGAGAGAGAGCAGCTTGGGCAAAGGGAACAGTTACTACAAGGACGGGAATGAATCCATGCTAAGGAAGGCCAGGAATCTGCAGCACAACCGGTAGAAAAGGCCAGATCATAAATGGCCATGCAGATCAGAGTGTTGGAAGACACCGAAGGGCTTTAAATAGGTGAGGGATATTTTCTGATTTGTGGATTAAGCAGAAAGCACCCTAGCTGTTCTGTGAAGATGCATTGTGGTAGAGTAGAATGAAAACAGGGAGGCCAGTTAAAACTATCGCAGTGGACTGGGTGAAAGATGATGGCTTGAACTAGGGTGGCAGGAGTGGTGATGGAGAGAAGTAGAAAGATTTAGAACGTGTGTTGGAGGTGGAGTCAACAGAACTTGTGGATAGGATGTGAACAGGGTCTTTGTCCATACAGTCTGGAAATGTGCGTTTCAAGGAACAGCCCTGGTAAGTCTTATGCACACTTGAGTTTGAGAACGCTGACCTAAATGGATAAATTCTGGTTTGGCTCACACGAGATCCAGACAGGTGTGAGAGGTTTCGCATGTCTGAAGTACTGTCACATGGAAGAGAGCACAGAGCGGAACGTTCAGGTTGACAGATTTTGGCTTGGGACAAGGAAGGACATTCCAGTAGAGTCAGGATAGCAGGGGAGCAGTGCGTTCCCTGTACTGCAACCATTCCGAGGCTGAAAGACCGCTACTGAAGAATGCTGTGATGCAGGTTCCAGCATGAAACACCTATGCTACTTCAGTTGTTTTCACATTTTAAGAGAATAGGGATGTTTTTCCCCCAAATGAAATTTTACAAAACACTCAACACATTAAACAGCAAAGAGCTGTTCTGCTAAAGCAGGAGCAGAGGGTTATCCACTTATGCATCCACACCCTCAGCTCACTTCAGATACCTCTATAGAGACCGGTCACTCTGAAGAACATGGTCTGGAAAACCCTGGACTGGATCTAATTTTAAGGTATTTCCTAATTCTGAAATCCTATAATGCTGTGATATGGCATCAGGATACAATAGATAGATACTCTTCATATAAATATCAATGTCAAATTAAAAAAAAAACAACCAGACACAATGTCGACTAAGCAAAAAATAGAACAGGTGATCTTATTAAAGGAAATTCCCCATTGCTGAGTGTTTGCATTTGTTTATTTTAAAATAACCCTAGGCTTAAATATTGTTGCTTCCTCTTTGAAAAAAATGCTGCAAGTTTACACAGAAGTGCTATTTTTTAAAAGTTAAATTTATCTTATTCAAAATCTTAAACATATTCAAAAGGAAAGGCAGTAGCCCGGTAAGCCCGATGAAACCATCACCCGGCTCCGGCATCACGGGCACATGGCTGACTTACTTCCTCTAGCCGCCCTCTTCCCCCTTCACTTCTGATTATTTTTATTAACGTTCTAGAGTCATATCCTTCCGTTTGTAAATATTTTAGTAAGCATATTTGAAAGACACGTTTCTTGTTTTTTATAAACACAACCACTGTACTAATTAGGAACCATGTAGGAGACAGAAACCACGCCAGACATGTGTACAGAGAGAACTTAATAAAGGAACTGGTAGCTATGTACTGAAGAACTGAAAAAGCCAAAAGGGAAGACGAAGGTATCACAGAGGTAGGAAATGCAGAAAACAGCTACAAATTCTAGGACTGGAGGAACCAAAAAATAAGAGGATGGAAATATTAAAACTTAAGAAGCTTAGACGAAGAGCCCTGCAAAACGGAAACTCGGACCTCTGAGGAGGGGCTCTGCTTGGCTGGCTAGTTCTGGTGCCTCTGAGGAGGGTGCCGAGGGTGCTCTGAGGCTGGCACTGTAAGGGATGGAAAAACTGCAAAGTAAAATTAACATTACCATTGGAACAAAGTACAGTGATGGGCACAGGAAGAACAGGAAACAGAAACAAGTATAGTAAGCACACGGTAATATGTAATCCCCTGATGCTTAGCCAGATTTCCAGTCTTGCTCTACTGCCCCCTGGGGGCTGATTCTAACAGGGCATGGGGTGGCAAAGGGGAAATGTGGTTTGCAGAGCTCCAGCCCCAGCATTCCAAAGATAGTCCCATTATCATACCTAATAAATATTAACAAAAATTCTGTAATAGCAAATATCCAGATAGTGTTTATATTTTCCTGATGGCTTTATCATTTTTGAAGAATATTTTATTTATTTATTTTTAGAGACGGGGGAAGAGAGGGAGAAAGAGGAGAGAAACATCGATGTACAAGATATATTGATTGGCTGCCTCTCACATGCCCCTCAATGGGGACCTGGCCCACAACCCAGACATGTGCCCTGACTGGGACTCAAACCAGCAACCCTTTGGTTCACAGAACGTCACTCAATCCACTGAGCCACACCAACCAGGACTGGCTTTATCATTTTTTTCTAGTTTACTTCTTTGAATCAAGATCCAAATAATGTCTGTATATTGTGGTTGATAAGAACTTTTTAAAGCAAATTTGAATCTACTGATTATTACTATTTTTTGCTTTTTTTGTTTTTGTTTTTCAATTACAGTTTAGAACTCCTTTTTTCAATGGGGAGGATAAAATAACGCTACAGAGGGACGATGGAGACCAACTAACTTTCACAGACAAGAAATGTCAAGAAGCATCTCTGACATATAATAAAACCCTTAGGAGAAAGAGCCCAGGGAGTTAATGAATCTGAGAAAAAGTTAAGTCTGAACTCCAACCACAGGGCACATTAGAAAGGCAACTTTGGCCAAAAGGATGCAAGTATTCCCACTTATACCTCATTAAAATACATGAGAAGTTAAGCTAAAAGTAAGGCTGGTGATAAAGTAAAAGACTGCATATTAATGGAAGTCAGAAAAAAATGAAATGTTTAAACCATTTAAAACTCAATGATGTCCCATGTGTCTGTGCTATACCTCTTGAGAAGGTTAAGGTCTGCTGTGAGGCTTTGTTAAAAAATAATTTTGAAAGTTAAAGTCTTCATCAAAATTCACATTATCTGAAAAATCTTTAAAAAATAATTTAGAGGGGGTGGAGGTGGAGGTACACGGAGAGATTATTAGGTGCAGTGACTTCCCTCTCTCCTCTTCCCCCAGGGCTGGAGCAATAGTTTTGGTGGCACAGAAAGGTCATATCCAGTACAACATGCACATGCAAATGGCTCTGGTGTGTTTCTACAAATAAGAGAACATCGCATTGAGAAGCTTGTAGTGTTACTGTGCCCTGGTGTGATTTTCTTTCATTCCCACTTGTAATGAGGATCAGTATACCAGACAGGAACCTCCAGCTGACAATGAAGGCTAAAATACCTGTACCTCTCTGATTAATCAAAACATAGTTAAAGGTCTCTCTTAGTAGAAAAAGAGATGGAAAGAAGTGTCTAGTAAGAGCCTCTGATGCAAAGTTGACTTGAAGCTTTGCAGCTTCTGGAGTCATGGAGGTTATCTCTAAAATAGCAGGATGAGGTAAAGCTATTCGAATCTGAGAAAAGAGCATATCAAGTAAGACTGGTGAGAATATACTTAGATGTGTGCATTCCTAAAAATAATGCCAAAGTTTTGAAAATACAATGAATAACTACTAAAATGTGTACTTTTAATGATAGGTTTCTGCTTTTTAATATAAAGATAATCAGAAGAGTTCCCATAATCATGTCAAAGGAGCAACCACGGTTTTAAATCAAATGCCACCATTTGCCTGGTAGAAAAAGGGGTTAATTTTAGCTGTCATACTTGGAGGAAATAAGGCCTATGAGTGATATCCTGACAACCTAAGCGGAAGAAGTAAAGATGAAAGTCAAACAACACTGAGTTAAAGAGAATGATTTTAAAGTACTGTTGTACCAGTTTTAAAGCATCACCTACATTTTGGAGCCTGAATGACAGCAAATCAGTCATGTCCACCAGTTCTTACCAGTGCCTCCGTACTTGTCTGCCATGTTGATGTCAATGTCAGACTTTAAACTCAGCATAGTCCTAAGGACGTCATCACTGCCTTTCCCAGCGGCCCACATAAAGGACGTTCTTCCTTCGAGGTCGGAATCATCTTTCACCGAAGGATGTTCTAAAAAGACTTTAACTGTTTCCTGTAAGAAAACTTCATTTAAAACTTTGAGACATTAGAGTAGTATTTTTATATTATATTTTATTGATTATGCTATTAAAGCTGTACTGATTTTTCTCCCTTTTCCCTCCCTCCACCCAGCACCCACCACTCCCTCAGGCAATCCCCCACCACTGTTCATGTCCATGGGTCATGTGTGTAAGTTCTTTGGCTCCTCCATTTCCTATACTGTACCTCACACCCCCAAGGCTATTCTGTATCTACCTGATTTTACTTCTTAGTTCCCTCACCTCTTCCCCCATTCCCCCACAGCCCCTACCATCTGGCAATTCTCAGAGAACTTTCTGTATCCATGATTCCATATCTGTTCTTCTTGTTTGTTTAGTTTATTTTTTAGAGTCAGTTGTTGATAGATTTGTATTTTTTGCCATTTTATTGTTCATAGTTTTGATCTTCTTTTCCTTAAATAAGTCCCTTTAACATTTCATATGATAATAGTTTGGTGATGAAGAACTTCTTTAGTTTTTTTCCAGTCTGGGAAGCTCTTTATCTGCCCTTTGATTCTAAATGGTAGCTTTGCTGGGTAGAGCAGTCTTGCTTGCTTTTCATGATTTGGAGTATTTCATGTCAGTCCCTTCCAGCCTGCAAAGTTTCTTTTGAGAAATCAGCTGACAGTCTTATGAAAACTCCCCTGTAGTTAACTAATGTCTATTCTGTTGGTGCTTTTGAAAATCTCTCTTTGTCTGTAGCCTGTGGCATTTTCTTTATGATGTGTCTTGGAGTGAGCCTCTTTGCATTCATCTTGTTTGGGACTCTCTGTGCTTCCTGGACTTGCATGTCTATTTCCTTCACTAAATTAGGGAAGTTTTCTTTCATTATTTTTTCAAATAGGTTTCCAATTTCTTGCTCTTTCTCTTCTCCTTCTGGCACCCCTATGATGTGAATGTTGGACCTCCTGAAGTTGTCCCAGAGGCTGCTTATATTATCCTCATCTTGGGGGGTTCTTTTTTCTTCTTGCTATTCTATTGGTCATTATGCTTCATATCGCTGATCTGATTCTTGACTTCATTCACTCTACTGTTGTTAACCTGAAAATTATTCTTTATTTCAATTAGTGTATCCTTTGTTTCTGAATGAATCTTTTTTATGTTGCTGAGGCCCTCACAAAATTCCTTGAGCATCTTTATAACCAGTGTTTTGAATTCTGCATCTGATAGATTGCTTATCTTCATTTCATTTAACATTTTTTTTCTGGAGTTTTGATCTGTTCTTTTATTTGGGCCATGTTTCTTTGTCTCCTTGTTTTGGCAGCCTCCCTGTGTTTGTTTCTGTGTATTAGGTACAGCAACTTTGACTCTATGTCTTGGTAGTGTGGCCTAATGTAGTAGGTGTCCTATAGGGTGCAATGGCACAGCCTCCCCTACCACCCAAGCTGGGTACTCGAGGTGTGCCCTTTGTGTGGGCTGAGTACACGTTCCTCTTGTAGTTGAGCCTTGGTTTCTGTTGGCAGATCAATGGGAGGGATTTACCCAGGTCAGTGAGTTGCAAGGATTGGCTGTAAAAACTGACCACCAACCTCTGCCCTGTGGAGGATCAGCTGTGCTGGGGCAGGGTAGTGATGCTACAGTGTGGTCTGTAGCTGACCACTGGATGAGCTGGCCCTGAGGTTTCCTGGGTGGTACAGGTCAAGGTCAACCTTAACCTATGTTTTTCCCAGGGCTACCCTGCCTGAGTTATAAAGCAATATGAGATGGCTGCTACTTAGCTGGGCTTGGAGATTTGCAGGCAAAGCCAAGCTGTGAATCTAGGCCGACTGCTGCTAATGCTAGGCCTAGGGTTCACTGAGGCCAGCTGTTGTTTGTTCAATAGGATTTAGGAAGTTGTGAAGCATGAGCTAAGACCAGCCATTCATATGGAAAAGCAGTAATTTGGGTGGGGCAGGGTCTCTCGGGATCTCCAAGATGGGTCAAACAGTGTTAGTCAGGTTGATGGAGTCTCAGATATGATACCAGCTTGCCAGCTCTGTGAGGGGAGTGTTTGGAAAAAGGACAAAGGCCTCTGCTCACCTGGATGCCAGGCACTTCAGTTTCTGCCTCTATACCATTGGTGCCTTTCAAGCTCCTACCTGGATGCTGGAGCTCAGAAGGAGTAAGTCTGACTAAGTCCATGTGTGGGTTTTTAAAGAGGAACTGCTTGGGGATCCAGCAGTTTCTTTCACTGACTCAATCCCCCTGGTTTTTGTAGCCAGAAGATGCGGGGACTTATGTTCCTGGTGCTGGAACCCTGGGCTGGAGGGCCTGGTGTGGGGCTGGTATTCCTCACTGCCACGATATCCCTCTTGAATTTTTATCCATCACACATGGGTGTGGGACCAGCATGTTCCATGTTTCTGCCCCTCCTACCAGTCTGGATGGCTGTGGTTTCTTCAATTCCATAGTTGTCAGATTCCCATTCAACTCGATTTCTGATGGTTCTGAGTGATAGTTGATCTATATTTTAATTGTAATTTTGATGTGGTTGTGTGAAGAGGCGAGCCATGTCTGTTTATGCCACTACCTTGACTGGAAGTCCTAGAGGAGTATTTATTATGGTAACAAAGACACTGTTATATGTGACTTCCACTGGGAAGCAAAGTAGTTTTCCCTGCTTTTGAATCAAAAGAAATTATTGTAGGATTTTTTGCTATTGTTGATGTTTTTCAAAAAGAGAACAGAAACCTCTTACAAATTACTAAAGTACAAAAATATCAAGGGCCTTGAAACTGAGCTTAGAAAAAAATCATTCCTGGGATTGGCAGATTATCTAAAACGAGTATTTCTTTGGGTAAACATCCACAATGTTCTACTGCTGTTTCTCAGTCCCACTGGCACAGTCACTGAGTTACTGGTGTCTGCACCTACGTTAAATTGGGAGTAAAACTTGGGTTCAAGGTGTTGGGCAAGTCACTTAATCTCTTGGAACCTTGGTTTCCTCACTGGTAAATGGGGATACTATGACCTGTCTTGTAACATGTTCTATCCCACAGTCTGGCGTTGAAACATGGATTGAATTCTGATTTCCACTGATTGGCTAGATTGGGCCAACTAATTCTCTTATCTACTTGTAATAAGAAAAAAGGTCCTCTCCAAAATCTACTTTGTATTTTTTCTGAGATTTTGGAAGATAAAAGAAGATAATGGTTTGCCAACACTCTAGGTGATAAATAAAATAAATTTTTATGAATGCCAGGAAGAAGGACTACAGATATCGTTGTTGTGCATACCAGAGAGAGAGAAGGGTGGAAAAACATATTTTAGCAATCTGAGAACTCAATGTACTCAATGAAGCTTTCGGGAAGGGCAGGAAGATAGAATTGTACTATGCTGATGACAGCATTCTTACAATTTAATGAAACCAAGGGTTGCGCTATGCATACCATGTAGAAGGCATCAAAATCATCTGTGACTGGTTTAGTGCGGGCCTCTTGGATGAGTCTCCAGTTCTTGGTAGCTACTCATACCCAGGAGGCTGAAGCAGGCTGGGCACTATCAGGTTATGGCTAGACTGAGTAGCATACTGGATGAGAAAGAGCTTTGTAAGTTACAAAGGATGGCTTACTAAGTGAAGAACTGTTAATATTATTCAATAGCTTTGGAAATATCAATAATTCACATGGTTGCTTTCTCAGGTATATAATGTACATTATTATTAGCAATGCTAATGGTAAGAACGCTTGCTATTTCTTGAGTACCTGCTCAGTACCAGCACTATAGTAGGCACTTACATAAAATTTTTCTGATCCTTACAACAATCCTAAAAGAAAAGGTATAATTATCATCATTTTACATATGAAGAAACTAAGACTCAAAGAGGTTAAGAGACTTGTGCAAGGTCACACAGTTAGCAAATAGCACAGTCGGGAAGCTTTGCCTCATTCTGATGCTTTGCCACACTGCTTTCAGGACAACTGTAGATTGCGGAGCACTAAGCTGTCCTTAGTGCTATAGAAGTTACAAAAGATGACGTACACTTTTAACTGTTTTAAGTTAAAACAGTTAAAGCATTACTCTGACCAGTTAAAATAAAAACTGTCTAACACTTCACATGTGAGTAAGAATTTCATAAAAACTCAGATTATCACTCAGATTTCAACAGTATGAACAATTGTTGAAAGATAACTGCTGTACAAACACCCACGAATGAGCACATGTAAAATGGTGAAATTTGAATGAGGTCAGTGGATTGTATCAATGTCAATTTCTGGTTTATGAAATTGTGTTACGCTTTTGCAAGATGTTACCATGAGATAGATGGTGTAAACCCGAACATGGGATCGCTTCTGTTTCACTTCTTACAACTGTTTCACTTTTTACAAGTGCATATGAATTACAATCATATCAAAATTCAAATTTAATTAGGAAAAAAGACAACTCATGTTCCACTTACAGCAAAGTTACTCTGCGCTGCATAGTGCAAGGGTGTTGCCCCCTGGCTGTCAGAGGGGATGGTTCCAGATTTATTTCTTTCTAACAGGAGATGGACAATCTGTGCATGGCCTGAAAGCAGACACAAGTTAGCTATCACATACAACGGACGTTAATTAATGTATAATCTATTTACAGGAAAGGGGTGAGAAAAATCTCTAGCACATAATACAACATTCTATATGGTTGCTGAGTAGCGGCCCCCAGTTTGGCCTCTTCTCTGACTTCTCATTAAAACATTATGATAATGTAGAACAAAGGTAAACATTTACAACACTAAAAACTTAAATCTTCAACCAGGAAGGAAATGACATTAATTACTACTGCCAGATTGAGAAAAACATATATTAGGTATCAGCTTGTTGAATTCCCTGGCTTCACTGTGTACACCTGCCCATCAGAAAGGTGGAAGGTGCATTAGGAGCCAGCCGCGCTCAGCCATCCATGTCTGGTCTCCAGGCTGTGCTACACAACCCGTCTGAACTGCACTGCATGGCTGTTCTCTTCTACTGTCCAGGAGGACAAACTGTGATGTAATCTGTGGGAATCTCTGAGGCCTGCTAGCCATCCCCTCTAACTTCCCTCCCCCAATCTTTAACATCTAAGCAAAAATTTCAAATCCCAGAAAACAAGTGGGCAGGCATGATGAGGTAGGTGGTGGTAGAGAAAACATTCTGCAATGCATTCTGGAGGACGTGGTCTCCACAAGTGGAGAACTGAGGAAAGGATCAAACAAGGAACAAACCTGACAGTATATTTAGGAAACCTGAATTTCATAAATTCTCTTGCTTCAGCATATTGAGGAACCAGGCAACGAAGGAGAAGCCACATGAGCAGAGCAAGGAGACGCTGCATGAAAGCCAGGCAGAGAAAAAGGACCTGAGTGAGAGCTGTGCTCATCGACCTGCTCTCCAGCCATGGTCTGAGACGGAGTTCTCCCGAACACAAACAGACAAAAGTAGGATCAAAGGCAATCTACGTCACGTGGTCAACTGAAACACACCTTATCTTGTTTGAAGGGTAAAACACCATCAGGAAGATGAAGAACATATCAGAAGTGATCTAGAGAAGGATCCAGAGGAAGATCAGGACACTGTTTGGCACCTTTGACTAAGTGCAAAGAGATGGCCTCTATGAAACAGAATATCCTAAGAAGAAAATGGGTGGGAATGAGAAGATAATGAAAGGAAGCAGAAAGGGAGATAGAGATAAAAGGAAACATGGATGAGGGAAGGAAGTCAAAATACAATCTATAAGAGACAGAAAGAATGCAGAACTTACAGAACAAAAAGTCACTTCAGTGACGTGGAGACAAGTTTATGGAATCCTCCCAGAATGCACAAAAAAAGGAAAAAGGGATGAAACTGCACATTGAAATTAACTCTGAATAACAATAATAAATCTGATTATAAAACTGAATGCAAGTGTAAAATTCACTTTCAAAAGAGACAATATATAATTTAAAAACTAGAGCCACAATAATAATTGGGAAAGAAAACCTCAGGTTACACTAACAAATACTACGAGGGTTATAAGTGTGCTAAATTCTTTGGTTTAAATGGGTGGGAATCAACAGATGCAGTTTTGCTCTTGACTTTGTCTCAGGCTTAAAAAGTTTTGATCCATTTAAAGGTAACCATTAATAAAACTTAAATAACCTCCTGAAACATTAGCTAATTCCAAACCAAATAACAACGAACTTAATCCGTACACCAAAAGGCAGAAAACAAAGGAAACAGGGAGACAAAAGCAAAAACTTTTTTGAAAAACCAAAAACACCAATAATACTCAAAGAGCAGAGGAACAGAAAATGTAACAAATTATACACCTTATAAAAATGACTATTAATGGATAAAATTCCTTCACCAAAAGAGAAAAACTCAGATTACCCCCCCCAAATCAGACACATATATGCACTTTCTCATCTAAAAATGTGATTCCCAAAAATTTTAATAGGCATACCAGAAAAATATAAAGGAAAAAATCAAATATGATTGTATTAGCATAAACATAAAATTAAAGCCCTCCTCCCCCAAAATAAAGACACTGATTTTGAAGAGGATTATTTTGCATTTATATTTGTCAGTAAATGTGCATTACTTTCATGATGAAAATTAAAAGACATGATGTTGAAATTAAAATATGACAGAGCACACATTTATAATATTAAAATTTAAGCACAGAGATATTTAGGTGTAAAATAATGCCACATAATTAAAAATTAAAATAATTAAACAGAAGACAGGGGTCTGGGAGAGAGGGGGCATAGAAAGTCTCCTATACTCATGCGGTTCCTCCTCCTGCTGATCTTTTCTCCACACTCCACTCACCCAGTAACGCTGCCCAGTGAAGCGGGGTTCGAAACAGGTTATCGTAAGACGTGATATTGCAGCTTTCGTACGAGGTCAGGACATCCACCACCGTGACGTTCCCATCAGCGACTGCAAAGTGTAGGGGCGTCCGGCCCTCGTAGTCTTGCCAGTTCAGTAAGGACTCCGTTGGAGCGGCATCCTGTTTTTAGGGAGCCAGAGACTTCAGACACACATAGAACCCTCAGTCAATCACATCTGACAAAAGTATTAACTGAGCCATTTTCTAAACCTCTGATCTCTCAGAACAGCAAAGTGATAAAATTCAGAAAAAAGCAGTCTATGTCTTCAAAATTTATTTTCATACTGAACTGTGAAGAGTACAGACAAGATATGATAAACACCATGTACTGACTATCTAGATGAAATAGGTATCAAAACATGTATTTTGTGAATTTGCACCTATTATGGACTGGGCAAACACTGTATATTTTGTCCTTTTGCTCCCTATGTATACCTCTGTAAATGATACGTAAATTTTGTATGTGTGTTTTCTAATATTTACATTTACACACAATACTCCATATGTCCTTTGGCAATTTTTCTTTCAACAGCAGACTTTGGGATACCTGTGTTGACACTAGTTCATTTGTTAAAGCACAGGGTAGTTCCCCATTCTCCCACTGAGGGACACCTAGGTCATCTACATTCTCCCCACTATCAGCAATAATGCTGCGATGAACATGCTTCCTTCACCTGTCTCCTTATGGCGTGGGAGGTGGCCTCACAGGTGAGGTTTTCCTCTAGACTAGAAATCTCACAGGGGAGTGTCTGGGTTGAAGGAAATCTGCACCCCAAGGAGGTATTGTTGGGCTGTTCTACGAGTGGTTGTACCAGTGATCAAATCCGTGACAAGGTGTAAAAGTTCTTGTTTCAGCCCTGGCTGGCGTAGCTCAGTGGATTGAGCGCGGGCTGCGAACCAAAGTGTCGCAGGTTCAATTCCCAGTCAGGGTACATGCCTGGGTTGCAGGCCATGACCCCCCAGCAACTGCACATTGATGTTTCTCTCTCTCTTTCTCCCTCCCTTCCCTCTCTAAAAATAAAATAAAATATTTAAAAAGAAAGTTCTTGTTTCCCCAAATGCTGGCACAAATCAACCATTTGGTATCATCAAGCTTACTACATTTTTCCCCTTGTAGGTATAAAAGGCATTTCATTGATGCTTTAATTTTTATGTCTTTTATAAATGAGGTTGAGATTTTCAATCACATGTTTATTGGCTGTTTGGCTTTATTTTTCTGTAAATCAACAGTTCACAACATTTACTCATTTTTCTACTGGATCTTTGTAGCAGGTGTTATGACGCACTGCTTAGGTCCCCTTAGGACTAAAGGGCTGGTTTCCGCAGCTGCTTGGAGTACTACAAGCCCACGGCCCTCACCAGCCAGCCTTCTGAAATCGCTACGGCTAAAGGGGGCTGCCTCCCCCAAGGTCGTGTCCCTTCTCAGATTAGGTCATACCAAAAGCCATGCCCTCTTGCCCCAGTGTGAGGACTCTCTGAATGACCATCTCGGATTTAGACCTGCTTCTACAGCCAGCCCATTTTACAGAGAAGAGTGTGAAAGGTATTATAAACACTTCAAAAATACCACAATAGTATTATAGGCCCTTGAGTTTCCCAAGGACTAAGATATATTTCCAAGGGAAAAAAAAGACAGCTCTGTGAGAAAATAAGACATGAGTGAGAATTATCCCCCAAGGACTTCAGATATTGGAATTAACACATGAAGAATATAAAAACAGCAATCTATGAAACATGTAGAAATAAAAATAAAATATAAAGTGAACATGACCAAGAAGATTTGAAAAAAGAACAAAATAGAACTTTTAGAAGTAAAAATGTAATCACTTAGATTAAGATACAATGAACATAGTAAACAAGAGACTGGACTCAGAAGATTTAGTAAACTGGAAGACAGATCTGATGTAACGACCTAGAACTCGGCAGAGAGAGACAAGATGTTGAAAATGTAAAAGAGGACTTAAGAGACAAGGAGAATAAAACAAAAAGGTCTAAAATATGTATAATTAGAGGCCATAAAGGCAAGAACAAAGAGAATGCAAAGGAGGCAACATTTAAAGAGATAATGGCTATATATTTTCCAGAACTAAGAAGCTATAATCAGAATGTATATCGAACAGGAAAAAATAAGCCACACCTAGACATACTGTAGCACAACTGTAGAATGCCCTACTGAGAAGAGTTTAAAAACAGCCTGAGAAGAAAGGTAAATCATCTATAAAGGAATGACATTTAGACCAGTAACAGACTCAAGAGTAACAATGAAAGGCAGTTTGAGAAACATAATAAAGACTGAGTTGAGGCCCTGGCTGACATCGCTCAGTGGATTGAACGCGGGCTGTGAACCAAAGTGTCGCAGGTTCGATTCCCAGTCAGGGTACATGCCCGGGTTGTAGGCCATGACCCCCAGCAACTGCACATTGATGTTTCTCTCTCTCTCTCTTTCTCCCTCCCTTCCCTCTCTAAAGATAAATAAAATCTTTTAAAAAAAGACCCAGTTGAAAAACATAACTATCTAGAATTGTATATACAAGAAAACTATATATTAAAGAGCAACATAGGAATGTAGAAGCCAAAGAACTTATATGTTCGACCCATGGACATGAACTAAGTGTGTGTGTGGGGGAGAGATACGGGTGGAAGGGGACATGCAAGATGGAGGGGAGTAAAGGGGGGGGAAATGGGACAACTGTAATAGCACAATCAATAAAATATATTAAAAACAAAAATAAATAAATAAAAAAGGTAGAATGGTTAAAAAAATAGTTTATCACCAAAAGATCTACACTAAAGGAAGTTCTAAGAATTTCTAAGAATTATATTCCAAGAAATAAGATAATAACCTGAGAAGGAAAATTTGAGATTTAAGAAGAAAGGCAGAACAGAGAAATTAGTCAACACACAAATAGAAGTAAATAATCAATGTATACACAAAATAATATCTTTTAAAGTCTAATTTCTGTGTTGCATGAAGATTGCATGAAATATTAGACTATCATAACATGTAAATTGGAATTTGGGAAGGAGTGATTAGAAAACCTCGAAAACATCTACTGTTAAATATTCAAAGTTAATAAGTATAGCAAGTTAGTTAGATATATAATTAACTAACAAAAATATCAACTGCATTTCTAAACATGTACATGTATAACAATATATGCCCATTGATATGTTTTAAAAATTCAAAGTGTCACTGTTTGTAAATAGTGAAAAACTGGAAATAGTTCCAAATCTCTGTCAATAACAGAATGAATAATGTGTGGTTTATTCACAAAATGGGATACTATATAGCAGTAAAAATGAACACATTGCACCTACACACAGCAATATAGCTAACATCACCAGCATAATGTTGAACAAGGAAGTCATGTTGCAAAAGAATACACACAACATGATTCCATATAAATAAAATAAAAAAAAACACTAAAAACCAAACAACATGCAGTTTAGGGACACAAACATATGTGGGGAAACTGTAAGGTAAGTAAGTGGAATGATAAACCCAAAATTGAGCATAGTGGTTGCCTCTGAGAAAGGAGAGAATAGAATGGTACTGGGAGGTACCCAGGGGACTTGAAAGGTAATGGTAATGTACTGCTTCTCAAACTCAGTGATGAGTACATGAGTATTTGCTGTCTCCTTATTCTTAATATCTTACACCTATTTCACAAATATTCACTTAGATCTACCTACTATTTAATAAAAACAAGCACAAAACAAAGGCACAGATATATATATATAAATACATCCCTGGCAAGGATAGATATAAACTCACAAGAGTAGGTGATGGGGGGACAGGAATGAGCACGGCCTCGGGGGAGAATGCATCTGGAAAAGGGCACATAGAAAACTTCTACATGGTCTTAAACAGTGGTGTTAAACAGTGGCATTAAAATGTTCTACAGTATTTCATGAGTGATGTGTTCATGTCTGTCATATTCTTTTGTTTTGTAACTTGCTTATATGTCATAATACAGGATATGCTTTTGTGCATACTGGATTTTTCATAAGACAAACTTTTGTTGGAAAGACCAGCCAGGCCCACCAGCACCACTGTACTCACCAGAATGCACCGCACGGTATGAACAGCGCTCGGGTCTTTGTGGTTGGCTGCCCAGTGAAGTGGGATCTTGCCTTCGACATCGGGAATTCCGATGTTGGAATCATGCTTGATAAGTAGCTTCACATGCTCGGGGTTATTGTAGTAGGCACTCCAGTGCAGAGCCGTTTGCTGCAAAATTGAGGTTCTTGAAATGACAACAACAACAACAGCAACAGTAACAGCACGGCAACAATTTTTCCGAGGCTCTTCCTGTTGTAAGAGCTTTATATGTTTATCTCATGTACTCATCATGGCAATTCTGGGAGAAAGCATTGTTGAATTTGCATGCGATTGATGAGGTAATGGAGCACAAGGGAGGTAAGTAATCTGCTCTATGACATAAAGGTAGTGGGTGGCCAAACAGATTTTAACCCAGATAATCTGCCTTCAGAGCCTGCCCTCTTAACCATGGCGGGTATTTAGGTCATCATGTACTAAGAAATGGTAATACTGAGAAGGAGAAAAGCAGCCCAATCATTTACGAATTATCAACAAAGTAAGTGATGATTTTGATACTGCATCCAACACCTTAAGAATTTGATACAATGTTTTCAATTGTATTATCTATCATAAAGAAGATCCACATATAGGAAATCAGAGATCTGGAATATTTTTTTATATCAAAGAAGAAATATAATTTTACATGATAAACTGTTAGCCCTAGTTACTGATCAAAGATAGCTTTTGAAAATACAGCAAAATTTGCTTTCTTTCAGGTAAAAGCTAAACATGAACACCCTGAGTGTGCTGACGTTGCTTTGAAACGTCTCCTGCGTTCTTGGCGCCGTGCCGTGCCGCAGCAGACCGCTTTCCCTGCCGGGAGAGTAATTCGGGGGGCACCGAGAACCTGTTTAGATGCACACTGTCCCTTCCGAGTAGCCCTGTTATCAACCCAATCTGGAATCAGATCATTTAACAGCAGGAACTGAGCTCATCTGTCACAATAAACATTTTACATATACATGGTATTCATTCAAGGTGTACCTATAGGCATTTAATACAAAGAGTCACATTTGAACTTACTACCTTTTATTCAGCAATAATGGCAGAACAAAGGAGTCACAAATACAACAGCAGTTAATTTGCCTATAACTACATTTTCAATAAACAACACATACGGTGTCCGTAATTCTTTTCTTTTCCCACGTCATGTTTGTTGTGAATATAGTGAATATAGTTACTGAAATGTAATATTACGTCTGTTGAATCTGAGAGTAGAAGAGTTTGGGGTTGTATTATTTATGTCTTTTATTTTTCTAGTAACTCTCTTTTTTACTGTGGTAAAAAAAGACATACACAACATAAAATTGACTATTTTACTGTGTTTAAGTGAACAGTTGAGTGGCATTAAGTACATCAAATTGTCATATAACTACCAGACCATCCAGCCCCAATATTTTTAGCTTCCCAAACTGAAACCCCACACCCACTTAACAACCCCCACTCCCCAACTCCTCCCGGCCCCTGGCAACCTTGGTTCTACTTCTGTCTCTGTGAAATCGACAACTCCAGGGACCTCCTAAGTAGAATCATACAATATTTTACCTTTTGTGTCTGACATTTTACTTAGCCTAATATCTTCAGAGTTCATCAATGTTGTAGCATGTGTCAAAATTTAATTCCTTTTTAAGGCTGGATAATATCCCACTGTATGTATACACTGCATTTCGTTTAGCCATCTGTCAGCAATGGACATTTGGGCTATTTCCATTTTCTTGGCTATTATGAGTAGTGTTTCTATGAAAATGGATGTACAAATATCCATCCTAGTTCCTGATTTCAATTCTTTTGGGTGTATACCCTGAAAGGATATTACTGGGTCATATGGTAATTCTATGTTTAATTTTTTTTAGAGACTGCCATGTTGTTTTTCCCAGTGGCTGCACCAATTTACATTCATACCAGCATTGCACAGGATTCCAATTTCTCTCTATCCTCACCAACACTTGGTATTTGTGTGTGTGCGTGTGTGTAATAACAGCAACTTAAAGGGTATGAAGCACTATCTTATTGCAGTTTTGATTTGCTTTTCCTTAATGACTAGTGATGCTGGCCATCTTTTCATGGGCTTGCTGGCCCCTTGTATATGTTCTTTGGAGAAATGTCTATTCAAGTTCTTGGCCCCTTTTTAAATGGGTGGTTCTTTTTTATTGTTGTTTATTTTTAATGTATGTCATAAAATTATTGGTCTGTGACAGACTGGAACTTAAAAACAAACTGATCCTTTCCCTTGGATACTTTGAGAATCACGGCTCTAGGCGTTTCTCTTCCTCTCTGCTCTGGGCCTGCCTGGACTGCGTGGACCCGTTTTCCATCTGTCTTCACCGGACAGCCTGCCATCCCTGTTCAACGCAGAATAATGTACAGATACAGGAAGACAGGAGGACGTTTCTAGGCTGTTTGGGGAAGACATTATAAAGCCCAAAGACATTCACAGCTTAAGTGATTAATGGTCTTTGTGGATTTATCAAAGTGCTTTTCTAAGTAAAATATCAGCACTCTCCATGCTGTGAGTTAGGAATAATATTAGTTAACAGTGAGCTGTAAAATAAAGTTGATTACAGAACTCTGGGTGATGTGAGTGACTACTAAACAAAATCTGAAGACTACATAAAGAGCAAGCAATATGAGAGTGAAAGGATTATTGCATGTAAACCCAGTAGATTTAATCGTAAGAGTTTTAATTACATGGGAGCATAGGAGTTATTAGCAAGGCTCTATAATTACATGCTAGTGGGAATGAAGAGGAATACCGCCCTTGTCTAAAGCCACATTTTTTCCCTGTAAAAAAGTGATCGGAGTGATAACCAGTTGGTCAAAACAATGACCAATGTGTCCAATGTTACAATTTAAGAGCAGGGAAAAGAACGGACCCTAGCAACAAATGCCAGAATGGATGTTAGACCCTAAGTGAAACTAATAGCATTTCATAGCTAACATTTATTGAAAGCATACGCTGTACTGGGCATTGTGCTAAACGCTTTATATGTATTATCTCATTTTCTCTTCAGCACCTTATTATCCCCTTTCCACACAAGAGAAAATTGAGGCAAAGGAGCCATCCGTCCAAGGACACAGAGCAAGCATGTTATAACTTCTAGATTGAAATCCGAATAGTCTGATGCCAAAGTCAGGCCATTCGACAACTGTGCACTTAGAACAGTGCCAGGCACTGGCCGCCCCAGACCTAACGCCACGGTCACTATCACAACCAGCTGTTAAGTAACGGGTTTCTGTTTGAATTCCAGTCCTGCCACTTGGATCTTGGACAGAATTTTAATCTTTCGAGCTTCTCTTTCCCCACCTGTAAAAAGGAGATGATGCTACCCACCACACAAGGTTGCTGGGAGGATAAAACGACAGAATTTAAGTGAAATATTTTACAAGGGCATGTGGGGACTTGGGTTGTTCCATCGTGTGTTGTACTGTGTCTACGAGTGGCAATTTGGCCTTTTTCCTTGAGGTTTCACACTGTACATGAGAGTATTTGCTTTCTCCTCTTATTTGTCTTGGATGTTGGCAGTCCATTACCTTGTTTTTATCCTGTGTGTCCACTTCTCCTGGTGCCATGAACTTCAGCAGAAGTGCTAAGCACTTAGGGCTCTTGTGCCGGGTGGTCAAGTGCAAAGGAGTCATCTCCTCCAGATCCTTCTGCATCCAATTTGCTCTACGTGTCAGTAAGAGCTTCATGAAGCGATAATTTCCCTACATAAAAAAAGAGATGGTAAGAAGAAAGTTAGTTTGGAGGCCAAGTTGTTTTAAATTTTAAAATGTTTCTAAGTATTTTAATTATTCTGCTAGAGTAATAACATTCAGAATAATTAATAAAAAGAAAAATACTTATAATTCTATTACTCTATCAATTGTTTTCTTTTTTTCATGTTTCCTTCCAACCTCTTTCTATGTGCATATAGTTTATGTAGTTGCTGGTCAATATTTCATTGTGTAAAAGCAATATATTTTATTTAATCATTCTAATATTATTTCCAATATTTTCTTTATAGACACTGCTACAATATGCATCTTTTTCTCACATAGTTTTTTTCTTGTTTTTTTTAATAAAGAATTTTTTAAAATATTTTATTTATTTATTTTTAGAGAGGGAAGGGAGGGAGAAAGAGAGAGAGAGAGAGAAACATCAATGTGCGGTTGCTGGGGGCCATGGCCTGCAACCCAGGCATGTGCCCTGACTAGGAATCGAACCTGGGATGCTTTGGTTGGCAGCCCGCGCTCAATCCACTGAGCTACGCCAGCCAGGGCTGTTTTTTCTGTTTTTTTTTTTTTTTTTTTTTTTTTTAAAAGAATAGCCTTGGCTAGTGTGGCTCAGTGGATGGTGCGCCAGCCTGCAAACCCAGAAGTCGCTGGTTCAGGGCACATGCATGGGTTGTGGGCCAGGGCCACAGCTAGGGGCGTGCACGAGGCAACCGACTGATGTTTCTCTCACACGTCAATGTTTCTCTCCCTCTCTTTCTCCCTCCCTTCACCTCTCTCTGAAAATAAATAAATAAAATCTTTAAAGAAAAGAATAAATTATCAGGAACCAGCTTACTGGGTCAAAGGAGTTTATACATTTTACATTTGTTTGGTGTATTCTCCAAATTGCTATCTAGGAGCAGCAATAAGTATATTAGTCTCAGCATATTCTGACCAATGTAGCACATATTTATATTCAAGATATAGTAACTCTGTGAAGTAAGCTGAGATTTTAAACCCCAATTAGAGGTGAGGGAAGTGAGATTCAACGGGGTTGAATGTTTTGCTCACAATCATCAGGTTAAGGAGGAGGTGGTCAGTTTTCTGGAACACAACTATTTACAGGTACAAGTAAGCAAAAAGCAGCTTGTTCAAGCTCCAAGTCCTTGACTCATGTGTCACCTAAACACAAACTCAGAAGTCACTGCAGGCCATCCACTTGCAGGCAACACTCTCCAGGTCAGTTCCACCCTCCTGGATAAAGAAACAACTGCAAGGCTAGAGCAACACACTGGCGGGGACCCCGGTCAGTTATTGTCGAATAGCCCCCTCATCCGAGGCTGCCTTTCCGTGGTTTCCGTTACCAGTGGTGGACTGCAGTCTGAAAATGTTACATGGAAAGCTGCAGAAATAAACAATTTGTAAGTTTTAAACTGTGGGTAGTTCTGAGTCGTGTGATGACATCTCGTGCCATCCAGCTCTGTCCTGCCTGGAATGAGAATCACCCCCTTGTCTAGTGTATCCACGCCACACACCCTACCCGCCTGTCAGTCACTTAGTAGCCATCTCGGTTATGAGAGAGCGAGAGCGAGAGAGGTGGGGCGGGGGGGAAGAGGGAGAGAGACAGAGAGAGAGAGAGCGTGCACGCACTCACATAACTTTATGATAGCACATTGTTATAACTGTTTTACTTTACTATTATAAATTACACTTTATCAAAGGTGTGTACGTATAGGAAAAAAACATAACATATATAGGGTGCAGTGCTGGCTTCAGTTTAAGGCATCCATGCAGGGTCTTGGAATGTATTCCCCACAAATAAGGGGGGACTACTATATAGTACAGTATGTCTGCGTAATATAGAAGATTTAAAACAAAATCTGCAAAAAAAATAGTTCTTTTGAGGTCTTTCCTAAGATGCTTAGCACCACAGGTATTTCGAAGTCAGGATGACCAAACTGTATTGCATGATCAAGTTCTCTGCCTGCCTCATGCCTATTTATCTCTCCCTCTTCAAAGCATGGTGGGCAGGGTTACCTGTCCTCTTCATCCTCTGAGATCCTCTCCATCCTTGACCATATTGGAAATTTGGCGGTTTAGGATTATAATGCATTGATGTTTTCCCGTGAGGGGCTACCAGGATTGGTAAGGAAGACGCCTGCTAACGAAGCAGCCTCCCGCCGTGATGAAGACTGTGAGGCTCTAAGGCAAAGGGGACGGGTTAGAGCTACGACCAGGCGCAGAGGGACGACTGAGAGCTGCCTCCGTGCCCCCAGCGGCAGAGACGGGATTCAAGACAAGCTCAAGGGCTGGGTGGGAATAAGAGAACAAGGCTGGGAAAAGGGACGGGCAGACCTGGGATGGACTGAGAAGTGAGCGGACTCAGCTCGGTTATTTCCTCCCAGAGGGGCTTGTCCTTGACCACCCTGAGTAGACCGCCCTTATTTTGTTCTTTCTTCTAGCGCCCTGCCGCATCGTCCACACCACTCTCCTCCGTCTACAGTGACGCCCTCACAAGCTGTAAGCTGTAGAGACTGTGTTTTAGTGCCCACTGTGCTCGGCACAGTTCCTGCACAAAACAAGTATTTAGTAAATGTTACTTGAAGGACTGAGTAAGAGGAAATGAAAGCTCTTCTAGGGGTTTTGTTTTTATTCAAAAATCCTTACGGTTGCTGCATTAGATCTTAACAATTAAGAGTCTTAATTCTCAGGTATCTTGTGTTTTGTTCTTACTTTTTAATGCTTCTTCACATATCTGACCTTCATTCACCGTGGCCATCATTTGTCGGGACTCTTCATGGTGCCCAGGGCCCACTTTCAAAAATGAAGGCGCTAACATTTCCTCAAGAGGGCACCCTGCTCTAAATCTCTTGCCATCCTTTCTCTGAAAACAGAGAAAGTGCCCAGGAAAAACAAATCTATATGGTACTTCAGACCAAAAAATAAAGGCTGACCTTTCTGAGCATAACACTTCAAATATTACAGAGTAATTCATCACGACCTTTTAAAGATACTCGATCACACAATCAGTTTGGTTCTGAAATTTAGAGGGAAGGGAAAGGAAAAGGAAACCAGAACTCGTTGAGGGGGTGACCAGTGAGTTATTGAATCTTGCTCGGAAGCAGGCAGCAGCAAAATGCCTGCACTCCACTTCACTTGTTACACGATCTTTGGCAGATTTCATCCCCGCTCCTCACAGAAGTATCATAGCAAAATTTTACAGATTAAATAAAGTATCTTCCTGTGCCTCTATCTCCTCATCTGTGAAACTGCAATAATAATAGTACCTGAGATGATCATGCATAGGAAGTGAGAAAGATAACATTTGTAAAGTGCTTAGAACAGTGCACAGAGCAAATGCTCACTAAATGTTTGGCAGCTGCATTACGAGCAGTTTTCCAGTGTCGAGGAGACAACACATAGGTGGTCAGGGGAAACCAGGGATGGCCTGCGACAGAGGGTGTACAGGTAGGAGGACGTGACCGTACACGGTAACCCTAGCTCAGCCAGTGCTGGAGGAGGAGCCCATGGTTGGGGATAGGTGAAAGTAAAAATAGTTGGAATGAGATAAATAGTGCTTTTCCTGATTTTTTTTTTTTTACATTGAGAAAGACGTCTATACTTTACCTACAGATAAAGATGATATAGGACCAACGAGGGCATTCCTAGTAGGAATTTAGCTGCTGCCATGAGGGGGGTCAGCTATATGATCAGGAGCTTCTCTGATCTGAGGACAGAAACATATCAGAATGCTGGAACTAGAAATAATATAATCCAGCTGGACCAAGGTCAACTTCCTTGGTCTCAGGAACAAGCATTTATTAAACACCCAGGGTGTGCAAACTCAGTTCTAAGAAGGAGCATGGGGGACAGAGTTCGGAGCTCAGATCAGGGTATTTAGTGTCAGTGGAAAATGGGAAGATATTGGTTCAAGGCAGCAAGCTAATTTTATCACTCTCTGAAGGTTATAGGACTCTGGGGACCCAGGTGACAGATACTTTGCTTCCTGTAAAGCCCCCTCAATATCAAAGGAAACAAACACAATGTCTAAACATTTCTTCATTATTGCTTGAAATTGGAACTTACATTTTCAGGTTTATTCTTACAATACAAATACTTTGGGGAGGACCTGGAAGTGAATCATTTAGTATCATCTCTTAGGACCATACAGAACCTCTTCACGCTGAGGTGAGAACTGTTTTAGCATCTGCTTTTATAATTTCTGACTGGGTAGAAAACAGTGTAAGGGTGAGAGAGATAACAGATCAAAAGAATGTGTATTCTTAAGGAAACTCTAACAGTTAAGAAAGACAGCAGAGAGAGCTGAATTTAGAGAAAAGCTCTGATTTCATCACTAAAAGGACCCCAGCTCTGATGTGACCCGGTCTACCGTGCCACTGAAATGGGAAAACTTCCCGAAGTCTCTGAAACACGGATGTCTTGTTTTTGTTAGGTACTCACAACCCTCACCTTATTTTGCTCTAATTATTCATCCCAAGAGCTACTTCTTTTGTTTGTAATGCAAATGCTTATAACATTTGTTTTCCCCCAAATGCATGAGAAAGAGCATACTCTCTAAAAGGGTTAAAGAGAATGAAAAAGGTCTCTGACCTGGAGAACAGAATTTGAAATGAATCTGGGAAATAATCAACCCAAAATGCCACTTTTAATTTTTCACAGAACTTTGGTCTGTCTGTCCAGTTCTCTAAGATGAACTTCTTCTTAAGGAAAAAAACATGTAAGTCATTAAATCTTAATAACAATAATAGAGAAGTTTTGAATGAAATGCCTGGGTATTTTACTTCAGACTCTTCATTTTTAAAGAAATAAAACAGGAATCTTTAAAAAGTGCCCTTTTTGCCCTACTCCAATTCCACTGCCTGTTTGGACACTACTTTCCCAAATGTGCTTATCATCCCAATGAATGCTTTAATACTTTTATTTCTCATAAACATATGTATCTGTAAGTTACATGGTATTGTTTTACATGTTTCCAATCTTTATATAAATAGTACTGTATGAATCACTCGCCACCTTTTACTCAAAGTGGTATTTTTGAGATTTGTCCAAGTTGCTTTGGTTCATACATTTTCACTGGATAAAGTATTCTGTCATATGAAAATAATACACTGCATTTATTTATTCCCTGGAGGAACATTTAGTATGTTTCTCGTTTTTTCACTATTATAGTCAATATTGCAATACATTTTTGCGGACACGTCTCCTGGTAAATCGGCAAGAATTTCTGGAACTTCTGGGCTGAAACTGCTCTCTAACGTAGCTACTCCACCTCTCATTTCCGCCAGGAATGTATGAGAACTCTTTTCACTCCACATCTTTGCCACACTTGGCTTTGTCAGATTGGCTACCTTTTGTCAATAAAATGGGCATACAATTGTGTTTCACCATGGACTTAATTTTCATTTCCCTCATTGAGGTGGAATATTTTTATATATTTGTTGGCTATGTGTATCTTCTTTGTGTGAGTAGCCTTTTTGTGTTGTTCACTCATTTTCCGTTTTAGCTACTTGTCTTCTTCTTACTGATCTGTAGCAGTTATTTACACGTTCTGGGTACTAGCTCTTAGTTGGCTTTGCAGATGTCTTCTCTCTGTGTGGCTTGTCCCTGGCCTCGTCTGTGCTCCTCCCTGAGGATTGAATTCATGATCTGAATGATGGTGTTTTTGGCTTCCTTAGCATTAGAGTTCTTCATGTATTTTGAAATTTTTGTTGAGGCTCATCTTAAAGGGAAGATTGTTTGCTGTTATTTTTCATTTTTTTTCCTCTTTGCTCACCATTACAGCTGGTAACACTCAGCTTTCAATCCATGATAAGAATCTGTTCTTATAATGATCTCTCGCAGCCCTGTGTCTACTGACAGGAGGGATATCACAGTTATTATCACTGAACTAGTGGGTGGCTTCCTGGTCCTGACTTTGATCTTTGTTCTGTTCCTGCCATTTCTCTAAATATAACAGCTTCCTTGTAGGCTATGGCCTCATATTCATGAAAAGAATACTCCCAAATTTTAAGAACTTTCTTGGCTTTAGTGTAAATATGACCACTCATGGAGTGGGGAAAAAAAGACAGTGTCTTTCTGAACTGGCAGTATCTAAAATCATCTTTTACAAAACTGCCTTCTGTTCCTGTAAGTGCCTCAGTCATTAACTCCTAGACAGCTGGCAGCTGATCGTCAAAACATTCTGGAACCTCAACTCTACACTACTTCCCCAAATGGCTACCACAGTTTCTATATCTGGCTCCTAGGAGTCTTTGCTATTTGCTTCTTCTTCATTTGAAACAATTCCTTTAACAGATTCCAATGCTCAACACTTGGCCCACTCTACCATAGCAGCCCCTTTCCCCACTGGAACACCACGTTTCCGATCAGTATCTTTGCATTCTCTCTGTGTCCTCAGCACATACATTTACTCTCATTGTAGCTGGAGAGAAAACAACTGTTCACTATATACACAAATGTGCACTACACTTTTTGTTCATTTATAGGCTTGTAATTTTGCTCTGGAATATTATAACTATATACATAATGCCATACAATAGCACACACAAATGTAAGGTGGGCATTCTGTCATATTTCATTCTGAATCCTAGCCATATTAGGTACACCAAAAGATTATTTAAAACTGAAATAGAAATAAAAGAATCATAATGTTATTATTAATTCTAATGATATCTCTAAAAGTACATATTTATAATCCTTCAAGGCATTTACCATATTTTTTAAAAAGAATCACTATTCCTAGGAAGTCTACAGGCCACAGATGTCAGTAATCTCATTATAGCAAACTTTCCTGTAATGGCTACAGATGCAGCTGGGTCTTAGAAATGCCACAACAGTGCTGGGGGTGGCAATCTGCCTTGAGGCCTGAGTGTCCCTGTGTGTACTTACAGGTTATACCAAGAATGCAAAGTCTGGATTCCTCTCTACCTGGGGCATTTCTTAGAGCTGGGTTTGCAGCGAGCAATCTCGAGGAGTGAGGTAATGTCACCCTCCTGGACTCTGGACTGGAGCAGGCTTGCTTACCACTTTCTAAAGTCTGGGGAGATTCCTAAAATGTCATGCATTCCTCAGATGTCCTGTAAACCCACTGTATGCTCGGTGTCCCTCTGGGCCATCTGCATTGCCTGCATGGTTCTTGGGGACAAGGTAAATGGATGCAAATATGCAAATATTCATGCTCCTTGCAGTGCTATCAGTGAGAAAGCTTTTATTTTGTCTCTGATGGTAGTGCTGCATCTTCTACCAGTACCCACAGCCAACTTACTGCCTTGTAATAAGTTAGCATAAACAAAAGAAAAAAGATGGGTAAAATTAAATCCAAGACTTGACAGTACAGGCAATGAGGATGGGATGCGGACAGAGACAGTTTTCTCGAAGAGTAAGGACATGGGCCCTGCAAGTCAGGTTCGGGCCTGAGAAGCCCCACTAAGATCACGCCCAAGCAGTGGACAAGGTTGGGCAGTTAAGGCACCCCACTGTCCTATCAGTTAGCGAGTCTGAAAGGCCAGGAATAGGATTAAAAAAAGCAGCTTGAATGGTGGAACGGTATCTCTGGGCAGGCAGAGCAAGGAATGTTAGCAAGACACTGGGGCAGCAAGCTGAAAGGTTGCTGGGCAGAGGAATCTCCAAAGTGGAAATACTTGGTGAGAGCAATGAGGGCCTTGCTCTTCGACACAGAACTTTGAGTGGACAAGATGCATTCGGCGTTCACTTGGTTGAGACAGGAGTGAGCAGCTGCTCAAAATCGAAAGTGAATGCAAAGCCTAGCACAAGCCAACTGCACTATGTACCTGACTCTGCTGCACGCAGCCTGACCTGTCTGGCAAGGAGAACAAAGCACAGGGTGTAGAGGTGGCCACTGCCTACAGCAAAGCTGCGGGCTTAATGGTGCCCTTGATGCATGGAGGTTCTGCTGGAATCTTTGGCCTGGTTAGTCGATTCCTGGGCTAAGTGAAAGTCTGATGGTATCCATTGGGAGGCAGTCAAACCTCAGCTGGAGGTAGTCCAACTCCAGAAGAATGCCTGTGGTCAAGGCAAGGCAGTCAGTGGCCTGAAATGAAAGCCGTCATCCTTGCCTTAAACACTACTCCCAAGGACAGGGCCTGCTTTTACTAACCCTTAGGCTGTTGCCAGTGCTCTAGTCATCTGGTCTGTCACTGGAAAGACTATAGATGGTGGATTAAAGACAGCCCTCTTTGGGGAAAAAAACTGGGGGAACAAATTGTAGCTGTAAATCGAACAGTCTGGGTCACTCGTGTAGATGCCCACAGTAAGGGTCTGTTTTCTGGCGAGACTGACTAGAATCAGGTTGCTAAATAAGCCTGCACTGCCCTGGGCGTTGGCCAGCTGCTCCCTGGATCCACCCCTGCACTGAACATGGCAATGGATGCGTCATCGCAGACTGGGCACAAAGTAAAAGGTATGTGTTGTTAAAGTAAGCTAATATTAATTTCTATTTAATATTAAGATATGCCTTTAAACATAAAATTTATTTTCATTTTTATTAATATTTAACACAGTACTTTAATATGTATTAAATTTACAAATTTAATATACATTTTAATAGAGATCACAATTTTATTTTATAGTACTTAATATAAAGTATACATTTTAATTAAAATATACCTTTATATTTAATGTTAAAACACAATTATTTAAATATATATTTAGATACCAAACACATATCAGACTTGAGTATTCTTCTAAGTGGGTCTATTTTCCTTGTGATGAAGGAGGCCATACCACACAGGGCACTGCCCTGCCTTTTCCTGGCAGGGACTTCTGACCCTTCCCTCCTGGGGCACATCTGTGCCTCATCAGAGCAGACACCTTTCAGGTTACAGTGTCGCTGTTGTAGTCTGATTTCCCTGTGTCACCCACAGCACGGAGGCCCTCGGAAATAAATTGTTTCATGTTTTCGGGGTTTTATCCCATCTGACTGCCATAATCTGACTATGGTGCACCTTTGCCACAAAGACCATCCAACAAAGGGTCAAGAGTTAAGGTATTTGATGGACATTCTATGCCCCCAACCATACTCAGGCATCTGAAATTGTCAAGACCTGGCACAGCCTCCTTGGATATAAGCTGAAAAAGATTTCTGACTCTGTCTCAGTTACCTCCTCCTGGTCCACACCCCTAAGTGAGGCAGCTTGGTTACTGAACTCGCAGAACCAGTTCATCTCGTCTTGGCAGCCTCCTGGGAAAACAGTCAGGACAAGAGGATAGGGTATTAAATACACCTATTTTTAAGATTTGGGGTTCTGCCCTGCCCATCCCTGGTTATGATGTTTCTTTCTTTTCCCTAAATGTGAGCTGGCCTGGTTGGTACATGCCCCTCCTTGCCAGCCTGGCAGAAAGGGGGCTTAGAGATCAAACTTAACTCTGGTTCAGTCACCTGGATTTGTTTTTTCAGTTGACACGGTCCTAGATTACTAACATCAATGATGACCACTTGACTGAGTACACTGCTCACCAAGTGCCCCCCCACCAGAGTCCATGTGGGCTAGGGTGGGAGACACAATGAGTCTTTCTGTACATTTGTCTTACAGGCACCTACCTACCTTCTAGATGAGAGCTATGGCTATCTCATCTAGGGGATGACTAGAGACACACCGACTTTGTGGCCAAGGAGAGAAAGCAATAACTTCAGCCCCTGAAAGGATGCCCCTTAGATTAGCAATGTTCAACTCAATTCATGGCACACACAGACTAATTATTAAAATTCCACAGCACACCAAAAAATATTTTTTGCTGATCTGACAATAATATAGGTATAATTTTGACTTATTCACACTGATGGCTATTGTTGCATTGGCTATTGTCATTTTCTTTACTTGACAATGTAAGGTACAAAAGTGCCCCTGACTAAATAGTCAGGTATTGCATGTTTTAGAAATTCGTGTGGCACATTAGTTGGAAATCACTGCCTGAGACATTAGGGAGGTACAGGGAGTTAAACGACAATTACTGCTCTTTGTCATCCAGAGCCATGCCTGAATTGGGGAGCAGCTGAGGGTGGCAATCTGATCCACTTCTGTGCCCATTATCCCCATTCACGGGCTATGAAACAGAAAAATTAATGTGGACACGAGGGTCCCAAACTCTCTGCTGTGCTTGATGCCATTAGTGGCAGCTCCCGAGTGTGGACTCCCTTGTACATGTAGAAACATAGGTAGTGGCACAAATTTATTTTAATCCGATGGGTACAGATTCATATACTTCTCCTCTTGTGTGAGAGGCCTCAGGGTAGGCGATGCATGACAGCTGAAGCTGCAGCTACTTGGTGATACTGCCCATGTAGCTTAGCTAAATCAGTGCCATGTGGTCTAAGTACAACAATACAGCCTAAAGTGACTTGTGCCTCCTCAGGTTATATGTTTGTATGTGGTGGAGAGAGGGCCATGAAAACATTCCTTTTGGCTTGTTTTTTAGCCCATCTAGTATCTTCTTAATTATTGGCAATCACACCAAAGATCAGCAAGCCAGTCAAACTTCCTTGCATGAGTCATAATAGTAATAGACTAGGCTTAGAGTAGTTACATCCTGGTTGTATATAGTAAGACATACTATCTCCGATGGTGCTTATTCACAGCTGACTTAGTCCAACACACTAAGGAGGACGGTTGAAGTCAACGCAGCAGGTTGTTCTCATCCTGCTGCTTGGAGTCCTATTAATTAAATGTTGTATGAGACATATTAAACCGATTTGTTCCCAGCCTCTGCTTGTCAGATTAATCAGAGTATAGCTGACCAAATGGCACGATCACGTCAAGAATACGTCCCAGGAATGTCCAACCTTTTGGCATCTCTGGGCCACACAGGAAGAAGAGTGGCCTTGGGCCACACGTTAAATACATTGTGACACATAATCACAAAGTGCTCTCATAATGTTTTAAGTAAATTTATGATTTTGTGTTGGGCCGCATTCATAGCCATCCTTAGCTACATTCACCCCGTGGGCCGCAGGAGGGACACTCCTGTTAGGGCTAAGGGATGGATTGTTGGAAAAGGCATTTACCATGGGTCCTGATCATCCCTGCATGTTCTTAGGCCAAGAATGCAAACCACTCTTTACCTAGGCAACATCTAGGCTGTGTTTACAACATTCATCTTGGGGAGTGAGGTCATGTTTTCCTCTGGACTTACTGCTTACTATAAAAGCAGTAGAGTCCTAAAGGTCAATGTTCCTCAGCTATGATAAAACCTACTGTGTGTGCAGTGTCCATCTGGGCCTTTTGCACCTTCCCCATGGTTCTTGGGGGCAAAGGAAACCAATGTAAACATATAGGTTTTTGCTTTGTGCTAACAGTAGTAAAAAGAGGAAAAAAAGTAGTAAGAAACAGAGACTACTCCTGTGAATAGTCTCTGATTCTGGATCTCATGTTTATTGTCAGCTTCCACGCAACAGAAAAAGGACTAACTTTTTAGCTTGTAGGGTAAAACCAAATCTCTGATCCTGAAAAGAATTCTACATTATTGTAATATGAAACGCAGGGTATGAAGAAGTGGAAAATATGACTAGGGGGCTAGAAAATGGAGAACCTCACACAGCATGGTCAAGTCTCAAATTTAATCTATGGGTAATGGAGAGCCAACAAAGAGCCTCAGAAGGAAATGACACGAGTGGATCAGTGTTTTTAGAAAATATGTGGAGACGATGTGAAGTATTGGTTTAAAGGGATCAAATCTTTAGGCTGGGAGACTAGTTGGGGGGTTACTATAGCAACCCAGAAGAGCTGAATGGAAATAAGGAGACAGGTTAGTGGAATATACACGAGAACTCTGGAATGAGTAGAAGATGGAAAATGGTGCCCCAAACTGTAAAGATGGAAGAAAAAACAGGGGTGGAAGATAAAGATTTATGAGTTGTTGTTTCTTTTAATGTGGAGTTTGAGGCATGTGAGGGAAATCTATATATGGATGTCTGGGAAAAAAAGTATATGTATGGGTCTGAAGGCTAGAAGAAATGGCTAGATTCAAGATACAGGGTTATGAGTCATCAATATTAATAGTTGCTTCAACTGTTTTATCCAAAGACAGCAATTCCTGACATAAATGAAAGCACATAAAACTGGAAAAGTGAACCTCCACATCCTAACTAAAATGTAAATATAATGCAAATATCCACATAAATAGCTCAGCACAATGCAATCTAGCATTGTATTATTGTTCTTTTATCTAGACCATGAGGTACTACTAGCATATCAAATACAGAGTATAAATGGATTGAAAAGGAGAAGGGCCTTTCCACGTTATTCTTATTTACTTGCATCATTTTCTTGTCTAAATTGGTTTTGGTGCCTAGTTGTGCTTGGCTTTCTTGGGCTTTTATTTAATACAAATCTTTATAGGAAGGCAAATAGCTACAAAAACCAGGTTTTTTTAAAAAGGTTTTATTTATTTATTTTAGAGAGATAGGGAAGGGAGGGAGAAAGAGAGGGAGTGAAACATCAATGTATGGTTGCCTCTAGCACACCCCATACTGGGGACCTGGCCTGCAACCCAGGCACGTGCCCTGACTGGGAATCAAACCGGCGATGCTTTGGTTTGCAGTCCTGCTCAATCCACTGAGCTACACCAGCCAGGGCCAAAAACCAAGTTTTTGAATGACATTGACTTCAGTGGGCTGTAGAAATGAAACGGAATCTGCACTGCTTTCCCCAGTCATAGACAGCCTCCCTCTTTCCTTAAATTTCCGATTGTCAAGCCTAAATGCTGTGTTTATAGATAAAATGTCTCATTCTCAACCTATGACGGTAATCACATTACTAACCTGCCATCTTAAGCAAATCTTTAAAAACTTTTTAAAAGCCATTTTATAATTCCCCAGGGAAAGGCTAAGAATGGCATTTCAAAGACAGAAAAGGAGCTTTATTTGTTATTTTTCAAGTTTAAGATGTTCATCCATCTGGCAGAGCAGCTAGACAATGCATCAGCCAAGAACATCTCTCTGGCTTAAAACCGATCCTGGCTCTCAAAGAGGATTTGACTGAAGGAAAGGCAACATCTTTAGTTGCTCTGTGGCTGAACTCTTCTAATATTTCTCCCCAATGCCTCCTCCAAACCTTGGCTCTATCCGCTAACTTGGTTTTCACAGGAATAGACAGAGCTATCAAGTGGCGCTGAGTCAAACAGCACAACAGAAAGAGAAAATGTTACTGTCCACAAAAAAAAGGCTGACAGGCTTTTGTCTAAGAAACTATGGAAAGGTATCCTTGATTCTGAAGCTTCCTTACCCAGCGCCAGACTTTTCATGTGCTTCTCCTGTCTGTTTTTTTTTTTTTTTTAAAGATTTTACTTATTTTTAGACAGAGGGGAAAGGAGGGAGAAAGAGAGGGAGAGAAACATCAATGTGTGGTTGTCTCTCATGCACCCCAGGCATGTACCCTGACTGGGAATCAAACCCGCAACCCTTTGGTTTGCAGGCCGGTGCTCAATCCACTGAGCCACACCAGCCAGGGTTTCATGTGCATTTCCTGCCTAATATAGCATGTTTTATTTAGAATATTATGAACATTAATCCCTAAATGGAGAATGTTTCATAAAAAAGTAAATGTTTTAAAAAGTTATAAAATGTTGTAATGCTTGTGCTTGTGAGGTGCCCTCTTTTATTTAGAATGGTCCTTTAAATTGTCACAACCTTTGGGGATAATTATAAAATGTATTTTGTTTCTCATAGTTGATATTTTATTGATAGGAACACATTTACCTTAAGTCAGTAATTCTCAACTTCTATCATGCATTAGAATTGTCTGGAGGGCTTGAAAACACAGACTGCTGAGTGTTTCCTGGAGCTTTGCATTCACTAGCTCCGGTGTGGGGTCCAGCGATCTGCATGTCAGGTAAGCTTCTGGGAAATGCTGGTGCTGCTAGGTTCAGGAGTCCACACTTTGAGAATCATTGTTTATACAAAGAACCTAATGTCAGAGTTCTCAACTCTGAAGAGCTTAAAAAAAAAAAAACAATTACCACCACCACCATCACCACCACCAACAAACCACAAAAAAAGAAAAGAAAAGAATGCATGTTCCATCCCAAGTCAATGAAATCAGAATTTCTGAGACTTTGGAGTTAATATTTCCTTCATGCTCTGCAGATGATTCAAAATGGTATCACAATGAAGAAATATGGACCTAATTCAATCTTCATTCAAGATTTACTCGTTATTTACTATGTAATTACTCTAACTCAGACAATATGCTAAGAGTTTTGGAAGCTTTACAAAAATAATTAAAATACAGATGTACGCTCATATACAATATAATATATAGTATAAGCAATGGGGCAGTAAGGAAAGTGCATTAACAAATACAAAAACAAACCATAGAGGCAGGCAGGATAGAGGATGTACTTTCAGCCTTCAGTGGTGAGAGGGGGAAAGTCAGGTCAGGAAAGAATCCATGGAGAAGATGGCAGTTGTGCTGGATCTTGATTTGGGATCACGAGTACTTTAGTCTCCTTGTGTGTCTGTCTTGTTCTGCCTCCCCATTTCTTTGATATGGACAATAGATATTTTCTGAATTTTATGTAAAGTGCTAAACAAAGATAGCTTTGGGTCTTATTTCTATCCCTTCCAATTATTTGTCCCCATGGAAGCTCTTCTCATATAGAAATTCTAAAGCCAACCTTTGTTGGGTATATCGAGTCTCTTGTATCTGCTTATTACACAGTGCAATAGTCCCCACACTATCTATGCCTCACTTTGGCCATAACACAGAGTAAAGCCATTTGCAAATATCATTCCCTATCGTAACACAATGCATGAGATAAATCCTATGTAAGGACAAATGGTGATAAAAACTCTGAAGATGCAGTACATAACCCAACCTTGAAGGGGCCAGTAAAGGCTTCTTGGAGAAAACAGCACCCGAGCTGCTCATTAAAGTGTATACATGATTAAGCCAGCTTCAGGGGGAAGGAAGCTGAATGAATGTGCAGGGGCAATGTGGGTGGGGAGCGATGGGGAGAAAGAGGTGACTAGAATAAAAGCTTTAAATAATCAGCATGCTGGAGGACAGAGTAGAAGCCAAAAGGGAAGCAAGGAGTAGATGATGATGAAAGGAGTGTAGACTTCTTCCTTGAGGTTTCTGAAGCAGTACTGAAACATTTAAATGAGGCAGTGACACCAGAGAGGTCTCAGCCAGATGACCCTCACCCACTGAATTTCCGCTAGCCTGTGTCCACCACACAAAAAACGAGAGGACTGGATTATGATCTAGTGACTCATCCAGCTTCATGTTCTTTGACTCCATGATTCAAAGAAGCAGAAGACCCACTCTTTACAGCTACTTCAAAGCTAAATGTATTTTTAATATAGCTGCCTCAAGAACAACTATTTCTAATAATTTTTACTTTTTTTGGTGTGTGTGCTGGGCTTGGAGGTGCCCAGGAAAGGCCAAGCCGCGAACAGAGGTCAGCTGCCACTAGTGCCAGGCTTGGGGCTGCTTAGCAAGGGGCATGGGCATGCCAAGGCCGGATGTTGCTCATTTGGGGTTTGTGGAATTTGAGACATTTTAATTCATTTTTTAAAAATTATGTTTATTGTTGACACTTTTATTGCAGATGTCTCCATTTTCCCCGCTTTGCTCCCCTTCCTCCCATCCCTGGTTCCCCCATCCCTCTGCCATCACCATACTGTTGTCTGTGTCCATGAGTTATCAGGTATGTTCTTCGGCTAATCCTTTAACCTTTGTTCATCCAACAACCCCTCCTCCCTCCCCTCTGACAGCTGTCAGTCCGTTCCATGCATCTATGCCTCTGTTTGTATTTGTCAGTTTCTTTTGTTCATCAGATTCTACATATAATTGAGATTATATAGGATTTGTCTTTCTCTTAGCTTATTTCACTTAGCATAATAATCTCCAGGTCCATCCATGCTGTCACCAAAGGTTAAGATTTCCCTTTTTACTGTTATTTAGTATTCTACTGTGTAAATGTACCACAGCTTTTTAAATCCACTCACTCATTGATGGTCACTTGGGTTGTTTCCAGATCTTGGTTACTGTGAGTAATGCTGCTATTAACATAGCAGTGCATATATTCTTTTGAATTGGTGTTTCGGGATTCTTAGAATATATTCCCAGAAGTGGGATCACTGGGTCAAAAGGCAGTTCCATTTTTAATTTTTTGAGGAAACTCCATACTGTTTTCCACAGTGGCTGCACCAGTCTGCATTCCGACTCACAGTACACAAGGGTTCCCTTTTCTCCACATCCTGGCTAGCACTTGTTTGTTGATTTATTGGTTGGAGCCAGTCTGATAGGTGTGAGGTAATATCTCATTGTGGTTTTAATTTGCATCTCCCTGATGATTAGTGACATTGAGCATTTTTTCATATATTTTTTGGCCATCTGTATGTCCTCTTTGGAGAAGTATCTATTCAGGTCCTTTGCCCACTTTTTATTTGGATTGTTTGTCTTCCTTGTATTAAGATATATAAGTTCTTTATATATTTTGGAGATTAACCCCTTATAAGATGTATCATTGGCAAGTATGTTCTCCATACAGTGGATTCCCTTTTCATTTTGTTGATGGTTTCTTTTGCTCTACAGAAGCTTTTTGTTTTGATGTAATCTCATTTGTTTATTTTTTACTTTATAACTACAAGGTAACAGTTTTTGAATCTATTTCCTTTTTTCTGATAGGAAAATTCATTTTCCTAGCATGATGAAGTTCAAGCTTTAGTGGAACCAGAAATGTTAACTGAGGAGGAGGCAGTAGGGTATAATTAAATGAGAATATATTTTGGAATCATTCAGATCTGGGTGCTTCACTGGCTATGTTAACTGGGAGCATGTCATTGCTCGAAGCCTCAGATTTCCCATCGGTAAACAGCCACAGTGACTGGTTCACAGAAAGGGCTCAACAAATACTGGCTTCTTTCTGTGATACTATTATGGCTCTCCTCTCATTGTAAAAGTAGTCTTTGTAAACAAAGCAATTTTTTATTTGACCATGTTTGTTTTAGATACAGAAAAATATAGAATTCGCTCTTCATTGCTGTCACTGTATGATGTCCATTATAATCTGCCTGGCCTGTTCTCCTCACCGACCCTTACCGGCCTTCTGAATTACCCTGCAAGTAGTTATTTTAAAAACCACGTTTTAATGTTAAATTCAGAAGCTAAATGCAATAAATCTTGTTTATTCCCTGGTTCCTTTGTAGCACCCTGAATTTTGTGGCTGGCCCCCTCTAGCTTTTCAACAATGTACCTTAGTTTTATTGATACTAACATGTAGTTTAAAAATATCACTTTATCTACTCTGCTAAGATATGTGCCTTTGGGGGAACTATTTCAAACAACTGACTGAATCCACCCATTGCCTTTTCTGCTTCAGTTCCACACTGTGGATGGGATCTCTTAGATAATGGAAAAGATAAATGTACACATAAATGTATAAATAAATTTGATTAAATTCAGAAATTCCTAATGAACCACATTTAGGCTATGCATTAAAGGTTTTCATTAAATGCTGAGCGCTAACTAGTAATGTGACTTAATAATTATTATGTGTTTTCAAAATGGTAGCCAAGGTCCTCGAAGTGGTAATACTTGAGTCAAATTGAGTCTTCTAGTCTCAAATAGAACCATCTTTTAAAAATCATATCATAACCTACCTCCATCTACAAATCACTCCCTGAACTTTGTACCGCTTCTCATCTTCTTGCCATCATTCTAGTACCTTTCCCTTTGAAGCGAAGAGAAAGGAAACTGAGTTAGTAAAAAATAACGCCAAGGTTTAGTGGTTGGAGTGGGGAAGAAAGATGTGTAAATCAAATACTATTTTTGTTGTGTCGTTTTGTTACTTGTTCCAGGGTAGGTACCATCCTGTTTGCCACAGCTGTGTCTTAATTCTGCTCTAACAGGTGTTCAGAGTTCAAGCACATCACAATTGTTAAATCAACATTTTACTATCTACCTCAAGCTTTTGGTATGCCAACTGGAAATAAACAAACATGCATTTTAGAAAGCCATTCAACCTGATTGGTGTGGCTCAGTGGATTGAGCGCCGGCCTGCAAACCAAATGGTAGACAGTTCGATTTCTAGTCGGGGCACATGCCTGGGTTGTGGGCCAGGTCCCCAGTAGGGGGCGTGTGTGAGGTAACCACATACTGATGTTTCTCTCTTTCTCCCTCTCTTCCCCCTTTCTAAAAATAAATAAATAAAATACTTAACAAAAAATAGCCTAATTTTGTAAGGGTTTTAAAAAAAAGGCCATTCAAAAGTTATGAATTACGTATTCAAAAATTTGGAAAATTATTGAAAATTGGGGAAATAAAGAAGAAAGGTCATATGCAGTTCTACTATCCTAAGCCAAAGGTAAACTCTGTTAGCATCTTGGTGCAATGTCTTCCATTCCTTCTTGGCCTTTTTGTTTAATGTGAGAGGTTATTTTTATTGTTTCCATCAAACTAGACATCAAGTTTTAGATGTGGAACAAGCAGTAATTTTAAAAACAACTTTTGCCATTTGGCAACCATCATAATAACTGATTTAGGTGGGAGTGGTCAAAGGATGCTAACACCAGTGAATAAAAGCTTGAGAAGTATCAGGATATTTCCATGGTTTCAAATTAGCTATTCACAAAGGAAAAACAGTAATGTTACGGTACAATACCAAGAGATCAAAGTTAACATCACCAAGAGCTTTCTGACCAATGCACCGAGAAGAACACAGCATGGCTCCTGTGGTATTCTTACCGAAAGTGCATAACCTGAATTAAGTACCAGAAAACATCAGATAAATCCAGAATGAAAGACAGTGTAATTGCCCGTACTCTTAGAGAATGTCAGTGTCACAAACTGTGCATGCAGCACATGCACACACACGCGTGCGCACACAAGACTGAGGAACCGGTGCAGATTAAGGAAGACTAAAAGATGTAACAATTGAATGCAAAGCCTGACCCTGGATTTTCTTTTACATACACGACATTATCACTGAGAAAATTGCCAAAATCTAAATTAGGTTCATGGATTATAGTGTTTATGTTAATTGCCTGATTTTGATCATTGAACTGCAGTTATACAAGAGAATGCCCAGGTTTTTAGGAAATATGCACTAAAGATTTGGGGGCAAAAGAGTATCATATCTGTGACTTACTCCATATGGTTTCAAAATAGGGCTCCCCAACTTAGGGACTGGGCCACACAGCAGAAGGTGAACTTGAATGTTATGTGCTCGAATCATTCCCAGCACCCCGCACCCCCAACCCCATCCACGGAAAAATTGTCTTCTGTGAAACCAGTCCCTGGTGCCAAAAAGGCCAGGGACCACTGGTTTAAAAGACAGTGTCTGCACACTCACATATTCTGAGAGAGAAGGGTAAAGCATGTGTGGTGAAATGTACACATATGAGGAATTTGGGTAAAGGATACATGAGAATTCTTTGTACATTCTTACAACTTTTCTTACAAATCCGAAATCATGCTAAAACATAAAGTTAAAAGAAAAGAGGAAAAAACCCTTAATTTTATGTAACATATTTATTAAAGACATTTAAAAAATAAAGAGAAATCTAAAGAAGAAAACAGTGACCAGCCTGCATCTCACAAACCATGGTTTACATTTTGATATACTCTCTTCCTGCCTCTAATCTTCAAGGAATGTTTCTTATCCTCAGATAGCACTTAAAATTGTGAAATGCTACATAATAACACCTTAATTAATATTCAAAGTATCACTGTTATGAAGGCCAGAATTATTGTTATATGACACATGGGGAAACACAACTTCCAAAAAAAATTTTAAAGATATATTTTAAAGGTAAAAAATAATGCCACTAAATAGCTGGTTGACCATGAGTTGCAAACTGGCTGGAATTTAGTTTCTGTAAAATGATAAATTTGAAGATGATATTCCAGAGTTCCTTCTAACACTAGAATGCTACAATTCTAACCTCTTCTATTATCACCAAGATTTTTTTGTATATAGAATCTATATATAGTGCCTAGCACTGTGCCTTATATATAGCAGGCATTAAATAAATACTTTTTGAATGAGTAACAAATGCATTACAAGTTATAAGAGAGATAGTTATGTCATAGGGATTATGAAGATTAAATAATATATGTAAAATAGTTTGTGAAGTATAATTTATAATTATATTATTATTAATGATGATTCAGAAAACAACATTAAATGAGTTATTCTAAAATAAAGATTAAAGTTGTTATGCCATCTTTTTTTTAAAAAGAGACGTCACCTTTTTGTAGGAATCTAAGACATTTATTATGAAGTTTACTTCTACATTACTCTTGTTTCAAGTATAATTCACCTTTATCAATAACCAATTTAACTGACTGTTTACAGACAGATGGAGAGACAAATGACAAATTAGTACTTCACAGGTTTGTGGCATGGACATAAAAAGTGAATTTATTTTTCAAATACCTTTTATAGCCATAGCCTTACAAGTAGAAGACATCTTATCTGGTTTACTATTGATCCAGATGACAAGGCTCAGCATCAGATTAAGGATATGTCAGAAACCTGAAAGGAGGCTACCAACGCATTCAGCAGGATGGTAGCTTCTTTCAAAATGATCTATTAAGGCTACGGTGTTTACAAAGGCAGTTGAGAAAACACAGCACAAGATACAGGCTTGTATCAAGCAACCAGCAGAGTGCCCATAAAAACTTCTGATACTATCGTGAGTCCCCCACACCAATCGTGATTCATGTTTATTTCCAGCAACAAAAACTACACACAGAGTTTTGATGATAAAATTATAGATACTGGGCATTTTCTTCATCCCACATTCCTTTCTCATTGTCAGGTTTTTTCTTGGCAATGGTAGCATTCCTAACAAATGACAGGTATTTTAAGACAGCGGGAGGTACTATCTAATTTAAATGACTGCCAGGCAGAAAGGTCAAGCACAATTCGAGAATTTAATTCTAGGATATCTCTTTGATGGTAGAGAAATAAATATGACTTAGCTAAGTATAGTAATGACCAAAAATATGATGCCAAAATGAAGTCCTGAAAAGTAAAAAATCCCTACAGTGTTTCTTATGTAGAGTATAATATTTTCTGCAAAAAAACCATCTGGGGATCAAATATGAAGTATGCTAAAAAAACAGCAAAACGAAGGAAGAAAAATAATCAGGTGTGGGAAAACCTGTTTCTTGTGATCACCTTAGGATGGGCATTTCTTCGAGGAAGGTCTATTACTTTCTAGAGTAGAATGAATTGACGAATCTTGTGAGAGTCAAAGGAAAAGAAAAAGCTTCAGGAAACACCCTTTCCAATGGCTTTAGACAGACTTGAACTGGTTTGGCAAAACCCAGTGCTCTGACCGATTTCCAGGGACCAGCATTTGACATTGTTATAAGGCCAATGAAACAGAGAGCTGTAGTCTGCAACAATTTAAAATAGCGGCAAACTACACAACTTCTTGCTAGCATGTAATGCTTTTTCTAGCAATAATAAAGTGTTTTCATTTATCACCAGTGCAACTGTATTACCATTATTAAATGCTGTGGCTATAAGTATTGTTCAGCTTCTACTCTGTGTAATGAAGGCAATGATTTTAGATGTGATGAGTAGGACAATTTTCTGGGCCTCAGTCTCCTCAACTGTGAAATAAAAGAATCCAATTAAGCCATAAATAGTATTTAGCAAAAGGTTTTATAAACCACCATTTCCCTAAGATGCTATTAGCTTATGCTTAAAAAAAAAAGTTTTGAGATCAAGTGATTAAAAGAAATTCTGGATAAAAAAAATAAACAGGCTTCTTTACTATATGACTTCTCAGAGCCTTTAAGTGGCTACTGTGCACAGTAAATTTCCAGGAAGGAGCACGCAGTATTTCACAAACTAATTTGACCGTGAGACCCATTTTTCATGCAACATTTTGTGAGAATATTGTTCTAAGGAAGAAGCTTTGAAAACTGCTGCACAGAATGACTTTTAAGGCTCTTTTAAGCTTTTATAACTTAAGCTGTATTGTCTTTTTAAAATAAGAAACATATAGCTGCCTAATACCTATTCTTATTTTTCTCGGATAGATTAAACTTGGGAAATTGAAAAAAAATTCTCACAAAGCCAAGGAGAAAGTTACTTCAGACTATGGTTAACAAGCCCAACTACAGGGAAATGGGTGGTATAAAACACAGAATAAATGCCAGAAAGCGTGGCAGGAAAATGAAATTTACAAAAACCCCCAAAATACCCAAAGCCTCCTTGCAACCTACTTTATCAAAAATAACCAGTAGGTTCTCCACCATGGCTCACCAAAATAGATACTGTTTTGTACTCGAGATTTACTTTGCCTAGAGCTATGGTGAAATACCTACCGCATTACCTCCAGCAGGCCTTGCCTTGGCCCTCCTCAGTCCCATCACATTACTTTCATGCTCAAACTCCCAATCACAGCCTTAACTCTCCTCTGCCAATGGATAAGAGATATTGCTCTGCTTGGAATCAGATGACAGTAAACAGGGCTGTAAAGCTCAGAGCTTCCAAGAGCAGTCATGCACATCTGAGGAGGATTTCTGGTAGCCCACAATAAACCCAGGTAGGCCAAGGGGGCTAAATTTATGAATGAGTCTGCTCAATAACAGAGACAAGTTCAAGAATGACTCTGTTGAGCTAATAGTGGAATATTCAATGGAAAAGACAAAACTTGGGAGATGTAGCAACTTCTTTAGTTCTGAAGGTCACCAAATGAGTAAGTGATGTCTATAGATTCCACTGTGAAACTGGAGGGTGTAAGCTATAGATAAGTGATACAGGGAGAGAAAAAAATGGGAAGAATAAGAAAGAAAGCATGAAGTAGTAAAAGGGAAATGAAAATAATTAGAGTTATATAGGGAAAAAAGGTATTTTTATGATAGAAAATCCAAAGCTACCTCTCATTCTCTTGTGTAATCAACTTCCTCAGCATCTAAAAACTGTCATGGCCGTTTCTGCCGCTCAGTCTTTGTTCACTCTCTTCCCACTGCCTGAAATTCTGTTCCCCATTCCCGTTCCTGGTCTAAGTTTGACTGTTTCATTAAGGCCCACCTGAAATTTCAATTCTATCATGTATTAGGCAGGTTCAGTAAAAAAAAAAAAAAACAAAAAACAGGAGCTATTTTGAGTATTTAAGACAGGGAGGATTTTAATGCAGGGAATTATGCGCCTGTAAAGTACCTGGAAGACTCTAGCTCGGCTTTGAGAAACTACTTCCTGAACAAGCAAAACCCCACTGTCAATAGTGCAGTGCATATTTGTGGCTTGCAAAAGGAAGTCAGAATAAAAAAGCTGATGTAATAACTGCTTCTCAACACCTAAGAGGAAGAATACTATTAATGGAAACTGAAATGCTCCCATATAAATGCTTCCCTTGATGATTGCTCCCACCTAAGAAGCAATTACAACCTCACTTTCTGGTAAGAACACGGCATACCAACACTGTCTTATAAGATTACTCAAGTATAGGGCCATTCTCTTTATCTTGAGTATAAGGTCTTTGCAGCTAGAATCATGGTATACATATATCTAGTCTCTTCCTCTTCTGATCAGTCCCTTTGGTTAGCTGCTCAGGGTATTAATAAATAGCTAATGATAAACAGAAAATGCCTTTGTGGACCACACCTTTCCAGTTCAGTGTAAAGGAGTGTAAGTCCAAGACTTTCAAGGTAATTCTGATTTTCGGCCTTCTGTCTTGTTGTAGGAAGGAAGACTTAAAAATCTAAAATTTAAGCCTACATTTAGCATGCAGTTGAGATTTCCTTTGCAGACAGAAAGGGAAGGGATAAAAGGACTTGGCAGAACAGATGGACACATTTCTGTTATCTCTGAAATCACCCTCAAAGCTTGACTAAAGCTTTATACTTTGGTCCTTATACTTCTTGGGAGGCATTCTCCACAGTGTTTGTCTGGCAACTGGACTATCTTTTCAAGGCTATCTGCATAGTAAGTGGCCTTGGAAGCCAGAGATAATATCTCCCTGCAGGTCAGAGGGTAGACTCATTTGTTGACCAGAATGATAAAAATAATGCTTCACTTGGGAACAAAGGTTGGGCCTGTTTGCTCAAAGTCCTAATGTAAGATTGGGGGTTTTCTAAACTCAAGTTTCCTCAGATGTGACACAGAGCCACTGCCTGTACAGCATCTACCCGAACCTGCCTCCACGCCACCCCTGCAGGACTCTGGGGCAAGGAGAACCTATGCAAACAGAAAGCTCAGGATGCTTGCTGTGCCATGAATAATATACTACCTTTAAAAACTTCGTCTTGTGATCTCTTTACCAGCTGAATCTACATGTCAAGCCAACCTAACAGCTAAAACAGCTCGTCTGCTAGACAGTATTGTCTTTTGGGTGAATGATCATCAACTATTTGATAAGTAAGTAAATGAGTGAATAAAACCTGGCTGCTGAATGGTGAATGGTTTGAAGAGGAAAAAGACAAACCGGGAAGACCAACAGACTACTTAAATTGATTAGACAATAGATTATGGTAGACTGGATTACAATGATGCAATAACAGGGATGGAAAAATGAGCCAAAAAGAGGGAGATCTCTTTTATGCATATGCTGTCCTCACAGATCCTTGGCTGCCCCCTGACCTGCACAGGCATGGGGTCTGCAGAAACCAACAAACGGAAGGTGGGAAAGCTGTCGGAGATGTCAGCCACTGCCCAACACAAAAGAGATACAATTTGGAGTTTGAGTCCCCCCTAGGTAGAGGGCTTGGTACACATCTCTTGCTTTTCACTGAAAGAAGAGCCAGGCCTTAAAAGTATAGACTTTTTTTGTGGACAATGGACAAGTCCAAGAAATTCAACTGAAGACTACCAAAAAAATAAATAAATAAATAAATAAATAAAATAAACATGCAACAGATTCAGTACAATTAGCCATTTTTAACTGCTAGATAAAATAAAACAAAAAATCAACACCCTTTAAAGGATAAGTGAATGAAAAACCCCTACAATGTATTTATCATTAAAAATTCTGAGTGCATAATAAAAATTACAACACATACAAAGAAACAGAAAAATAGGATTCAGTATTAAGGAAAAAAATAATACATATAAATAGATTTCAAGATGATCCAGATGTTGAAGTTAGCACACAGGACTTTAGAGCAGCTATGGGAGAAAAGATGGTCGTAATGGCCACACAGATGAGGAAATCTCAGCAACGAAAACAAAAGTATAAAAAGACCCAAGTAAAATTTTAGAACTCAAAAGTACAATATCTGAAATAGGCTTTTTACTTCTGGTTTTAATGCTGAAAATGGAAGCTAAAAAATAAAGTACTGAAAGAAACTCGTTACAACAATAACCACTACATGCATGGGAAAAAGAGGAATGACCGTGTATCAGAAACAACAGAGGCCAGAAGGCAGTGGGATGATATACTTATGTTTTATGAGAAACAGTAGTATTTCAATGTGATAAGTAGAAAGATGCATATTGTCAGCCCTAAAGCAACCTCTTAAAAGTAATATATAGGTATAGTTAAAAATTTTAGAGGAACTAAAATAAAATATTAAAACGTTGGATTAATCCAAAAAAGAGCAGGCAAACAGGTTGGGAGGAACAAAAAGACATGGCCAAACAGAGAAGGAAAGAAAGTGGATGACTGAAACTCAACCGTATCAATAATTCATTAAATAGAAATGAACTAACATTCCAACTAAAATGTAGACATTGTCAGACTAGGTTAAAAAAAAAGAGCAAAACTCAACTTTATGCTTCTACAAGGGGTGTATTTAAAAAATAAAGACACAGATAAGTCGAAAGTAATAGGATGGAAAACTTAAGCCTGAAACAATAATCCTAAGAAAGTTGGGAGGGACTACGTTAATATCAGATAAAATAGACAATAAGATATTTACAGAGTTTCAAAGTACCTCCCCACAAATATTTATTAATTACAAAGATGAAAGAGTACCTCTACGGTAGAGAAAAGGAAACACTACCTTAATCAGGTAAGCAAGTGAACATCACCAGGAACGGAAAAAATCAAAATTCTGTGGCATCTGATAGGATTCAATGAGAAAGACATAGCATCATAGCTTCTATATCTCTGTCAATATGAGTAACATAAATCTGATTATGAGAGCATATCTAACAAACCCAAATGGAGGAACTTTTATCTAGCCTGTAATCTTCAAATGTGTCAACACCATTAAAATTGAGGAAAGATTAGAAATTTTTCCAGATTGCAGGAGACGAAAGAGATTTGAAAGCTAAATGCAATGTGTGACTTTTGAACTTAATCCTAAGGATATTATTGGGATAATAATGTAGTCTGAGGATTAGACAGTAGTTCTGTATTTGTGCTAATTATTTGATTTTGGTGGTCATATTGTGTTAAGGTTAAGGAATGTCCTTGTTTCTAGAAAAATACACACTAGGAATTTTGGCAGTTGTGAGGCACCAGGTCAGAAATTCACTCCCAAATGGTTCAGGGGGAAAAAAAGTTTGTTGTACTTGCAGGTTTTCAATAAGCATAACATATTACTAAAAGATTTTAATAAAGTCAATTTGTACATAAAAGATTTGAATACCACTATCAACCACATCTGTCTCACTGATATTTTATAGAAAAAAAATGCAGAATACAATTGGATTTGTATTATGTGTGTGTGTTTTGCATGAAGATATCATTTAAAGTTACACAGATTTATTATCCAAAAGGATATCTAACTAAATAAAACAGGAAGCATATGTTAGCAGAGTCTACCTCAGGATCCGCTCCTTTGTACAAAAGGCTTTCACATGCTTTCCTCCCCAGTTCTGAGAGCACAAGGTTCCTTACTCCCTTCACCATGAATAAGGCCGACATTTGACAGCTTCACAAGGCTGACAGGGTTACCCAACAGCCCACCCTCCCTATTCTCAATCCAATTAGACCTCTAATCCTCCAGATGAAAGGCCCAACTGCTCACGTTCCTCATGACAACGACAGCTATTGATTATTTGTCACTGCAGCTAACACCTTCCCTGTTGAGGCTGCTCTGACAGAAGCAAACCTACCAAATTAGACAGCACTTTATCTGCCCTGGAGGCCAAATGGCACAACAACTAAAGGCTAATAAATGGTATAAAAATGAACAAATCATAACATTATGACAAGCTGATCGTTGCCAGCAGCCTCCTAGCTCCGGTTTGATGTTCTGTTAGACTTGATCCTTCTCTTCCCTCTCTGCTCTAGCTCCAACTTTGACTGAATTAAAGGCCAGAACAATTAAGGCATTTGACCAGCAAAGATAAGCCAATTGAGGTATCACCAAGGGACATAAATGTCAATAACTGACTGCCATTTGTCAATACAAACATTCTGGAGATGCAAATGCTCAGGCCGCTGCTCTCCACTAGGCTGCACTGACTCCCTTTCCAAGGAGGATCGGCTCAAATGGACAGTCTGTGGCTATTTAACCAGGAGGAAAAAAAGAAAAAGGAAATATACGGTCCCAAGAGAGGAAGTATTCTATGAAGAACAAGCAAGAGTCACTGGGTTGAGGGCGGAGGGTTGTATCAGAAAAAGAGAGGTAGCAAAGCAAAGCTATTCTTCTTTTTTTTAATATTTATTTATTTTTAGAGAGGGAAGGGAGGGAGAGAGGGAGAGAGGGAGAGAGAGAGAGGGGGAGAGAGAGAGAGAGAGAGAGAGAGAGAGAGAGAGAGACATCAGTGTGCAGTTGCTGGGGGTCATGGCCTGCAACCCAGGCATGTGCCCTGACTGGGAATCGAACCTGCGACATTTTGGTTCGCAGCCTGCGCTCAGTCCACTGAGCTACGCCAGCCAGGGCTGCTATTCTTCTTTTTAAAAAATATTCTGATATTAGAAAACTGGAATGTCATCATATACTTTTAGTTGAGAATACAGGCACAGTGAAAGAAATGCTGGACCACCTGGGAAAATTAATAAAGCTTCAACTTTAGAAGTATATTTGTTCCTTCAGTGACTATTGTTTGATCACCAATCATGTACAAGACACTGTTCTAGGCAATGGAGTTCATACCCAGTGGGGTAAAAGTCACTAAACAAGGTAAATAAGTAAAAGCGTAGTATTTTAGATAGTGTTAAGTGCTAGGGTAAAAGCAATAAAGCTGAGTAGAGAGAGTAAAATGTGTGAAGTAAATGGCTATTAGGACAGCCAGGGAAGGCTTCATTAAAACTGACTTTTGAGGGAAAAACTAACAAAGGTGAGAGAGTTAAACACTGAGATTCCCACTGGCATAGTTTTCCTATCAGAGAGAAGAGCAAATGCAGAAACTGTGAGGCAAGAAGAGCATCCTTTGCTTCCAGGAGGAACTGCACTGAGCAAAGAGTAGCTTATGCAGAGAAAACAAGGGGAAGGTCAGAAATAAGGTCATATAGATAACAGGGGATTCCTAACATTTAGGGTATTACCAATCCTAGGAAGTACTTGGGCTTTTACTCTGAGACTAAAAACCCTTGGCGGGTCTAGAGCAGTGAAGTAACATGATTTGATTTGGGCTTTAAAAGATCATGCTGGCTGATGGGACAGGCACAGACTGCAGGGGGCAGGAACAGAAATCAAAGGCCAGTTGGGAGGCCACTACAGTAATCCAAGCAAGGCTAATATAGTAGGTAATCCAATCCAAGACATCTGGTCACTATGACCAGGGTAGTGGCAGAGAGGTGTTGAGAGAGAAGGTTGAATTCTGGGTAATTTTTAGAATGTAGAGCTGACAGACATCAGATTTGCTGATGAACATCATCAGCCTTACACCAGAGAACAGGATTTTGCATTAAAATGGCCACTTAGTACATGTTAATTGAGTTGAATTCTCTACCTAGCAGTTCTATGAAAAGCACTATGCTTTGAAGCTAGGGAGCTGTGTCAGGCCAAATTTTTAAAAGATGAATTTAAGCAAAGCCTTTGAAGTCAGATCTATGTTTGAATCCTGCACTCTGCCACTTAATTACTCAAACTCTTTGAGTCCCGTTTCTTCATCTACTCTATATAATATTCTCTCATTCCCACCCGGGTGAGAAAAGCAGCAGAGATGTAAGATAGAAGAGGTTAGGTGAAAATATATACACCTTAGTTCTGAATTAGAATAGGAAGTGACAAAACCATATTTTTATTAAAAAAAAATTTCCAAGCAGTGTCCACTGTAAAGGCTTAGAAACAATCACTAGCACAGAGACAAGGAGCACTCCTGCATAGTAGACTGTGGTCTCCAAACACTTTGCCTTGCTATCAGGAACCATAGTTCCTAGAAGAAATAGCTGATTCTAAGTTGGGAACAAAAAATACAGAAATGAATCTGGAATGTTTAGTCATCAGATAGCAAGGAAGCTATCATATAATAGGGTCACGTCAGAACAATCCAGGAACCACAGGTCTTTAAGGAACCAACTTGAAGGACCTTTCACAACCAAAGATGAAGTAATTTGAATATCAATTAAGGATAATAACAATGGGTTGATAGAACAAATATGTTAAAATGACACTAAAAAAATCTTATGCCTTGTATATGATGATGCTAAAAAGGAAAAAAGAAAAATTAATTGTTCATCATGGAATTGATATAGGGAGATTGCTGGGGAGAAGGGAGGGGTCACAGAAAACACCCCATACAGTGCTGGAGAGACTGCATTCAGCCTTGCGTTGCTGCAGCAACTGAGCTAGCACAGTGCCTGACGCGCATGGGCAGAGAAGCTGCATGTAGATACTGACAGCGATTGACAGAGGCCAGCTCTCTCCTACCCCACTTCCAATTCCTGGTAGAAGAGATAACAAGAGGTCACAACAACATGTGTACCACGGAGGTTAACATGGTGGTTGGAGGAGGTGCTGATTTGCCAGTCTTGCCTATAGGACTGGCCGGGGTGCTGGATGCTTCTGGAGTATACTGAATTTTGGAACTGGAGATTTAAACTGAAAGAGGGCAGAGGTGTTTGCCTCTTCTCCTACCCCTTACTCATCTTGTTGGAGGCTGGGGCATTTGTGGTCCAGTGGCCCTAGAAACCACGTGGTCTGGCAGTGGCCCCAGGCCCAGCGCACAGGAAGTGGTGACGGTGGAGTGGCTGCATGGGCTGCACACACACAGACTCCAGAAAGATGCCTAGAACTGGACTGTGAGCTGGAGCAAGCTAAACCACCTGGATGATGGTGCTGCAGCTGCCTGCGTTTCCCAAAGGATGGTATTTTAAATGGGAGAAGGAACTCCAGGCACAGCCTTGAACTAATCTGGCAAAGGGTGGCGGGGTTATTCTTTGGGTGTTCTAGGGGGGAGCCTGCCATTCTTCTAAAATTGTGCAGGTTGGGAATAAACAACCTTTTTCATCAAACCTCTGCCTCTGGACTTTGCCGATGGGCAGCAGGCAGTAGAATCCCGTTACTGTTCAGAAACAGAAGGACACGGGAAACCAACTCCTTATTTTGAAAACTAGTAAATAAATAAAGAGACAAAAAAATCAAGGATTTATTCTTCCTTTTCTATATGAAGTTTCTCTTTAATGAATTATTCCTGCTAACAGTTATAGAAGGAATGATAGAATATCACCATTTTGCAGTTCCTAATAAACAATTTGCTTTAAGCAATGAACATCAGTAACTACTAATGTCACATAGAGATAATGAAACATTATGTGTCCCCTGATGAGAAAGGTATCATAACAATGAAGTAGTTTAGCCAAAAAAAAAAAAACCCCTGAATCCGAATCGGATCAAGTCTATAGATCCAATAACTAATTCACAAGGAATACACAAGACAGAGGAACATAATTTAGACTGAGAGAATCTGTGTAGGTGAGACTTTAGTTACGTTAGGAGTTAAGCCACAATTATAAAAAAACTTTAAGGAAAAAAAATAGAGATGGAGGAGAAATCTATAAATTAAAAAAAATACTTAAAAGACATAAACCAATCACAAGATATAGCCCTTACTTGAATCCTGATTGAAACAAATGTAAATAAAAAAACATTTATCATTTATTAAATAATTTAGAAATTGAACACTGATGAGCTATTTTATGATATAATGATACTAAATAATTCTTGTTGAATTTTTAGTATTACAATGGTTATATTTAAAAAGAGTTATTTTTGTTTAGAAATAAATATTCACATAATATCTGGGATTTGCTTGGACATGGGAAGGGCAGAAGTTCTCCCTAATAAAATGTTTAAGAAGATATGAGGCTTAAAATAACCTTAGTGTCAACATCATCGTCTCTTCCTCTTAAATCAATAATTCATCCGTAAACTCAAAATATATTTAAAACTGGACCACTTCCTATCACCTCCAGCATTACCACTCTGGTGCAAGGCAGCGGCATCTTTCGGCTTCCAAATCGGTCTTTTTCAATCCTTAGCCTTTTGACAGTCTACCCTCAGCACAGCGGTTAGAATGAGCCTTTCAAAATATAAGTTAGATCATATTTTCTGTGCTCAAAACTTTCAGTAACCTTCCCCTCTAATGCAGAGTAAAAGCAGAGTCCTTAAATATCTTAAGAATCCTTAAACAGGCCTTATATGATCTCTGACCTCCTCCTCACTCCATTGGAGCCACACTGGCTTTCTTGCTGATTGCTCCTTGTAAATAGCATGTACCCATCTCAGGGTCTTTGCACTTGGCATTCTCTCTCCCTGCAAGGTTTCTTCTCTCTTAACCTTTAAATGTTCGCTTAATGTTCCTTTCCTAAGTGAGGCTTATTCTGATCACCCTATTTATATTTGCAACCCCTAGGCTCCTTGTTCTATATCAGCCTTATTTTTCCCATCTTATATTTTATAACACTTATTCACTTATTTATTTTCCACCAACAAAATGTAAGTTCCTTGAAGGCAGGGACCTGTTTTGCTTTGTTCGCTCCTGTATCCCAAACATATAAAACAATACCTTGTGATCTGTAGTAGGTGCACAATAACTAACTCTCTGATAACTAAATGAACTCTTTGCTTTTCAGACCAGTGCTCTTCACAACTACAGTTCTCAAACTTGTGGGTCCAAGCGATAACATGTTAGGTGGTGCCCATAGTTGCCGCTGACAAAGCTAAGTGATTATTCCCTTATTTAGGAGCATTCAGGCAAAGATATCCACATTTGCTAAACAATAGAAAGGACAACAAGGTAGGGTGTTAAGCCACTTCCATTGTAGGCAAAGCTGGTATAGCTGGCTTTTTTGTAGCCTAGAGCTGAAGGGCAGAGACATAGGAGGGAATTCCACAAAAGTGGCCTATGTTCATTGCTTTAGGTTGGTGATTTTCAACTGGTGTGCTACCAGAATTTTTAAAACATACAATACCTGACTAATTAGTCAGGGGCACTGACCGCTTTTCCCTTTGACTATCAAATAAGAAAATGACAACAGCCAACACAACAGCCAGCACAACAGCCATCTGGCATAAATGAATCAAAATTATACCTATTTTTTGGTCAGATCAGCAAAAAATATATTCTATGCCACAGAATTTTAGTAATTACTTTATGTGTGCCATGTGATGAAAAAGGTTGTAAATCGCTGCTCTACAGTTAGAATAGATAGAATAGTTAGGTCCACAAAGCCCTGTAAGTGTCCACAGAAGCTGCGGCCAACACTACAAGGGTGCCTGCCTAACATCTATGCCCATCGTCTTCCAGGCTAACAGCACCCTGATTTTTGTTGATCCTCCTTTAACTGGTCATGTCCTTCAGAGGAAGCTGGACCCTCATTAAATCCACACAGTGGCTTTGGTTGGTAAAAACAATCATGGCAATTTCATCCTCCTTGCCAAGACTGTAGATTATGTCTGGGAGCCAAAAGGATGGAAGGAAAGTCTGCCACAGTGTTCTGGGAAGGTTCTTCTTGCTGCTCAAAAGTTGAACAAGATAAGGTCCTTAAATCTTTCTGCTTCTAGATACTGTGATCTGCATTCTATCTTTCTCCCAGCTTTGGACTTACTTTGACTCTAATCAAGGAAAATTTTAAGTCTAGCTCATTGGTGGGATCAGAGAGAGTCGACTTGGATGCCTTAATGTTATTATGGTCATGCCCCAATTTTCTGTCTTGCTCCTGAGATACACTCCCAATCTTGTACCTCAGGGTCTGGAAAATAGATACCTATATATCCATCCATCCATCCATCCATCCATCTAGCACTATTATGGTCTTAGGCACTGGGGATATAATTATGCTTCTTATACACTAACTTAAAAACCAGCCTACTGTTCAAATTTCTTCAACTCTTCTCCTTTGCGAGTATTCCTAAGGAATGGTGTCTTTCATACCTCATCTGCTCTTTCAACTTTGTGGCTGAGGTCTTGCTGACAGATGACCCACTTTCCTCATCTCCACATCTCAGCGTATCTTGTACTCTAGGATGCCTTTGGTTCCTCTTGCTGGGATACCTCCTATTATTTCTGGTTGCAATTCCACACATTTTTTCCCCATCCCAGTGATGACTTCAGTCCCATGCACACCAAGTCTAGCCTGCCACTGTCAATTGAATTATAAGTTCCTCTATGACAGACCATACACAATATTCTATACTTTTTCATTCACTTGGGGATGGAGAAAAAAGGAAAAAGGACTCATAGACGTGGACAACAGAGTGGTGACTGTGGGAGAGGGGTTTAAGGGGATGAATGGTAACGTAAAAAAATACTGTGCAAAAAGGAAAAAAAGAAGTGCAGTCAGCGATCTTCTCTGAGGAGGTGCTCAGGGTAGGGGGACCCAGGTGGTGACCTTACTACACTGAGCTGCACCACGCAGTGACCTCTCTTCCCGACGACAGAGCCCAACAGAACTTGGAACCCTGGTAACCAGGCAGCCACATTCTAAATCTGCCTCTCCCTGGCTCATTTGGCTGGGCACTTTGACACCTGACAGGACATTTTCTTGTCATCTGCCAGTGTCCTGAGGCTGTGGCCCCAAAAGAGGCAGCGGTGACAGTATGTTCCACTGTGGCTGCTGCCGGCTCCACACTCATTCCAGACGTTTGTGGCCGTTTTCACGGCGGGACCCAAAGGTAACACAGAGTGGCCCAGGGCAGTTCTGTTTGAGCCAGACCACCACTCCGATCCCACCTAAGCAGCCCTATGTCCCCTCCCTGTGTGTGTGTGCACACGCGCGTGTACAAGGGGGTTCACAAGGGGAGTCTGCCCTAGTGGGAATAGGCCAGGGTGGTTAGCAGTCTGGTGGGCCGGTCATGTTCATACCCCAGGTCAAGGCTGGTTGGGTGAATATCAAGTGTGGCTGGTGCCCTCTGCCTGTGGTTTATCCTGAGCCCTGGAGGGGAATCTCATTTCCTTTGCGTGGAGGTCTGTGCAGACCTGCGGCTGGGCCAGATCTGGAAGCAGAAGGTCTGGTGGGAAGAAGCAGCAGCAACTAAGTGACTATGACCAGGCAGGGCTTGAGGCTACTGGACCAGCTGCCAGTCACTGTCATTGCAGAGCTCCACCCAGGTCATGGAGGAATGGCAGCTGGTTGATGAAGACCCTGTCCCATGTCCACCAGCAAGAGGCAGGTGTGCCACATTGTTGAGGGCCTGAGCACACCCAAGGTGACTGGCCACCTGGGGGTCTGGGGAACCAGGCCCAGTGGACTGCTGGAGGATACCACCCCCAAAGCCGCCTGGGCTCCACAGCCAGCTCGTCACTTCCAAATGCAGCCTGGGGCACAGTGCCCACATTCAACACACAGTGCCAGGTGACCAGGAACCCAAGAAGATGGAGCCTAAGGATGAAAAGGTGGGGGAGGTGGGGTTGGCATGGGGTAGAGACCCATACAAGTTTATGGGGAGGGGTTGATGCCAGATACACAGGGAGTACCTGCAGAAGTTGGCCAGGAGCAAAGACTAGCTTCAGACCACCCATGTGCTGGACTGCCCATGAGAAAGGATGTCCTGGGGTGGCTGTTGGGCTCTATGTTCTGTCTTTAGGGAGCACATGGAAATGCAGGCACATAGGTGAACTTTTCTCCTCTCACAACTCCAGCACCAGCCCAGGAGGCTGCTCTGGACCTGGAGGGGTGTCCGCCTCCAGTGGTTGAGGCATCTTCAGTGGTCACACCGGCTGCACCTCTGAAGCTGGGGCTGGTCCTGACTGAGGCCCCACCACCCCTGCCTGAAGAGCCTCCCTCAACCCTGCCCTGGTTCCCACCACAGAGAGGGGGCTCCCCTGGAAAATGAATCAGGGCCAGCTCTAGAACTGCCTGTTGCACCTGTTGAATTTGCTTTCCTTCATTCTCTGATTTGTTTCTTTTATTTGCTTTCATTGTTATAGTTTTATTTTCTCCATAGTATGATTCAGTTTTCTATTTTTTAAAATTTTATTATTTGGGGTTCTTTTTGTTTTTTTCTTGTATTCTTTTTATTTTTATCCTTTGCTTTTCTATTTTTATCATTTAAAATAATAAATAAAAGGTGTTGTTCATATTTTAAATGCGTGCCATTCCTGATCATGACATACTTTCATGAGGTTGCACAGCATCACCACCACTATCTAGTTGCAGGACGCTCCACCAGAAGGACTCACCCGCCACTCCTCCTGCCCTTGGCAACCTTCGATCTGCTTTCCATCTCTGTTGCTCTACCTAGTCTGGAAGTTTCCTGTCAATGGAATCTTACAATAGGTACCTTTTTGTGTCCACCCACATATTTTGTTTTTATCTGAAATTGCATTCTGACTATTTCAAAGGGAAATTCCAGATGGATTAGTGATTACAGGTTAAGGGGAAAAAAAGCCCTTCAATAAGCATGTCAATAATCTCAGGGTAGACACCACTGTGGTAAGTGTGACCCCAGGGCCAGAAGCCAGTCAGGACCACTCTAAAGAATTCAAGAGGAGGGAAGACTCCCAAGCTCATTTTACCAGGCCAGCATTGTCCTAATTCTAAAACCAGATAAAGACACTACAGAGAAAGAAAATTATAAGCTAATATCCCTGACGAACATAGATGCAAACAAAATATCCTCAACAAAATATTAGCAAACCGAATCCGGCAATACATTAAAAAGATCATGTACAGTGATCGTGTGGGGTTTATTCCTGAGATGCAAGGTTGGTACAATATCCGCAAATCAGTTACTGTGATAGACCACATAAACAAAATGAAGGGTAAAAATTATACGATCTTATCAATAGGTGCAGAAAGAGCATTTGATGATATCTAGCCTCCATTTATGATAAAAACCCTCAGCAAAGTGGAAATGGAGGGAACATACATGCACACAATAAAGGCCATATATGACAAACTACAGCCAACATCATTTGCAATGGGCAAAATCTATAAGCATTTCCCTTCAGATAGGGAAAGAGGCAGGGATGTTCACTTTTATCCAACATAGTAGTGGAAGTCCTAGCCACAGCAATCAGACAAGAGGAGGAAATAAAAGGCATCCAAATTGGAAAGGAAGAGGTAAAACTGTCATTATTTGCAGATGACTTGATACTATATAGATACTAAAGATTCCACCTAGAAACTACTGAAACTGATAAATGGATTCAGCAAAGTAGCAAAATACAATATTAGTTTCCAAAAGAGGAGAACATATTCTCTGATACATCTGACACAAGGTTAATGTCAAAAATTTGTAAAGAACTTATAAAACTCAACACCAAAAAACATCCAAAGATATCCAATTTAAAAATCAGGGCAAAAGACATGAATAGACACTTCTCCAAGGAGAACATACAGATGGCCAACAGACATAAGAAAAGATGCTCAATGTCACTAATTATCAGAGCAATGCAAATTAAAAACCAATGAGATATCACCTCACACCTGTCAGAATGGCTATCATCAATGAATAACAACATGTGCTGGTGAGGATGTGGAGAAAGCGAACCCTTTTGCACTGCTGGTGGGAATGCAGGTTGGAGCAGCCACTGTGGAAAGCAGTATTCAGATACCTCAAATAATTAAAAATCGATCTGCCTTTTGACCCAGCTATCTCACTTCTAGGAATACATTCAAAGGGACCCAAAACACTAATCTGAAAGAACCCTACGTTCATTGAGCATTATTTACAATTGCCAAGATATGGAAGCAGCCTAGGTGTTCATCAGTAGATGAGTGGATAAAACAACTGTGCGACATTTACACAATGGAGTAGAACTTGGGCATAAAAAAGAAGAAAAGTTTACCCTTTGTTACAGCATAGATGGGCCTCAAGAACATTCTGCTAAGTGAAATAAGCCAGTCACACAAAGAACTTATATGTACAACCCATGGACATGAACTAAGCGGGGTGCGGGGGCGATGCTGGAGGGTTGGTGGGGCAGGGTGGAGGGGGGAAAATGGAGGAAAAAACTGGGAAAACTATAATAGCATAATTAATAAAACATACTTAAAGAAAACAAGATAAAAAAAGAAAAAGAAATAAGCCAGTCAGAGAAGGACAAATACCATATGATTTCACTCATATGTGGACTTAATGAACAAAATTAACAAACCAGCAAAACAGACAGACTCATAGATACAGAGCAAGAGGACAGCTACGGGAGTGTGGTTTAGGAGATAAAAAATATTTTGCATTACTTTTTATAGCTACATAGTATTCCACTGTGTAGATACAACACTATTTAATTCCACCACAATTAAAGAGCCTTGTGCATGCATCATTTATTTTTCTGTACTATGTGTTTGGCATAGATTCCTAGGAGAGAAAATATTGAGTCAAAGGTAAATGCATACTCTAGTTAATTTTGCTGGATATTGTTAAGATTCCCTCCCCATACAGGTGGTATTATTTTTCATTCCCTCCAGCAACAGTTTTGTCATCAGAGCACACTATCAAACTCTTTGACTTTTGCCAATCCGACAGATGAAAAACATGATCTCATCGTAATTTTAACTTGCATTTCTCTTATGCCAAACAATGTTGAGCATATTTTCACATATGGTAGGACCACTTGCATTTCCTTTTCTTTTGAACTATCTGTTCATATCTCGCTCATTTTTTAGTCATTGTTTTTTTCCTTTTCCATTTAGTTATTAGGTATGTTAACCCTTTGTTAATTGCAGAACTTGCAAATATTGTTTTCCAGTTTGTCTCCTTTTTATTTGCTTATGATGTTTTCTGGGAAGGAAAAGTCTTTCTTATTTCTATGTAGCTATACGTATTAATCTTTTTCCTGCTGCTTCTATGCTTTCATTCACAGATTGAAGGTTTTCCCCAGTCCCAGATAGTGCATTGTGAACCTTCACAGTATATTTAACATTTGATATATATGTACCTTACCATTCAATTAAATAACAATTTAAGATAACAAAGCATGCACCTGTGTGCACATGTACACACAAACACATAAACACACACAGGCTGCATTAGCTTACAATTTGAAAAACACTGAAACCACCAAACAGTTACATACATGGCTAGAAGTTTGTAAGTACGGTCTCATATTTTAGCTCAGATTCCTAACAAATGGTTTGCAGAGTTAGGCTGATGAATCACAAAGAGATAGAAAGGATATGAATGAAAATTTTTAAAAGATATAAACCATGTCTTGTGAAATTTAAAATTGGTTGAGATAAACTGACTATTCTCAATAAATTTTTGATAATGACTAGTTTTATTGGTGAAATATTAATTTCATGACGATTCAGAATGTGAAAGACTTTAAATTTATTGACACAGGTTGAATTTAATATTTCAAGATATACAAGGTCTCTCCAGAAAGTATCCAGCCATGTAATACGAACAATAGAGACATTTATTGAAGAAGACACAAGATACAAGAAACACCGTACACAGGACAATGACGCCTCAGACCCTTCAAAGTAGGCATCTTAGGACCTCACACAGTTCTCCCAATTGCCATCAGCCGCCCTGTTGTATCTTCCTCAATCTCATTGTCAGTCTGAAATCTCTTCCCTTTCAAAGGTGATTTTAGTTTAGGGAAAAGTCAAAATCTTTTGTGCAGGGCACCAAATCTGGGCTGTAGTGGGGGCTCAGTCACCTGGGTGATTTGTGTTATCAAGAAGCTCTGCACGAGACGTGATGCATGAGCCGGCACACTGTCATGATGAAGCTGCCAATCACCAGATGCCCATAGCTGCAGCCTTCTGAATCATCTGAATAGTTTCCATGGAAGAATGTTCAAGGTTAATGCAAAATTTGATGCAGATTTGTTGCTCTACTCGCTCAGTCATTTTGAATGGGACGGCCACACAGTACACATGCTCACTCAACAGCATCTACTGTCCCCACTGACTTAGCACAGTGAAGTTGTCATTATTCACACATGTGCATTCCAGTCCACTCTCCTTGGCTGCCAGGGGACGTCAGGTCACGCAAACTGTTCTTGTTATATTAACGATGGCTGAAATTTTTCCAGACAGACCTTGTCATATAAGTGGTATAATGCCTAAAACATAGCTAATACTAAAAATGAATTTGTTGAACAAATGAATAAATGAATTTCATGTACATCAGAACTGGAATGGCAAACAAGTGGACTCTGATAGATTATATAAAATTTTCAAGAGACCTAGTTACCACTGATGACATTGTTTAGGCAGGTATAAAGAAAGAAAGAATAAAATAGTATTTTAAATTGATGAAGCTGATTTTAGTAGCAGTGTTTCAACGCTTACACTTTTCTGCAGGCAGGATCTATTTTGATATCAAAGACTAGGATGAAAACTCTGGTGACTCACACTGGGAGAAATGACAGCTATACTGAATGACAGATTTGAGAATCAAGAGGACCTTGACAGCTTGCATGATGAACCCAACTCAATTCGCTAAGCATGAAATGGATATTGGCTATGCACTAGGCACTAAAATAAAGAGATGACTATGACGCTGGTCCTGATATTAATATGTTCATTGTCTGTGGGGAAATCAAATGTGTAAACAAATAAATATGTCTCAGTGTGACAGGTGACATACTAGTGGTTGAGTACGTAGGTACTGGAGGAACGAAGGAGGTAATGGTAAACCCTACCTAAATCCGGGAAGTTCAAAGACATGATTAAATATGGATACAATAAGATGCTACACTTGGGTCCAAAACCACAACAGTATGAATACAGGATTAGTTTAAGCAGTAGTAAGCATAAAGCAGACTTTGAGATTTTATTTGAAAAACCTTAAACATGAATCAACTGTGTTTGGTTGCCAAAATGTTAATGGTCATCAGACCAACTGACCTACACCAGGTGTCTTACTTCAGGGGAATTTAAGCAACTGTGTGCATATATGGTAAAAGGGACTAGGGAAGGAGACTTGAAAGCAATTATGTGAAGAATGAATAGGTCAGAGTAAAACTGGAGAAACATTTCTTGGCCAGAACAATTACAATGTTAAGATACATGTCAGAATATCCTTTGCTCAGAATCTTCCAATGCCTCATCACATTCACAGTAAAAACATATTCCTAACAGCGGCCAAAAGGCCCTACAGGAGGATCTGGCGACCATTTCTTTCATACCGTCATCACCTACTGCTCCACCTACTGCTCTTCCCTCGCTCACTCATGACATCACGCTAGCCTCCTTGTTACCCCCCAAACATTCCAGGCATGCTCCCATTATAAGGTGTTCATTCTGACTGTTCCTTCTGCCTGGAATGAGAAAAGTTCTTCCATCAGCCATTTGCATGGCTAACTTCCTCACCTCCTCCAAGTCTTCCTTCCAATGTCAACATTTCAATGGAGACGATTTTGATGACCTTATTCAAATTTACAACCTGCTCTCCCCAGTTGCTTCCTCCCTGGCTTTCTTGAGTTCCCTCACTTTGGTATTTTGGTTACATTTCTGTTATCACATTAGTAAATTATTATTTGAGCTTTGTAAAAGCTTAACAGTCAAAGAAGTATAGGGGCCCTATGTTTGATGGGGGGAAATGTTGTGCCCAGGGGCTGCCAAAATTCACACCACAGGAATGGTGGGCCCTGGTTCCCTCTCGCTCTCTGTACAACAGTAAAATAGGAACAGGAAAAAACCAGGAAATTATATGGACAAATATGGTCTTACGACATAAGAAGGTAATCAGCAAATTGATGCTCCGATTTTCTTTAGAGTTGATGTTGAAGGGGTTCAGAACAGGCCTCTCCAACACGTGCTGCTTTCCCATGTGAGTTATTTTGGACTAAAGGCAATCAAGGCGCTGTGGACTCATGAGAAATGTTTACCTTTCCCTTAAAGAATTTAAATTTGCACCTTTGCCCATAATAAGATTTACTACCAGAAGGGACTTCTCATGAGTTATCTATATGGCAGGGCAAACTTCTCGTTACTGAACATCTGCTCCTATCCTGAGAATGACCTTCCTCCCCCCTGAAGCCCCGAGGTGCCTGACCTCATCCTTAGCTCAGGATGCCACATATACCTCATCTTAACTTTCCATCTCTGACTCTCTCAAGCATGTGGGGTTCCCATACATGTGTAATTAAATTTGGTTATTTTCTCTGGTTAATCTGTCTCATGTAAATTTAATTAGACCAGGCAGAACCACTTAGAAGGGTAGAGAAAATTTTGTTCCTCCCTCATAACATTATGTACAAAATTAATTTTTTAAAAGTTTAAATGAAAGTAAGTGGATCTGAAGTTCCTTTTTATCAGCTGTAAAAATATTCACTGGCCCATGCCCAGAGTTGGACAGAGATCAGCATGACTCTAATGAAAAACAAGCTGTAGGTCTCGGAGAAATTCAATATATACTCTTTCTTTTCCTTTTAGCTTTTGATTGGTTTCCATGGGAATCTAGGCTTGTGGGGATCTCTAACCTATTCATGGAGAGCAGATGCTTGTATTTTTATGACTTTAGTAAAAGTGGGGGTCAGTGAAGAGATAAAGATGATTAGAAGATGAATACGGTTGTAACACATGTGATCATGTTCAAAACAAAATTCTGCAAGCCATGCAGACTTTAAAATACAATCTGCAAGGCTGATTTACTGTGTTTGAGAGGGATTACATCATAAAGGAACAACACTGACCCTAGAGGCAGAAGCTCTCAGCCCAAATTCTGCATCTGGCCCACGAGAAAGAAACCCTCAGGTACATCTCTGGGATTTTGACTGGGAAACTGGGTTTGGGAATGACTCTAGGACAGGAGAACCAGAATCTGAGGAAGTAAGCTTCAGAGAAGCATGTAATTTCTCTGTTGGTGAAGCTTTATCATGAGCACTGAGCTGGAAACCGGGAAAACAAGCTAATTCCTGACTCTACAAGTGACAACGTGGCCTTGAAGAAGTCAACCTATACCTCAGCTTACTTACATATAGAAAAATAAGATAATTCAACTATTGTAACTGCTATGAAGTGACAATGAAAGTAAATATTTTTTTCCTTCCTAGAGCTACGTTAGAAAACTTCAAAGTAGTGATTTCAATCAAGATGTGTTGATAATGTTGTTCCTTGTGACTATAAATTTCCTCCATGCAAGACATTAAATACAATCAAAGGAGTAAGAGACACAGAGGTTTTGATTTCAATTCTCAGATTTGTTTTAAAATAGACCAATTCCGGTTTTGGTTAGAACACTCATTTGAATGTAAGATGATAAATATTTGAAACCAGCTTCTAAACTGCAAAACCAGAGGGCAGGTTTACAGATCAGAAGGGGACAAACTTGATGCCAGTTTGGGAACTTCAGGATAAAATAAAGAATGGGAGTTTCAGAGGTATTCTACTCCGCTCCTTTAATTTTGGTAAAATCACTAACATGGAAACAACATATTTTGAAAACTGGTGATTAGTAATAAGTTTTCATTGATGAATAGAACATTCTGTTTGTGATTTAAAAAAGGAAAAAAACAAACTATAATCTGCAGCTTCTTTAATTTTTGTGTTCAACATGATATAATTTTTCAAAGTATATAACCTTAATCTTCTTGAAGCCAAATTAATAACCTCCTGGAAGATTAAAGATGCATAACTATGAGCATTTAGTAAGGCTGCTAAAGTTTTTTGACCCTTAGTAACAATAAATGTATCTGTGGAAGTCAGAGAAATAGTAGCTTCCCTGGAGCAAAACATTTCCAACAATTACATATCTTTTGTGAGAAACCTAGAGAAATTATGACTGATTGCTTTCTGGGATTAAACCAAGGGTACTAAACGAGAAACAAATTAGATGCAGATGTTCAGTATATTGAGATTAATTTTATTCTCATGGGTACCATTTCCCTGGCTGCTTGGACTATCAGCAATTTGTTTCCAGAGAAGCGAATATGTGTCAAAATAACTACGCCAATCACCACGGCTCAATAAGATTTTCCCATATATGTATTTTGAAAGTGGATGAATGTTTCTAATAAACAAAATGTCTAGCATTTGTATTAATAATAACTTTCAATATAAGTAACATAATATATATTCATTCATTCAGCCTAGATATGTCAGACACTGTAAGATTCTGGGGGGATTCAAAAATAAATAAAACGAGATTCTTGCCTGGAGCTCTAATCTAGCGGGAAAGAGATAAGTAAGCACTAAAGACAGTACAGGATAATGGGGCCCTGGTAGAGACATGAATGGAACACTATGGGAATGTGAGCTTTTCCTACTAACCACCTTCAAGAAAGATAACATAATATAGTTTGCTATCAAAAAAAAAGCAAAAACATAAAAAACATATGAGAATGGTTGCTCTTCAGGTCAATAATAATAATGACTATTTACATGTTGTGCCGATTGAGATTTTATAAAACACTTTGGTATTGTAAGGTAGACAGACCAACTTTAATTATCACTGGATATATTTACCCATGATCTTTGCAAACATGTTAAGAGCAGGAATCATGTCTTTCACCTTTTTGTATTCCAAGGCCTAGCACAGTACCTGTCACACAGTAACAGTTTCAGCACGTGGAATGAACGACTGCATGCACATACACATGAGTATTGATGATTACATAAATGGCACACTTCTGAGTGCGCACTTCTGCATAGCTTCCTATATAACTCTGCTCTCTTCTTCCAAAGTACCTTGAGTTGCCATATTAGTCCCCCTAAAGTCCCCATGTCCTGTGATCATGTAACTTCAATTTTTGTATTTCCTAAGTTGTTCCCTAGTAGTCAGGACCCTTCATGTTAAAAACATAATTAAAAAATAAAAGCATGTGAAGTACATAGCACAAAAAAGCCTGGCATGAGCCCACATCGGATACTAAATGGCTGAAAATTAATGAGGGAGGTTGTCCGGAGAAAACTGGTTATTCATATGTTTTAAAATGATAATGGATGGACCCCTACACAAAAGTTATTTGTTATATCATAAAAGACTTGAAAATATAGTATAGTTTTAAAACCATGTCTGCTTAGCTCTTTAGTCTCCCAGCTGTTGTTTACTGCTGGGTTTTGAGAGCCTCACCCTATAATAGCACAGTGTAGGAATCTGCTAATAATTTGTGAGGAGTCTATACCCTGAGTCTATACCCAGATTTTTGAGTTCCTTCACTGCAGTTGCCTTCTCTCCAGGACTTTGCCCTTCAAGACCCAGCCACCGCCAACTCCAAGTGCTATCTGGGTTTCTCAGCCTACAAAGATTACAGCTTCCGGCTTGGATTGTATTCTTTTGAATTCCAATTTGGAAAATGCCTTAAGGAAAAAATCAGAATAAATGTGGAGCTAATTTCACATGCTTCCCTTCTCTGAATGATCGCAGTTTCTTAGATCTTGCTTATGCTGACTGCTCTCAGTGCCTTCAAACAACGCACTGTATATATTTCATTCAGTTTTGGGAGATGTTTTTGGCAGACGGGTAATTCTAAATTAAGTGGTCATGGTCAGAACTTATGCCTCGTTATGAAAGGTTCTTATGGGCTGCTCATTTTTCTGATTTCTCCTTTTATATCTTTAAACATTCCACCAATGGTTATTTTATATTGTGTTTCTAATGATGGCAATATCTAATGTTTTTGATGGAATAAATCTGCTTATCATTTTTGCTCTTACTCATGGTAGATTGCTTCCTCATGTGTTTCACTGTGGATCATGTTTGATCTGTGTTAAGATGAGGGAATCCTAGAAGTTCAAGGTGAAGAGGTTTTTTCTAAAGAGAGCTTGTGCTTGTGTCTGCTTAGGGGCAGGGTGTGCTGCAGACCTGGAACGCATGTCATCTACAACTATTCTGCAGAAGTTATTTCTGGACCCTGCACCATCTTACTCCTTCCTGATCTATGCAAACTTTGATTCCTTAATAATGGTGGCTTTGTATGAAGCACAAGATCAAACACAATAGCCAGGTTTGACATGCACAGACAGAGTACTAAAGAATTATTACCAACATTATCCTGGAAACTCTACCAATGCTAGGATAGCCTAAAGATATATTACTGCTTTTGGCAACACAGAAAAACAAACTGCAGCACAGAGATGGGAAATGCATAATTATCAGATAGCCAGAAGAACATGAAACTTTGTTATTTATGAAGTCAGCTATGTAAATTGTGACATGTAAATCATGGTTCTATTTATTCCTTGACATTTAGAAAAATCACAATTAAGAAAATAAAGGCAAAACGAAGAGCGAAAGAAAACAAGGCACTGCATCCTGTGAGGAGACCCGCAGCTGAGCTGGCATGGCTGGGTGTGCACTCTCTTCTTTCATCGCACACCTCCACACAAATGTCTTACTGTGGGGTCATCCGTTTGGATACTTACTTTTCCCCACAGGGCCCACTGATATTAAGTTAGTCTTCTCCAATCACCATTTCTGAAGCTGAGTTTTAAATCTAAACGAATCACAATTTTAAAAGATCAAATTCTTAATATTGGGGCTATTCCCAGTCTGAAATATTTACTTCATGAAAAGAAGTTAAATGGAGTCACCCTTTCCGAATAAATCATTTTAACAGCTGACAAGCCTAGGTGAAAGGTTATAAGTACCTGAGTAGTAGTTAAAAGTGAGACTGAAAATGAGAGAGATTTTTAAAAAATTACTTAGTGAAAAGCAAATTGAAAAGCAGTAACTTTGGAAATAACCTGACAGACCTAACATATAACTAGCACATCTAGCACTATATCTTAATGTCAGTCTCTTTTTATGTATTCAACTAATGAAAAGGTATTTTCTAACCCTTCAATTAATATGTTATATCTGGTTCACTTTTTAATGGGAAATAACTCTAATATTAGTTTCTGCTTGATCTACCTAATTTTTATTGCTTCTTACACAAAAAATACCATAACCCTAAAATAATAAAAACACCAGGCACTAGAAATACATTTTATAGACCAAAATTTTATGGTGGGAAAATAGTTTTCAGGTACAAAGATCTTTAAATAAATTTGAAACTTCCCATTTTTATTTTTTGAAATCATTTACATTAGGCGATATAGTTTCAGATTTTTAAAAAGTTGAAAACATATTCAGAAAATAAATTTCTGTTATGCCCTTTAAATCCCCCTTATTTGAAGGGAAACTACAGATTTTTATTGCAAAAGTAGTATTCATTAAACAAAAAATTTTAAACAGTGGAAAGTACAAAAATTCCTAGTACTCCCAATATTTAACCCCAACCACTAGTAACATCACAGTGGGGTTTTTTGTTTGTTAATTGCTTTTTTCCATGCATAAATTGGTTTGTAATACAGTTCAATCATAAAACTGTACATACAATTTTTATTCCTTTTCCCTGACTTAACCCTAGATCATAAAATAAAATCTATTGTTCAAGACACTTGGATTAGTGAAAGTAGCCATTGATGCGTATTCGTGCTTTACTATCTGCAGTTTTAAGACTCACTGTAGAGAAAACACATGAAACTAAGAGTCATACACTTGCAATTTCTTTATCATCTGTCCATTGCACAGTTCCATGCACCAAGTAATAGCTACCGCACAAAACGTTTATACTTCAAAGTAATTTTACGTCTCACCTTTTGAGCTGCAAGATGCAGGGCTGTTCTCTGGCTGTGGTCAGTTTTATTAACATCCGCGCCCGCCTTCAGGAGGGCATCTGCACAGTCCAGCCTGTCAGCCAACACGCAGTACATAAGTGGTGTTCTCCCAAACTGATCTTCTTTGTCTTTAAGGGCAGCGTTTCCTATGAGTAAAAGAAACAGATGGTGACATTTGATAATTGTTGTTGTTATTACTAATATGATTAGGAACTACATTTACTGAGTGTTTATCAAGCACTGTGGTAAACACATTAAATATAGTGCCTCATTTTTACTGACCCTATCAGATAAATATTACCATCCCTGTATTACAGGAAACTGATGCTCAGAGAAGTAAAAGAACTTGTTTATATTACATTGGTGATAGAGATAAAATTCAAAATGACTGTTGACTCTAAAGGCCATATTCTTAACTACTATGTCATGCTAAATTAACATTGTGAGATTTTAATCCCTCACTCCTTTCTTTTGCCAGCAGATGCTTAGTGCAGGCCATACAGTCAGTGTTGAGGTATGTTTTTGAGAGATACGAAAACGAGTCATGGTTGGCTTTCCATTTTAGACAATATGGAGCAAGTGTGTGCTGCCCTGATCCTCCTGCTATTTACAAGTAAACACCCAGGAGAAATATATGAAAAGTAGAGAGAAGAAGAGAGACCGATTATAGAAAACTATGAAACGCTGGGAACAACCTGATGGTGAGTTCCCTGATGGTTTTTGTTTTTGTTTTTTACCTCCTCTATGTATCCAGTCTGGGTGCTAAAGTAGTCCTCCAGAGACACTACTGGGCACAGACTCGAAATTCCCTGAGACGCCTATTTTCCCAGTGGAATGATCGGGAACAGGGTAGCCCTGCAGGGGTGAACTCTTTCGACTGTACCTGCTCTACTCAAAGCACATACAATAAGAGAAACTGCAATTCCTTTCCTCCTGGCTGAGTATTACAGCAACTATTGGGAGGAGCCCTGTGAACCACTGTACTCCATGGACACTGTGCCCCAAATTAGCAAACGATGGCAACGAGGTGGTATTTGATTCCTTCCAAACTAGAATGTGGAGGAGTACTGTGGAGAGGAGGAAGCTGAAGAAAGCAATTCTTTAAATAGGTGCATGAAGTTGTGGACAACTCTGAGCAGCTCATGTGTGAAATTAACCAGAATCAAACTGGAAAAACCGTTGAGACTTGAACTCGGGGTGGAACACTGGCCAGTTTCTAAAATGGCATGGTTAGAACAGCAGTGATGTGAAAAGCCTTGCAAAGCTCAGAAAAAATAAATTGAAATTTGAATCATAGTCCACAAAATTGGAACAAAATGTTCATTCAAACCTAAATAGATTGTCAGTCTCCTAAAACAGGAGATTTAAGGAGGATCTAGAGTCTCCTAATATAATATACAAAATATATAAGACATAACCTAAAATTACTAGATAAACCAAGAGCCCGGAAAATATTTACTTCGATAAGAAAAGATAATCAACAGGCACCAACACTGTCAAGATACAGATACTAGAATTATCTGACAAGCATTTTTAAAGCAACTATGATACAAATGATCTGACAAACCTCTATGAACACTACTGAAACAAATGGAAAAACACAAAGTCTCAGCAAAGAAAGAAAATATAAAAGATGAACCAAATGAAAATTTTAGAATGGTAAATATTTAATAAGTAAGTAAATAACCAAATAAAAAAAATAAAAACTTTATCGAACAGGATCAATAGAATAGAAATGACAGAGAAAAAAATCACTGAACTTGTTATAGACCAACAGACATTCAGTCTGAACAACTGATAGGAAAGATAGAAACAGGAGGAATCAACAGAGTCTCAGGTTTCTGTGGGACAAGAACAAAGTATCTACCATTCATATCATCACAGAAAAAGCGGAACAAGAAGTAAAGGCTGAAAACATTTGAAGGAATAACGGCTGGAAATGGCCCATACTTGGTGAAACACACAAACCTAAAGATCTAAGAAACTGAGAAAAGTTCAAACAAAATAAACCCAAAGGAATCTATGATGACTCAGTTGTAATCAATTCTGAAAACTAAAGATAAAGGAAAAAATCATGAAAGCAGCCAGAGAGAAACAACACATTACCTATAGGAGAGCAACAATTCAAATGACAGTATGTTTCCCATGAGCATCTACAGAACCAGAAAGCAATGACACAATATTTTTCAAGTGGGGAGGGGTAGGGGGAGAGGAAAGAGCTCTCAACCCAGAATTCTATATCCAGTGCTTGCCTAGGGCTGAGGTTGGGGGTGGGGGTTGAGGGGTCATAGTTAAGGGATGTAGGGTTTCTTTTGGAGGAAATAAAATTGTTCTAAAATCAATTGTGGTGATGTTTGTGCAACTCTGTGAATATACAAAAACCACTGAAAAATACACCTTAAACTGGTTAATTATATGGTATGTATGTATGGTGAATTTCAATAAAGCTGTTACAAAAAACCCTACTACATATAAAGTAAGACAGAATACTACAACATTCAAGAAATACAGAGGAAGAACAAAAAGGGAAACAAGAAAAATAAAGAGGGAACAAACAGTAAACACATAATAAATTAGAAATTTTAAATCCTAACTTTAATAATTATATTAAAGGTAAATGGTATAAACACAATAATAAAAAGAAAGATAGGTTTAAAAATGAGGACCTAACTGCCCTGGCCAGGTGTGGCTCAGTCAGTTGGAGTGGTGTCCCCATACACCAAAAGACTGCAGGTTTGATTCCAGTGAGGGCACTACCTAGGTTGCAGGTTTGATCCCCAGTCAGGGGTGTGTGCAAAAGGCAACCGATCTACATTTCTCTCTCACACTGACGTCTCTTTCCCTGTCTCTTTCTCCATGTCCCCACTCCACTTCTTCTCTCTCTAAAATCAATAAACATATCCTCAGGTGAGGATTAAAAAAAAACAACAAGGACCAAATTATATGCTATTTATAAGCAACTCACCTGAAATATAATGATATAAGTAGGATAAAAGCAAAAGATTAAACAAATATATCATGTAAACAAACACTAATCAAAAGAAAGCTGGAGTGATTATGCTAATATCTGATAAAGTAGACCAGAGAAGAGACAATCAGCAGAGACAGATAAAAACATTATATAATGATAAAAGGGCCAATTCGCTAAGAATACATAACAATCCTAATGTGTGTGTACACAGACACATTAGGCAAAATATCTGCCTATATTCTGCAGAACTACAGCCTGCAAAACATAGGCAGCAAAAACTGATAGAATTGAAAGAAAACTTGAAAAGCTCATAATTAGAATTGGTAACTTCAATACCTCTCTCTTAATAATTGCTTGAAACATTGAATGAAAATCAGCAAGGATAAAGAACTGAACACTACTACAAAGCAACAGAATATAACTGATATTTACTGAACATGTTACCCAATGATAGCCAGACAGTCTTTCAAAACACCCATGGAATATTCTCCAAAATAGACCATATATTAGGGTCATAAAACAAACATTAACAGATTTAAAGAGGTGAAATCATACAAAGTATGTTCTTTGACAATAATGTAATTAAACTAGAAGCATTAACAGAATGATAGTGGGAAATCACTGAATATTTGGGAATTAACACATAGATAATCCATGGGTTAAAGATAAAATCTCAAGGGAAATTTTTAAAAAATTGAACAATGGGAAATAAAAATACTGTTGCAAGGTTCCTACCCTACACAAGTGGAGACCTTAGAAGGAAATACACAGCATTGAATACTTGTATTAGAATATCCATACAAGTATCAATGTCCTATGCTTTTACCTTGATACACACACACACACACACACCAAATTTAACCCAAAGAAGTAGAGGAAGTACATAATAAGAGCAGAGATCAATGAGACTTCCGGCCAAGATGGAGCCGTAGGTAGACACACTGTGACTCCTTGAACAACCAAAATAAGGACAACAAAAATTTAGAAACAAAAAAACAACCAGTACTGACAGAAAATTGAATTGTATGGAAGCCCAACAACCAAGGAGTTAAAGAAGAAACATTCATCCAGACTGGTAGGAGAAGTGGAGTCAGAAGACCAGGTGGAGAGGACTCGCAGCCAGGTGGCAGCTGGTGGACCCAGCAAGGCAGCGGATTGTGGAGGGGCTTGGCGCACAAGGTGGCTGGCAGACCAGGAGGTCCCACATTCGTGCCCAGATAAACCAGGTGAAACTGGGGAGCGAGACAGGCTGTGCAACCCAGGGCTTCAGCATGGGGAAATAAAGCCTCAAAACACTGATTGAAAACACCTGTGGGGGTTGAGGTGCCGGGAGAGACTCCCAGCCTTACAGGGGAGTTCACTGGAGAGACCCACAGGGTCCTAGAATGTACACAAGCCCACCCCCTGGAAATCAGCACCAGAAGGGCCCAGTTTGCTTGGGGGAAGCAGCAGAAGGGGCTGAAATCTGGTAGAGAGCGGAGCAAGCACCATTGTTCCCTCTCTGACCCCTGCCCCACATACTGCGTCACAACCCAGAGACTGGGTTGCCCCGCCCTGGAGAACACCTAAGGCTCTGCCCCTCCACCTGATACGAAACAGGAGCATCAAAGACAAACAACAACAGCAACAAAAAAACGGCCCAAATGAAAGAACAAATTAAAGCTCCACAAATAATACAACTAAACAACGGAGAGATAGCCAACCTGTCAGATGCACAGTTCAAAGCACGGGTAATCAGGATGCTCACAGAATTGGTTGAATTTGGTTGCAAATTAGATGAACAAATGAAGGCTACGCTAACTGAAATAAAGGAAAATGTATAGAGAACCAACAGTGATGGGAAGGAAACTGAGACTTTAATCAACAGTGTGGACCAGAAGGAAGAAAGAAACAACCAAATAGAAAAGAAGGAAGAAACAAAAATTCAAAAAATGAGGAGAGGCTTAGGAACCTCCAGCACATCTTTAAACATTCCAACATCTGAATTATAGGGGTACCAGAAGGAGAAGAGGAAGAGCAACAAGTGGAAAACTTATTTGAACAAATAATAAAGGAGAACTTCCCCAATTTGGCAAAGGAAACAGACTTCCAGGAAGTCCAAGAAACTTAGAGAGTCCCAAAGAAGTTGGACCCAAGGAGGAACACACCAAGGCACATCATAATCACATTAGCCAAGATTAAAGATAAGGAGAGAATCTTAAAAGCAGCAAGAGAGAAGGAGACAGTTACTTACAAAGGAGTTCCCATCAGACTGTCAGCTGATTTCTCAAAAGAGACCTTACAGGCAAGAAGGGGCTGGAAAGAAGTATTCCAAGTCATGAAAGACAAGGACCTACATCCAAGATTGCTCTATCTAGCAAAGCTTTCATTTAGAATGGAAGGGCAGATAAAGTGCTTCTCAGATAAGGTTAAGTTAAAGGAGTTCATCATCACCAAGCCCTTATTATATGAAATGTTAATGGGACTTATCTAAGAAAAAGAAAATAAAAAACATGTACAGTAAAATACAGCAAACTCACAATTATTAACAACCACACCTAAAACAAAAACAAAAACAAACTAAGCAAACAACTAATACAGGAACAGAAACACAGAAATGGAGATCACATGGAGGTTTGGCAACAGGGGAATAGGAGGAGGAGAGAGGGGGAAAAGGTACAGAGAATAAGTAGCATAGATGGTAGGTAGAAAATAGACAGGGGGAGTGTAAGAATAGTATGGGAAATGTAGAAGCTAAAGAACTTATAAGTATGACACATGGACATGAACTAAAGGGGGGTAATGTGGGTGGGAGAGGGTGTGCAGGGTGGAAGGGAGTGAAGGGGGGAAAATGGGATGACTGTAAATAGCATAATCAATAAACTATATTAAAAAAGATAAGAGCAGAGATCAATGATATTAAAATCAGAAAAATGCTAGAGAAAAACCAACACAGCTAAAAGTTGGTCCTTAGAAAATACCAATAAATTAGTAAATCTCTGATCAAAATGATCATTAAAAACAGAGCACAGAGAAATTTCTGATATCAAGAACGAAAGTGGGACATCACTAAGGAGCCTGCAGACATTAAAAGGAAAATAAGGGAATGCTATAAATAATAAAAAAAATCACAATTTAAATGAAATGGCAAAAAAACAGACACACAGATCAGTAAGATAGAGCAGGATGACAGCTATGGGGGAGAGGTGGTTTAGGGGTAGAAGGATGGAGCAAAAAGGAAAAAGGACTCATGGACATGGACAATAGTGTGGTGATTGTGGGACTGGGAGGAGGCGGGTGGGCTATAAGGAGGATAAATGGTAATGGAAAAAAACATAATAAAAAATAAAAAAGCTCACTATAAAAAAGAGAACTGAGAATACAGCAGTAGATATGATCAACTGTTTTTTTGACAAAAGTGCAAAGGCAAACCAATGGATAGTCTATTAAATAAACGGTGCTGGAAAAATTGGATATTTATGTACAAAAACAAAAAAGAAACCCAAAACTCTTAGCTTAAATGTTTCACCATGTACAAACATTATGTCAAAATCAATCATAAATTTAAATGTAAAACCTCTACAACTACATAAAAGTTTTAGAAGCAAATGAAAGTGAAAAATCTATGTGATCTTGGGTTAGGTAAAGATTTCTTAGATACAATACCAAAGAACAATCCATTAAAAATTGATAAATTGGATTTCATCTAAATTAAAAAACTCTTTGGAAGACATTATTAAGAAAACTAAAGGATAAGCCACAAATAGGGAGAAAATACTTGCAAAACATATCTCCAATAAAACCTTCTATCCAGAATAAGGAATTCTTAGAAGTGAACAATAAAGAGACAGATAATGTAATGAGAGATGGGCAAAACGTCTGAATAGACTTTTCCCCAAATAGGCATAAGAAAAAAAATGTTCCATGTCATACTACACAGGGAAATACAAATTTGAACCACAATGTGATGACATTACAACATTTATCAGAATGGAAAAAACAAAATCAAAAGAAACCTGATAATACCAAATGCTGGTGAGGATGTAGAACAACTAGAAATCTCAGACATCACTGGTAGGAATACAAAATGGTTCAGCCACTAAAGAAAACTGTCAGTTTCTTATTAAGTTAGTTATTATTGCATTCTAACATGACCCAATAATCTCTCTTCTAGGTGTTTACACAGGGTGGACAGAAGCATGAAAACTTATTTTCACATAAAAACCTGTATGTGGATATTTATGGAAGCTCCATTTGCAATTGCTAAAAACTAGAAATGTCTCAAATGTTCTTGAAGAATGACAAAATAAACTCTAGTATATCCACACAATAGAATACTGCTGAACAATGAAAACAAATGAGCTACTACTGATCCACTCAAGAACACGGGAAAAAAATCTCAAATGCATCAAGTTAAAAACTCAGTCTCACAGGTTACATATTATATGACTCACATGGCATTCTGGGATACGTAAAACTGCAGGGACAGAAGACAGAGCAGTGGTTGGTCGGCAGGGGCTGAGATGTGAACTTGGGGGGGTGATGGAATTGTTCTGTATCTTGATGGTGATGGAAATTACATGACTATATATTTGTTAAAATTAAATAACTGTACATTACAAGGTCAGGTTTACAATATTTGCCATGTTACATACAGCTCAATAAACTTTACTTGACAAGAAAAACAACGAAAGATACACGGCTCCTGCCATGAACTTTAAGTGAAAAATTTTTGCTCCTTTCATCACAGGTACTGACCAGGTATTCATATATGAGCTGAGGGCAATCTCGTAAGAGTTGAAAATAAGGGAAGCCAGTTATAATTTTTCAGATGAGGCAATGACAATTTCATCCTAATTTCTTTCACTTTTCAATTACAGTTTACATTCAATAGTATTCTATATTAGTTTCAGATACACAGCATAGTGGTTAGACAATCATGTACTTTACAAAAAGCTTTTGCACATCAAGGGAAACTCAATAAAATGAAAAGACAACCTACTAAATGGGAGAAGATATAATATTTGCCAATGATACATCAGATAAGGGGTTAATATCCAAAATTTATATAGAATTCAGACAATTCAACACCAGAAAAACAAACCACTCAATTAAAAATTGGACAAGAGACCTGAATAAACACTTCTCCAAGGAAGACATAAAGATGGACAATTGACATAAGAAAAGTTGCTAAACTTCACTAATAAGCAGAGAAATGCAAATCAAAACCATAATGAGATTATCACCTCCTATCTGTCAGAATGGCTAGCATCAATAAAGCAACAAACAAGTGTTGGCAGGGATGTGGAGAAAGGCCAGTTACTTTTAAGGTGTTTTGGCTTGTTTTAGGAAGACAAAGAACTCTGCTAATGGGGGAAGAAAACTGACCAAATAAAATATTTTCTTTGGGGAAATAGAAATGTTAGATGAAGAAAGAGGTGTCGCATTTCTGTCTGAATTGTCTTGTGTCTGTAATCAAGCTACTGTTTTACTTCTAAATATTTCAATACATATTTCAATCTCGGATATATTGGGACCCAGAAGTAGCTTTGTAGCTTTTCAGATAACTCACTTTGCTAATCCATGTTTCTGTGTATACTGGTAATAAAGCAAGAAAGGCCATGGTTCTTGAAATCTAAAAGAGCTTTACAAATATATTCAGACTTCTTCCTGGAGGAGACAAGTGTTCCTTTTCAACATCTTGGTTTTGAGACATATGGCAAGGTTTCATTTGATTCAACATATGTGCTATTAGGAGCCCCCGTGCGCAAGTCTTCTGAGAGGTAAAACTGCTAGGTGTTATTTTGTCCATAAGGATCTCCATACAAAACCCAGAGGACTCCAGAGATTCTGTCATTGCATTCACCATTGCATTTATAGATACGGACTCATTTGAACCCAAAATTGTTTCCAAAACTAAAATGTATTATATAGGTAGAGTGTATTCCTTTTATTGTTTAAGCCCTCCTGGAGTTCAAATGATACTCACAGAAAATATGCGACAATAAGGCTAGTGTCTGGTTGTTTTTCATGACTAAACAACTCTCTCTACCAGCATCTTATTTGGTAGTGTTACGCAATCAGCAGTACCTAGTGTTAGCAAGATGGCGGCACTTCACAGTGTAATTTTCCCCTGAAGTGTGTGCAATTCCTCCTTGGAAGCTTTAGTAAGGGAGAAGATTCGGGAACTGGGGTCACGTGTACAGATGTTGAGAGATGGAGGCAATCATCACATACTGGGATAATCCTAACTGATTAAGCTTCTCAAGGCCAAAGTGAAGGCAGCACCATGGGGTTAATAGTTAACTCTCCCACCTAAGACATAGCATTTTAGGCCAATTGCTATGCTCTTCTCAAGTCTGCTGTAATATACAGGAAACTTCAACCTTCTCTTCAGTCCCTGGCATACTTTGTTTCTGTATAACTGGTTATTGACACTTCCCAACAGAAAAGATGCGGGTTACGTCATTCATTCTATGTGTTGTGCCAATGAGCAAACATTTGTGTATTTGAGGAAATTGAAGGCATGTATCCCATATTCATGATTAGAAAAAAATAAAGATTAAATTTAAAAAAAGAAGAAAAAAGAAAAGAGCAGCACTCAGCCTCACTTCCATCCTGTTTGGTTCTGAGTGATGAGGATCCCATCAGGCTCTGAGCTTCTTGGCTAAGAGAGGCCTGGGCCTTTATCTACCTACCATACCACCTTTCTTAGTTTCCTCAGTGATAAGATTCAGCCAATACCTGCCCTGCCCACACAATCGCGTATTTTGATGTCTCAGTGAAATGATTTGTTTGGAAGTGTTTGGTAACTGTAACATGTACAAATGCAGCGGTTTTGATGTAAACTAACATGTACTAGGTGGCAGTCACTTACCAGTAAATGTGCATTTCCTTCAGGGGCAGCTAATATAGAAAGCAGCTGGCTAGTGTGCTGTACTGTTTTAATTATTCTGGCAACTGTAGAGCCAGCCTCTAATCCATGGCCAATTGGTGCTTGCTTAAGTGGGGCTGGCATTCTGCATGTGCTCAGCCGGAGCACCGCTCAGAAAGTGGGCTGGAACCATGGCGGGAAAGCCACTGCTCTACTGCACTCAGTTATTTTAAGGCTGGTTGGAGCAGAGGAGTCTGTATGGGTAATGGACTCTTATGTGCAGACACCAGAGCTCCAACTCTAACAGTCAGAGGAAATGACTGTCACTTGTAATGACAGTTGTTCCAGTCTACACAACAACCATGGTGCCATACTCCCCAACACAAGTAAATCCAGCATTCTTTACTGACGTCTTATTTGTTTGTTCCAAAATGTCACCTTTGTGTGGCATCAAAGATGCACTCCATCTGCTCTAACCCATTTCTTATGTCACATCTTTGTACTGTCATAATCATGGGAAGGCAGCTGTGGTCACTTAAAAAGTATCTGCTTATTGTTATGAAGGCAACACAGGCACAGTGGAAGGAAGATAGGGTTCATAATCAAAAGATTTGGTTTGACTCTCAACTTGGCAGTTGTAAGCTCTACAACTAAATTTCTTAACTTCTAAATTTCAGTGTCCTAAAATAGAAAATGAGAATAACATATATTTTGAAGACACTTGAGATTTTATAAAATATTTTTACATATTACTTCATTATAATTGTTGTGGTATCTTAATGTATCATTTACACTTACGGCTATTTTGAAATGTTCATAGTTGTTAGATCTGCCTCTAGATTTTGCTATTTAATGGTTAAAAAGTGATTATAGGCATATTGCTATATCATAATTTAAAAATACTTTGATAACTATATTTTAATATAACTGATTTTCTTTGGATTCCTATATATTATATTTAAACTCTTAAAAGCATAGTTCTGAGAAGGGCCATAAGCTTTACCAGATTGCCAAAAGGGCCTGTAGCTAAAAAAAAAAAAAGGTAAGAAAAATCCAATCCAGATAACCATTAACTTCATCAGTCAGGTTTAGACCTGACCGGGGTTTCTTTCTTGTCTCATTCCCCGTGCATTCATACATCTGAATGTGCATGTGTTTTCAGGAATATAATATTGGCTCATTGTTTAGTATTTGAAAACACGCGTTTTAGAATCAGACTTCCAGGCTTCAGCCTTAGTTCTGCTATTTCTTAGAGAAGCTACTTAATCTCTCTAAGCCTCAGTTTCCTCACATATGAAATGGGGGTAATACCAGTACCTGAAACTCTTTGTAGTGCTTTGCTATTAAATGAGTTAGTAAGCTGCAAAACACTTAATACTGTGCCTGGCACACATAACATTCATTTGTAAATGCTGCCTAATTTTATCACTGTTATTAGTATGGATGCATATACATGTGAGTATATCGACATATACATATGTATTAAGGAAGCATTTATAAAACATTTAGGGTCAGGGTTGAGGTAAAGGAAGAAATATCATGAAAAATGCCACAACTCTACCACTTATAAGCCTCCTTGCCACAGCTAACTCCTGTGTAAGGGAGATGTCAAAAACAAAGAGAGAAAACGATTCTGGGAGACACACTCGCTCCGAACTTGGATGGGGGAGGACACTGTGGCAGAGTCAGAGAGATGCCGCCTGGTCACTCAGCCACTGCCGCCCGCCCCAAACCCTGTCAGCAACAATGACAACATCAACTGCACCTGCTGTGCACATTTACATATGATTTAGTTTGTTTTTCACAAACAGAGCAGTACTATTCTTTGTTGTATCACCACACTTAGTTACAATCATTTTTTCCTGTGATGAGGACTTTTCCTGTGATAAAATTTTTATTTTAATTGTTCAAGTATGATGAGGACTTTTAAGAGCTACTCTCTTGGAAACCTTCAAATACACAATACCGTAATAGAGTCGCCCCAGATGTGTTACAGTCATTGCTCATTTAGTTCTCACATAAGCAGTGTATTATAATCTATAGTTTACAGATGAGGAAACTTACGTTCAAAAAGATTGAGTGGCTTAGCCAACGTAATACAACTAACAAGTGACAAAGCCAGAACTCAAAACTCAGGTTTGTCTGACTCAAAAATCCATATCCTTTCTACTATACTACATTGTACAGTATTAGATTAAATCTACTAAATATCGTTATCAACTCTATCTCTGGTATTCATTCAAATTATTTCAGTTTGATGCCAAGAAAAGAAGCCACATATCTATAAATGATAACCATAGCACATAAGGATATTACTACATATGTTTACGCTTTTAGGGCCCAGGATAGAGCTCTAATTCATCTGAATCTAGGATGTAATGAGTTACGTTAAAACATTAATCTATTGTATTAGGTTAAACACGAAAAATTGCTACTAAAATGATGTCTCACTCAGGGAAAGGCTCTTCAATACTCCTCCAGGATACTGGGCAGCACAGAAAGTGTTCGATTTAATTAGCTGTGTATGTAGAAAGAGATGCTCATCTGTTTCTATGGAAGCAAACACATCACTGACACATTTCTCCATGGAAACAGAGAAGGGGAAATAGAAAATGCTAAAGTGAATGAATTCACTGAACAGTTGGTGAGCAAAGACTCAAGAAAAACATAATTCATCTGTAGTACTACGTTACTAGTTTAGAAAAATGAAATGTGCTACATAAAAGAATATTATGTAAGATACACTGAAGCTTAAGATAAAATAGTTATTTTCTTTTTTTTAATTTACTCTTGATTGTATTTTTCCCTATTACCATTTAGCCCCCTTATACCCTCTCCCCGCTGCAGTCACCACACTGTTGTCCCTGTCCATGAGTCCCTTTTCCTTTTTGCTCAATCCCTCCACCCTCTAGCCTCTCCCCACCCCAGCTGTCATCCTGAGAAACAGTTATTATTTTAGTAGGAAAATACAAATATTGGGAAATGACATAGAGCAAAGGTATCAGTGATTTTGCACAGAAGACACAATGGTAGAATTCTTAAAGATGAACTGTGTTACAGCTCCAAGTCAGTGATGAGACAAGATAATAGAAAATATAGGGAACCCATTAATAAATAAATTTATCAGCTTTATAGTAGTTTCACATCATTGTTTTTTTCTGCTTTTTTTGTTGGATTTTTTTCCCTTTCAGGATATAAAATTATGGGAATTATTTCAAGTTTTATTATGTAACACATTAGTTAATCTGTATGACTGAGCCTCTATTAAGTATTTTTAATTTACAACATAATACATATTCTGTTTCCTTTCAAAAGTATACTTTTCATTAAAGTAATAAAGGGTTCATTTTATAAGATATTTTCTCTTAGGTATTCTGACTTAATTTTTTTCCCCTTTGGAATTTAGTCCTAACTTGACTCTCGATTCATTCAATTCAATTCAACCCAGTGCACATTTACTCCCAGCCCTCAAGACGATTATAGACTTCTTAGAAGGTATGATATATAAGAGAATGATTCTAACATTTATTCACTCCTTTAACAAATATTTCTCACATGCCTACCATGCGCCAAGTACTGTGCTGAATTTTGCAGATGCAGCGATGAATTAAACAGACACTGTCAATAGTCATGGATGCTACTAGCTTATAGAGGAGGGACATAGTTACGCATGTAAATATACAGTTACAATCTGAGACAAGTTTTATGAAAGAAAACTACTGAGTTCCAAGAGAGAACACAATGAAGAAATTCTCTGAGACTGGATGGTTGGAGCAGGCCTCTCTGCAGTGACTTGAGTGCTGGGATCTGACAGATGACTAAGTCTTAGACAGAGTGGAAGGACAGTAATGCAGGCAGAAGTCCTGAGATGGAAAGGGCTGGCAGGATTAAGAAGTGGAAACAAAGCAAGTTTCTCTAGTAAGAGAGTGCTGAAAGGTGAGGCTGGAGAGGGAAAAAGGTACAGGTACATATTAAATTTTATTCCAAATAGGATGGGAAGCAATTAAAGAGTTTTCAGCCGGCAAATAACAAAACTATATACACAATTTTCAGTACAAGTAAACACAGGATGTTTAGCAAAAATTTCAAAAAAGCACTGTAGAACTGAAGTTTTTAAGACCTTTATCTAGGTGGTAAAGCTACAATGTAATTATTACCACAAAAGTCAAGATGGCCCATTACTCCAAAGGGGAGGGAAGGATGTATCAGGAGCTTTCGGGGGAATAATGCTCTGTCTCTCGAGTGGTTACATGGATGTTTGCTTTATATTTATTTGTTAAATTGTACATGTAAGTCTTACGTACTGCTTCTTGTGTATTATTTCAAGATAAGAAAGTATGTTTCTTTCTTTCATAAAAGACTGGTAAAACAGTGGGGACAACAGGTACAGACAGCTCCAGAAGCCTGGTGTGGGGAGGGAGTGATAATTGCCCCCATATCTGTTCTCTGACTTGTATTTTCACATATTGAGCACCCTGAGGTTTGGGATGATGCCACGCAGGGAAGGACTTTTCTTTTGGCCTTTTTTGTCCTAACTATGGCTCTGTGCCTAAATCCAGTCTATGTCCTGCATGACTGGGCTGTGACTACAATGGAGCTGCTTTTGACCCAGAGGTGGAAGCCACGTGCTGAGAATGGCAGAGACAAGCCCTAACAGCGTCCCTGGATGATTCTGTGAAGCAGAAATGTGTACCAACCTAAACTGCCCAATTACCTTTGCACTATTACGAGAATGAATACACTTCTATCTTATTTAAGTCACTGTTATAGCAGTTTAGCCTGCGCACTGGTACAGCTATGAAGGGAAGCTGAGAGACATGGCAATAACCTGGAGGGGGAATGAAGGAACAGAGAAGGGATTTCTAAATAATGGAGACAAATGAATGTGTTTGAATGTTGACAGTAAGAATTAGAGTAGAAGAAAAGGTTGAAGATATAGTAATCAGGTTTTTTAAAAATGGAGCTAGGCCCCTGACAAGACAGGAAGAAAGAGAATACACAGCATGTGTGGAAGAGCAGACCTTGGACAGAAAGGGATATTTGCTCTGTTTTAGCAGAAAGAGAGAAGGAAAGGCAGGCAGGTGTAGGCTGATTTGTAAACACCTTGCTGAGAGGTAGGGGAGTTCCTACTTAAGGTCTTCATTTTCTACAGGAAGCACAAAGCACGAGGTGAGCATGGAGGGAGGGGAACTGGCAGTCTGAGGTTTGGCGGAACAAGAAGGTATGAAACTCTCATTATGGACCAATGTGGTGTTATGGGCAGAAAGTGTTGGGTGACTATTTGAGGTGAGTAATCATGAATGTATAGGGTGTTCCCAACCTTCCAGGAAGGTTAAATTGTTCAGGGCTTGGCAGAGGTAGATGGTTTAGGTCCACCCAGAGCTGGGACTGCAACAGCCAGATGCAAGAGAAGGTGAGGAGAAAAGATAATTTTTCCAAGAGAAGGATTTTAATAATAGACCGTGGAATCAGGGCTAAATACAGGGGAAGGTACAGAGAGAAGGAGACTGAGAGTTGAACCTGGGAAAGGTAATAGACTGTGGAAGACTCAGGGACCTTGAAAAACTACTGTTTTCTACTCATCAGAGAAATGCCAATTAAAACCACAAGGATGTATCTTATACCCATCAGAATGGCTATCATCAATAAATCAACAAACAACATGTGCTGGCGAGGATGTGGAGAAAGGGGAACCCTTTTGCACTGTTGGTGGGAATGCAGCTTGGTGCAGCCACTATGGAAAGCAGTGTGGAGATACCTCAAAAAATTAAAAATGAATCTGCCTTTTGACCCAGAGATCCCTTTTCTGGGAACATGAGAGTGTACCTGAAGGAACCCAAAATGCTAATTTGAAAGAACATAAGAACCCCTATGTTCATTGCAGTGTTAATTACAATGGCCAAGATATGGAAGCAGCCCAAGTGTCCATTGGTAGATGAGTGGATACAACAACTACAGGGCATTTACACAATGGACAAGATCTTGGCCATAAAAAAGAAGGAAAGTTCATCCTTTGTCACAGCATGGATGGGCCTGGAGAACATTATGCTGAGTGAAATAAACCAGTCAGAGAAAGACACATACCATATGATTTCACTGATATGTGGAATCTAATCAATAGGCTGAACTAAAAAGCAAAATAGAGACAGACTTGTGGAGAGCAGGATGACAGCTCAGGGGTCGGGGAGGGTAGGAGGTAGAGGGATGAGGCAAAAAGGAAAGAGAACTCATGGCCATGGAGACCAATATGGTGACTGCGGGGATGGAGGGAATAAAAGGGAACTAAATGGTAAGAGGAAAAAAAAATGAAAAAATTTTGAAAAACTTAAAAAAAAGGAGAAAAACTATTGTTCTCATTAGTGAGCCGAATGGTGGAATGTTTCAATAAATGATTCAAAGGTAGTGAAGACGTCAAGTTCCAGAGAGTAACTGTGAATGTAGGAAGCTGAGCTATCAGGTGATAACATTCCTAATAGAAAAAATACATCTTCACAGAATGTGGTAAAAAAAAATTGTCTTTAAAGATAAGTAGAAGCTTATTTAGTAGAGAGGAAGGTAAGGGGAGAGAAGGTAGAAAAGAGAGGAAACAGAGGCGTAGAGAAAAGTAAGACAAAACTCATGGCGTACTGGGGAACAGAAAGCCTAGCCAGAGATTAGAGCGCGTGGGCAGAAGTTCCTGGAGAAACCGGAAAGGCGGGCGCAAAGGAAGTCTGGAAAAATAGGTGTGAAGTTCAAGGGGTGTGGATATTTTAAAAACCCAAGCTGTTAATCATGCTATGTAAGCTGATCACAAATAATATACATTTTTATTTTATTTAGGAAGACTAATTAGTCATAAGACTAGTGACTTATGAATAGGTGAATCTGTGGGTTTTACAACTCTGAAAAATTCCTACTCCTCTGGTCCTCTAACACTGTCTCTCCTATTCGCCTGGTTCTATGTCTAGAACTTCTGTTTTGGACCTATCTCCGTATGCATGCTAGCTAGGGCACTGAATTGATGTCCACCAACTGAATCAATGATGGGGGAATATTGAATCAATTTCAAATCACTATAATTTAAATTATTTGTAAATGTTAGTACTTTTGGTATACATTAAATGTTAAAGATCATTATTGACTACCTCATTCTAGATCTCTGTTATTATGAAGATGAATTATCTCACCATCTTAGTGTTACATATCCAGATTCAATGTCAAATACACAGTTATTTTTCAAGTACTTTCCCCTGATTCTAATCTATATTTTTAATTCTCAGGACTTACTTTATTTCTTGTTCAAGTTTTGGAACAAAATATAAATAATAATTAATGTAATTCAACTAAAATGTATAATACAGTGCAAATTAAAACTAAGTTTAACAAACTTCCTTAGGACAAAGAGTTATCTTTAAAGTGTCTGTAGTTACAGGGACTGCTTACCTATGATGAGCCTGTGAAGAGCGCTCTTATCTCCATTAATAGCAGCAGCATGAACTTGGGATGCTAATGAGGAGCCAGTAAAGAGCAAGTTCTCTGATCTGTTCATAGTCTTCTCAACAACTGAAGCAACCTGAAACAATGATTTCAGTCATGAGCACACACAGGAAGCACTTCTGAAACCTGTCTCATCTGTCATAATTGAATATGTTATAAATATGGTTTACTAGAATATGTGACTAGGATTCAGAAAACCTGCAGTCCTAACCTTAGAATTACCATAATGTGGCAAATTAGGTGATTCCTTGTATAAGTTGCTCATCTTTAAAATGAAGGGGTTAGATGCTCCCAAGACCCTTCCCAGGCACTATCGAGGGGAAAAAATGGGGGTAGACTTGATATTTAACATTAGGCACAGGGCCCCAAAACCACATTTGATTTCTTAAGTTAATATAAATAATTTGATTCTGCATGATCCTAAAGATTAGAATTGATATTGAGAATAAAAGTAATTGCCCTGGCTTGTGTGGCTCAGTGGATTGAGTGCCAGCCTATGAACCAAAGGTTTGCTGGTTCCCTGTCAGGGCACATGCCTGGGTTGTGGGCCAGGTCCCCAGTTCGGGGTGCATGAGAGGCAACCACACATTGATGTTTCTCTCCCTCTTTTTCTCCCTCCCTTGCTCTCTAAAAATAAATAAATAAATTGGAAAAAAAAAAAGGTAATAACCAAGCCACAAAATAAGTATGATGTAAACTAATGGTTCAGGCAGATCTGTCTTGGCTGGTGTGGCTCAGTGGACTAAGCACCAGCCTACAAACCAAAGGATTGCCGGTTGCTGGTTTGATTCCCAGTCGGGGCATGTGCCTGGGCTGCAGGCCAGGTTCTCAGTTGGTGGTGCATGAGAGGCAACCACACATTGCTGTTTCTTACTTTCTCCCTCCCTTTTTCCAAATATAAATAAAACCCTTTTTTTAAAAAAGCAGCAAGAGAAAAAGCAAAGAGTTACCTACAAAGGAGTCCTCATAAGACTATCAGCTGATTTCTCAAAAGAAAGGGACTGGCAATAAGTATTCCAAGTAATGGGGAAAAACAGCACTTAGTTCTTTCTTTCATGAAGAGCACAGGCAGAATTTTTATTTGCTGTCTCCTTGTGTTTACCAGGGCAATATACATTGCTTGAGATCCTGACCTTAGGACCTTACTTGGAACACCACATCAGTGGGATTCACCACCATACTTCATTTTAAAAAGTTTTGTTCTGACTGGTAATCTGATATGGTTGTTAGAACTGTCTAGAAAGGCACTCGATGCACAGGAAAATAGTGAGTGCTTAAGCAAAAACTGGATTACATCAGAAATGCAGCAAAAATTCAAGTACCTGATGGGAAGGAAAGAGTAGCTGCATCAATGAACTTAAACTTCCTTCCTGAACATAACATGTTCTAACAAAACTGAATGCCTGTAAGGAGCAGCGAGTTAAAAAGTGTAAGAAACACAGGGAATCATGGGGATCATGGCAAAATGGAGCACACACAGCTATTTGAAGAGAGCAGCTGTTGATCCGCTACTGTGCATGAATAGCCGTTGGAAAGATAGACAAGGCCCTCTTCTGATTTTACCAAGAAGCGTGACTCCAATCTCTGTGACTCCTGAGAATCTGGGAGTTTTGTTAAGATAAATTTATCACTGCTGATGAGCTAGTACTCGTGCTGTCACTGAGAAACATATGCAGTTTCAATTCTGCCTTACAGTGAAAGTGTTTTCTTAATTTTGGTAAAGGTCAGCTCTTCATGTCCTTCTTTTACATGGGCATTGTGAGACACTTCTGTCATGTCTTAGCACATGTGTCATGTAAGAAAATCCACTGTCATATGCAGGCTTATACTGAAGTGACTTGAAAGAAGCTACAAAACAGGGATGGAGGTAGAAACACTGTAGATGAATAATTGCACTAGGGCCCTGTTCCATTAATAACAAGCAGTGTGCCCTTTGGCTACCTCAGCTCTCTGACTTTCTGTAAAATACAAAAATGGAAAAGGTAGCCCTTGCTGATTCATTCGACAAGTTAAGTACCAGCTATATGCTAGGTATTGTTCTTAACTCGGATACATATCATTTTAGATTCTGAGTGATCAGAGTTTGAGGCCCGTGAGAATCACGCCCCCCAAATTCTTTGTATTCTTTGAAAATACACTAAAAATTAATCTCATTCACCTATATTTATATATATATCTATTTCACCAACAGATAGATAGCTGCTGTTCAGTGGATGTTTGCAGAGTGAAAAGTCAGTCTGGGTGCTAAGTCCAGAGCATGAGCGGATCAAAGTTTAATTTCTTGGAGTAATGAGTTTATGCTCGTGAGTATCTGTTCTCTTTAAACCCCCCATTTCCATCTCCTTTGTGAGAGAGAGAGATCAGTGGTATAGCAGTTAGAGAACTGGACTAGGAGACCAGAAACATAACTAAAAGTTCTTGGTTTTGTCAGCTGGGAAAGTGATTCCTAGTTCCTTTCTTTCTTTCTTTTTTTTTCCTCAAATGTATTTGTTAGCACTATTGTTTTTTGTAATAATACTTATAGGTGAAAATCAAAACCACTTTGTTAATTATAAAGTGTTATAAAATGCAAAGGTCTCATCATCATTACTAACTATAAAACAAGCCAGTGTAATAAATGGTGTAATAATTATAACTGTACAAAACTAGTGGTGCTGTAGTCAGTCACAAGCAAGGAGGAGTAAGTCTGATTTGGACGAAAGGGCTGGTTGCTTGGGAAGTTCTTAGAGAATGCTATTTGAGATGAAATTCCAGATAGAGAAGGGGTTAAGGACACTCCAAGTAGCAGGAAAGCTGGGGCAAAGGCAAGGCTTAGGGAGAATCCAAAAACGCAGAATGCCTCCCTGATACTTAGCAGTGATTGTTTGTTTGGCTTCCATTTGGGGCAAGTGACCCGGCTGGGTGTTTGTATTTGAGCTCGGAGAGGTAACTGTGCCTCAACAGCTTGGCGAAGGAATTCACTAATTGTCAGATGGGCAGTGATTCATGCACTACCAGCAATCACTTTAGCACTGGAACGTTTCAGTTTACAACGTGCTTTCCCATCCTATCTCATATATACTCCTTATACGAGCCCACAGAAACAATTAGGGATAAGTCATTTACTTATTCATCCTGGGCCCCGAGAAGGGGCTCCGGCTTCATGATGCAGGGATTAGCGCAGAAAGAAAAGGCAGCAGGGGGGGAGACCAATGAAGAAGGCTCAGACCACAGCTCAGGCCACAAGCCCTGGAGTCTGCGGCAGGGACCAAGGCAGTGCAGATCGATTGGAGCTTCCCCAGCCAGGAACCCTCCTACTCACCCTTGCCTCCTCCAGGACTCACGTCCCAGGGGCGGCTCCAGGAGGCACGACCCCCACTGGGCCGCCCATCCCGCCAGGGCAGTACACTACATCCGGCTGGGGCAGACCCCAACGCGCTGAAACTGATTGAGCCCCTCAGAGGGCCGCCGGAGACTCTGGGTCGCACAGTCCTCTGGGAATTGTAGTTCCTATTCCTCCGAAATACAGGGGTACACCCGTTCTTGGCCCTTTTTATCCCACAGGGCCTCGCGTGCAGAGAACTCGATGGACGTGGGCCGAGGGCCTGATGGGAAAGGAGTTCTGGGTGCCTAATGACGAGCTCAGTTAGAGAGGTGCAGGACTACATTTCCCAATGTGCTCCGAGGTGGGCAGGACCCGGAAGTGAGGGTTGAGAGGCCTCTCTGGAAGTTGTCCCGGGTGTTCGCCGCTGGAGCTCCGGGTCGAGAGGACGGGGTGTAGCTGCTGGGAGGATCCTCCACTGTCGCCGGCTCCCGGAGCCCAGCCCTTTCCTAACCCAGTCCAACCCTACCCATTCCCAGCAGCCAACGCCTGTCCCTGCCGCGGATCCCAGCGTTATCATGAATCCTGTCGTCTTCCTATCCTTACGCGACCTGAGATGCTCCCTGCTGCTCCTGGTGAGTGAGTGAAGGAATGACAGAGCCTTCGACAGACGCGGAGACGGCCTCCCGCCGTGGCCGAGGGGGAACACAGCTGTCCCTATCCTGCTTTATCTTTTTCTCCGGTGGTGAGGAGTGCACCCTCCCCCGCTGCCTTCACTCTTGGCATCCGTCTGTCCCCTTTCCACTCCGGGGGTTCCCGAGGCCTGAGAAACCACGGTCGGAGCTTGGGACCTGTAAATAGGAGAATTGGCCCTGGAGAAAGGATACGTGGGAGGGTCACAGCGAGGCGCTCCCCCTGTCCCTGAAGTTTGGAGGTAGTTTCGGTCTCGAGGGCTCCTGGACCTGGTAGTAGCTTGAATCGAATAGGACCGGGGATAGACCTACTACTGTTCCTTTTCATCACCTCGTTTTGGAAACTGTGTGAGGCCGACAGGTGCTGGGGTCGTGGAATCTCACTCTGGAGTCCTGAAACGGTGCCCGGGTTGGCAGATCCCTCTGTTGTGGCTTGATATGATTGGTTGGGAACCCGGAACTGGAGACTAGTTTGGTGTCCACTTAAGGTGTAAAGGTGGAGTCTGTTATTACCTGAAAGTCTCAGTTCAAGGCCTCCCTCAATTTTTGTTACAGCCGTCTCCCCCAAATTTAAGCAGAGTTCTTCTTCAGTGCTCCTGATTTGAGAATAATCACATTTTTTTTTTTTTGCGTACATATGCATTCATTCCTTAACTCCCTCACCTGGTCAGCTCCATCCCATCTTATGAAAGAATCTTTCTCCACTACATTTTCCTCCAAAGTGCATCTTGAATGTGCAACCTAAGTAATCGAGGCTGCAGGCCAAGATGAGACAAAAGTGAAGAACTAACTCCATATAGGAAAAAATGACATACCTGTAATTGAGCTGTTATTATAATACAATGTTTGAACAAACTTTAATTGTAGATTTTTTAAAAGCCAAATTTAAAATGGACATTAAGTCAAAATCACTTTCTTTACAATGTAAGAAACATGATTAAGTGACTCAAAGGAAGTCATATAAGCTGGTTATCAGCAGAAATGGGACTTGAATCAGGTCACTTGACTTACAGTACTTATTCTACCACAGTACATAAGAATTTTAATATTGTATTTAAACTAGTTTCACTCTCTCTCTCTGTCTCTCTCCTCCCACTTCTCCCTCCTGTCATCCCTCTGTGATTTGCAAGTCACATACAAAAACTGTGTAAGTACTGGAACGATCAGAGGAAAAAACTATAAAAAAACTAAAGGGGATGTTAAAGTATTTTTGAGAACTAAAAGTTTTATGTAGACATGGTAATAAATGAGGAAGTATCTTACTGCCACTCATATACAGCAATGAATGACTTTGTATATAGGTAAATATTCAGTATACAGTTAGTTTTTGGTAGTTTCATTATACACTATGGTTCTCTTTTCCTTCTGGAAGTACTGGATTAATACTCATTGTTATTAGAGATCACCCTCTCTTTAAGGACACTAGATAATGTTCTTTTCTGTATCAACAAAATGGCCTGAAATAGGAGTTGTCTGCCAGAAATTACTTTTAGGTTACTGGGGAGGAAATGCAAAGGGAATCTTAAAACAGTGGAAAGAATAGTTGACACTGAATAGGAAAATTACATCGGGTGTGCTTTTTTGGAATGGTATGTTTGATTACAGAGCTAAGTTTAAGAAGGAGAAAGAATTTATTTTGAAATAACTCATATGTTTTATAGAAAACTACAAATCCAGTTAACGATAAAAAAGAAGGAATTTTTTTCCTGGTAATTCTAAAATCTAGTTAGCATTTTGTATATTTATCTAAGTAAAGGTAGAGGAATAGAAACTTAAAAACACTTTAGAGATACCTGTAAAGATTTATGGGCTAGAAAACTAAAGCCCAAGGAAAGGTTAAATAATCCAGATAAGCTAGATTTGATTTGAACACAGTATTTACCAAAGTAATTTTAATAATATATACCAGTTAGCAAATACTTACAAAACATCTGCCTAATCTAATTTGAGTTACTTATCTAACTGGTAGTTCTGTCCTAGGGATGGAACTTGCTGACTCAGTATCTTTCCTGTCTGAAAATACATTCTTTATCTTCCCCAGTATATTTTCTTCCTCATCCTTCACTTTCCCTCTAGACTTGTATATTCCCTCCCATGTGCAGGCATTGAATATTCAAGGTCATCATTTATTCTTAAGTGTCTTGTTCTAAAAAGCCATACATTCTCTTACTGCAATAATTGTTTTCAGGCAAACTATACCTTAGTCCTAAAGAACTAGATCTATCCAGATATAGTGGTGTTGATAACAGCTGAAACATATAATTCTAAACTTTTATAGGCAAGTAGTTTTCCCTGATCTCAAAGGCATTTTGGAATATCACTCCATGCCTAAAAAATTCATTGTGATCATTTTTTCCCTGGGTATAAATACAAAATTATTAAAAAGTTTACAAAAGATACACATATGATATTTACTGCAAATCTCCAAATATATCCTCAGGTAACTTTTCTAGAATTATATTTCTTGGATCCTACGGTATGTCTTTTTTAGTATTTCTGGTACATTGTACCAAATTGCTGTACTGGAAAGTTGTACCAATGTGTGAGTGTTTTTGTAATATGTGCCAATTTAGTAGACCAAAATGGTATCTGATTTAAATTTACATTCTTTTATTACAACCAAAGTTAAATATTTCATATTTATTAACCATTTCTATTTCTCTGTACATATGTAATGTTATAAGTGTTCATGTTATTTGTCCCTTAAAAAATGTTTACTTTTACTTCCTCCAGTAATGCAGAATAGGTATACTCATAAGTTACAATTTAAGAACAATGCAAAGTGTTATTACTTTGCCTATTCATTTAGTGTCCATTCAAGAGGCAGCACAGAGCAAAGAATGCTGGACTGAATGTCAGGGCATCTACGCACAAGCTCCAAGTCTTCCATGTACTGAGCACTGTAACCTAGGATAAACCACCTAACTAAATTTTTTGTAAGCACATTGGATTCGAAGATTCAGTGATTCTTTGTGTAGTCTATCTTGTTTTTCAAAAAGGATATTCCTCTAACTCCCCTAATTAATAGACTCATTATTTGATTGGGTATTTCCTGGAAAACATCTTCGAGCCTTTCAGCAGGTTGCAGACCTGTGCCCCCTCACCTTGTCACCCATCCGGTGTGGAGAAGACCACGCTTTGACCACAGCTTTCCCGGTGCTGATGGGCGCTGTGCTCGGTTCCATCTAACCAAGTCAGTGGTTGGAAACGGTTGGACTTTTCACAGCAGTTATTGATTTTTAGCCTACCTTTCATTCCACAGAGATGAACTGTGACCCAGGCTACAGGAACTTTACTTTTTATTTTATTATTATTTTGTTTTTTTATTGTATATTTTCCCATTACCATTTAGTCCCCTTAGACTCCCCTCTCCCCTGCAGTGACCACTCTGTTGTCCATGTCCATAGGAACCTCATTTTATTGGCATTCTTCTTTCCTTTCCTCCTGTTACTTGGATGCCTGTTTGCTATCTGCTATTAAAGAGAAAAAGATATTTGAGATTCATATCGTACTTCCAAGAAATTTATAATTTGGTGGAGGGAGAGAAGATATGTATGTAAATAATTAGAATTCCAAAAGGAAAGTGATAGATGCCCTAAGGTATTTGTACAAGTGGGTTAAACATCTTGCCACCCAGAAGTGTGGTTGTAAGCCTAGGCATCACCTGGGAGTCACCTGGGAGCTGCCTCCAGCTCCCCACCCGAGGCCTACTGAGTCAGAATCTGCACTTTCACAACATAGCCATTAAAAAGGAGGACAGCTGTAGATGTTTGAAAGAGGCATTACGTATGTACTTCTTGATGGGAGAACCAGAGAAGTCTTCTTGAAGAAAGATGAGAGTAGACCATGAAGGGTTAAATTGATGTATTAATTTTTGCTCCTGAATGGAATGAATAAAAAAGGTTCAGTAGCTTAATAAATCTTTAACATGAATACCTGTTTTCGGAGGGGGTTTTTTTGGCTTTGCTTTTCTAAGAAGGCTTGCTGGCTGGCTTGCTGACATGGACAGTTGTCAGAATTGGCCCTAAAGAAGCTAGCAGACCCTTTGGCCTATTTACATGAACAGCTCATTATTACCTTAACCAAAATAAAGATCATGTTCTTTAGTGGATTCACACCATTCCTATTACTGCATTCGAGAGAGGAGGGAAAAGCTCCATGTTGTGGAAGTCCTTGTGTAGTGTCTTAGATCTCAGGTCTTGGCTCTGTCCTTCAGAATATTGCAATCAAATTCTAACTGCTTTATTCCCTTGGTGATATTGTGATATAAGATCTCTGATTTTTCCAGCCCCGTGATTTTCTCATTATGTAGAACTTTGAGCATTACATTTTAATGCTTCTAATTTTTAGTCACCTGCATTTGTAGACACGAACATTATTAATATATTAGATGAAAGCAATAAAAAGAAAGAAGAAATCATCTCAAAAAACCATCCTAGTATTTGAGCTAAGGAAAATTGTTGAGTAATAGCAGAGTCCCAGTTCTTTTTACATTTTTTTCCTTAAGATTATCAGAGCCTAGTAGTGGGACCTGTGGTTAACTAGATTTAAGAGATCTTGGAAAAAAGGAATCAAAAGAATTTGTTCAGGAATCAAAAGAATTTTTGACCCTGGCAAAAAGGAATTGGGATCTTTTAATTTTTGAGGGACCCTACCATCAGTGTCTTACTCAGTTTATTAGGTGGGAAGGAATATGAAAACCATGCAGTTATAATGACTGAAGTTACAGTTGTCTAGAGTTATCCTATAAATTTAAATTTATTAAAATGAAATAAAATATAAAATTGCATTTCTCAGTTACCATAACCACATTTTAAGTGCTCAGCAGTCACATGTGGCTAGTGGCTAGTGTATTGAACCACACAGAGCATGGAACATTTCTATCAGTGCAGAAAGTGTCATTGAGTAGTGCTCATTTAGAGCCTCACTCTCGCTCTGTCTCAGAAAGCAACACAAAGTTGAGGTAAAGAATGTGGAAATCGCCTCCAGTAGTGTTTCAAAACTTGAATGTGTATCTTGTCTGTGCAAGGGCAGTAACCTGGAAAATCTCAGCACCTTATCAGTGAGCAGGGATTTGACTTTTGGTTGCCTGATAGCACATTTAAGGAAGCACCAGTGAATACTAGTTAAAATCAGAAAATAAAAGTTTGAGTGTTAGTGTTGATTCTTCTCAAAGGGCAAGTCACTTTCCTTCTTGAAACCAAAGTTTTTCAACTAAAAATTGAATGAGATTGAATAGGCTGTTTTGGGAGTCTAGGGAATGGAATATGACTGAGATTTTGTGATATGAGGGCCTGCAATTTGTCTCTATTAAAATCCCTTTTAAGGGTGACATCTTTAGAAATGATACTTTAGGGCAGTGATTTTCAACTGGTGTGCCACAAGAATTTTTAAAACATGTAATACCTGATCTCTTTTCCCTTAGACTGTCAAATTAAAAAAAAATGACAATGACAACAGCCAACACAACAATAGCCATCTGGCGTGAACGAATGAAAATTATATTTATTTATTTTTGTCAGATTGGCAAAAAATATGTTTTTTTGGTGTGCCACACAATTTTAGTAATTGGTTTATGTGCGCCATGGAATGAAAAAGGTTGAAAACTGCTGCTTTAGAGGAAATTTGATTGAATAAGAGCACAGCTACATTTTAATTGGAAAATTACCTGTAAAAAGATGGCCTGTAGATATGTCCTTTTGCCTCGGGTGTCAGAAGCCTACCCTTGCCAGGAGCTCACCTTTTAATTTGATTAAACCTGTAAATGAATGTGCACCTCTTACTGCCTATTTTAAAATGGCTCTAAGTTATGAGCTCATGAGGACAGACTAATATTTAATATTTAAAGCAGTTTGCTAAGAAATTTGAGCCACCTCTAAAATGTGAAGAAAGTATGCTTTAGTGATGGAGTAGAGCTCATGCATAAGTCTTAAACAGAGTTATAATTTCTTGGACCTTGGAACAAGGTACTCTCATAGTTACATGCCTGCTATTTTGCTGTTCTATTTGAAGTTTTGAGAAATGCAGGGGAAATTTTAACTTTTAAAAAATTACTGACACAGAATTGAAGGCTATCTCTTTTGCGGAAAGAACAGTTTCAAGTGTGAATGTGATTTGGAGTTATCCCAAGAGAAGAAATTTAGACATTCTCAATGCCTTTGACTTTATTCCTATGGTTCTGGCCTAACTGCAGTAAAACCTCTGCTGGCTGGTCAGAAGTTCACACTTCTGTAATGACTTCACATTCTGAAAGAGGTGAGAAAGAATAAAGAAGAGCCACTCCTTTTTGTAGTCCAAGTAATTTCTTAGGAAACATCTACTCAAATCAACTCATCCCTCAAGCTCTGTAGATAGCACCTGTTTTTACTATGAGAATGAATACTAATTCTCTTAGAAAGTCTTGTGATCTGTTTATAATTAACAAAATTACCACTGTGTTGCAAAATACTTGGTTCTTGGCTTAATGTTTGAATGAACAGTTTCAGAGACCTTAATTTTGCCTTAGAGCTATGAAAGTTATGCTACATTTTTTCCCATGAGATTTTAATTTAATTTAGTTTTTTTTAATTGCAGTTTGCATTCAACACTCTTTTTGCATTAGTTACAAGTGTACAGCACAGCAGGTAGACATTCGGGTGCCCACCTGGCACCACAGATAGTTATTACCGTATGGTTAACTATATTCCCTATGCTGCACTTGACATCCCCGTCCGCATTTTGTAACTACCAATTAGCACTTCTTAATGCCATCACTCTTTTTCACCTTGTCCCCTAACACTCCCGCCCCTCTGGCTTCCATCAGTTTGTTCTCTGTATCTCTAAGCCTGTTTCTCCTTTTTTATTCATTTATTTTCTTGTTTAGATTCCACATATAAATTATATCATACGGTGTTTGTCTTTCTCCGACTGACTGACTTCACTTAGCTTAATACCCTCTAGGTGCACCCATGCTGTCACACACTGGAAGATTTCATTCTTTTTATGGCTGAGTGTTCCATTGTGTTTATGTACCGCCACTTGTTTTATCCACTCATCTACTGATGGCATACTTTCATATCTTGGCTATTGTACGTAATGCTGCAGTGAGCGAGGGGCTGCATATGTTCTTTTTAATTAGCGCTTTGGGTCTTTTTGAATACATATCAGAAGTGGAATCAGTGGGTCATACAGCAATTCCATTTTTAAATTTTTGAGGGACCTCCACACTGCTTTCCACAGTGGCTGCACCAATCTGCATTCCCACCAACAGTGCATGAGGGTTCCCTTCTCTCCCAGTCCTCACCAGCACCTGTGTGTTGATCTATTAATGGTATCTTTTCTGACGGGTGTGAGATAGTATCTCTGTGGTTTTGATTTGCATTTCTCTGCTTATTAGTGATGTTGAGCAACTTTTCATAAATCTATTGGCCATCTGTATGTCTTTGGAGAAGTGTCTATTCAAGTCTGCACACTTTTTAATTGGGTTGTATGTTTTTCTGGTGTTGTCTGACTTCTTTACAAATTTTGGATATTAACCCTTTATTGGATATATCATTGACAATTATCTTTCATTCAGCAGGTTATCTTTTCATTTTGTTGATGGTTTCCCTTGCTGTGCAAAAACTTTTTTGCTTGATGTAGTCCCATTTGTTTTATTTTTTTCATTTGTGTCCCTTGCCCCCCAAAATATGTCAGAAGAAATAATGTTGAGAGAGATCAGAGATTGTACTGCCTATATTTTCTTGTAGGATTTTTGTGCTTTCAGGTCTTACATTTAAGTCTTTGATCTGTTTTGAGTTTATTCTTGTATATGGTGCAAGAACGTGGCCAAGTTTCATTTTGCCTGTATCTCTGCCCAGTTTTCCCAACACCATTTATTGAATGGACTGTTTTTACCTCCTAGTATGTTCTTGCCTTCTTCGTCATAGATTAATTGGCCATATAGGTGTGTGCTTATTTCTGGGGTCTCTAGTCAGGCATATTGGTCTGTGTACCATGCTGTTTTGCTTACATGCATAGTCTGATATCAGGTAGTGTGATACTGCCCACTTTGTTCTTCCTTTTCAAGTTTTTTTTTTTTAACTTTTTGAGAGGGGAAGGGAGGGAGAAAGAGTTAGAGAAACATCCATGTGAGAGAGAAACATCTATTGGCCACCTCTCAAACATGCCCTGACCAGGGACTTAACCCACAACCCAGGCATGTGCCCTGACTGGGAATTGAACCAGGGACCTTTTGCTTTGTGAGACTATGCTCAATCAACTAAGCCAAACCACTCAGGGTTCCTTTTTGAGATTGCTGTCACTTTTCAGGTTCTTTTGTGCTTTCATGTGATTTTTTGGAGTATTTGTAGATTGCTTTGGGTAGCATGGACATTTTATGATGTTAATTCCTCCTATACAGGAGCACAGTGTATGCTTCCATCTGTTAGAGTCATCTTGAATTTCTTTCTTTAGAGTCTTATAAAAATTCAAGTACAGGTCTTTTACCTCCTTTGTTAAATTTATTCCTAGAATAAGTTTAAAATAAATAAATTTTATTTATTTTTTGCTGCAATTGTAAATGAAATTGTTTTCTTAGTTTCTCTTTTTGATAGTTCATTATTGGTGTATAAAAATGTAACAGTTTTATTTATTTTTTAATTTTGAATGATTTGAGAGAAACATCAGTTTGTCGTTCCACTTATTTATGCATTTATTGCTTGCTTCTTGTATGTTCCCTGACCAGGGATCAAACCTGCAACTGTGGCATATGGGGACAATGCTCTAACCAACTGAGCTACTCAGCTATGGCCAAAAATATAACCACTTTCTGAATATTTATTTGTATCCTGCTACTTACTGAATTCATTTATCAGTTCTGGTAGTTTTTTTGGTAGAATCTTTAGGGTTCTCTACAAACAATATGATGTCATCTGCAAATAATGACAAAAACTGTGCTACATTTTAAAGTATGATTTACTTGTTTCAGTGATCATACAGTTTATTTAATTGTGCCTATACTCTGTTCTTAGAATATCTCCCAGAAGTAATGTGAAATATTATTCCCTTAATGATAACTTGCAAGTATATCTACTAAAAAGAAAACTTTCAGGAGATACTTTGTTTAGGAGTCAGATTTGGGCTTAGATATTGGATATGTTGTTTTTCACCTTTGTTATCTTGCCCATTAACTTCTGGGGAGTAATGCAAGTATTTTATCTGAATTATAGAAGGGGTTATTTGCATGCCTCTATGATTTTGTGGGACAAAAAATGGTAAAAATGTATCTCAATTTCTTATCCTTAGATCTTGGTCTTTAGTACAATACCTTATACAGGTTCAGTGCTCAATAATAGTTTTGTTAAGTGTACTGGGGGGAAAAAAAAAAGTAGAGCTAGGTAGGAGGGTATGGAGGACCAGAAATGCATAGGGGAATTTAGTTTGAAAGCCTCACGGAGAAGGCAAGCCTCGAAATAGATGAGACAGTTAGTCATTTGGATTTCCTGGGGGAATAGCCTTCCAGGGAGGGGCATTAAGCCCTAATGTGGGCTGTCCTAGGCATTTTCAAGGAGCAGTGTGGTTGTCCTACTGTAGCATATTAGAAGATTTAAGTCACATAGCCGAAACATACATTTGTAAAACTATACTTATTCTTACTATGTGCATTGATTCCTGATATTTTCCTCTTTTTTTTGTCCTATTCCGTGCTTTATTTTATTTTTAAGAAATTGCTGATCTGACCCAGTAAGGTAAAACTTCCTAACAGGGTTGCTGGTAATACTGATCTCCTTAACCCTTTGGCCAGGTGCTGCTGCTGGAAGTAGCTTTGACTGTTTACCCCAGAATGACCCCGGCACACAAAATTAAAAATATTCTCTGCATTTGACAGGGTGGATAACAACCTATAGTTGTAATAACTTAAAATGTTAATATAAAAGGTTTTCTGATGCATTTTTTGATTCCTGAAAGCAGTATACTTTCATGGTAAAAAAAAAAAAAAGCATATGAAGGAAAAAGTGCATACCCTAACCACTGATAACATTTTAATGTACAGTAGACCCTTGAGCAATGTGGGAATAAGGATTGCTGACCCCCTTTCCACACATAGTTGAATATCTTTGTATAACTTTTGACTCTCCAAAAGCTTAGCTACAAATAGCCTACCACTGACCAAGAAGCCTTACCAATAACATAAACAGTTGCTTAATACATATTATATGTTATTTTTATTAGATACTGTATTTGCACATTAGACTACACTAGAGAAAAATGTTAATAAAAATCATGAGGAAGAGAAATACATTTATGGAAATATTTTTTGAAAGATAGTATTTCCATACATTGGAAATTTCCATACATTACAGAAATACATATTTTTGAAAGAAAAAAGCATGTATAAGTGTGCCCATGCAGTTCAAACCTCTGCTGTTCAAGGGTCAACTGTATGTCCTTCTATTTTTTCTATGTATGTTTGAAAGGACGTTTAGCAATGACATGTACATTTTGGACAAGGGAGGGTTGGGCTCCTGCTCTTGTTTGATTCTGGCATAGCGTGGTAGACCACTGGTTACATGGGGCTTAAGAAGGAAAAGATGTCCACATGGGTACATGTACTTGTATTTTTATAACTTGGAAATGACACCTAGCTTGACCATTTAACTTTTAAAAGTTATTTAACCTTTCTGTGCTTTCATTTTCTCACCTATCAAATGGGAATAAAAACCTCTTCTACAGAGTTCTGAGAAGACAATGAGACTCTGAATGTGTCCATGGGACATTGTAGGCACGTTAACTGCTGATTTCTGCCACATATTAGGTACTTAAGAAATGTTTAGATGAGAAAATCAGTGAGTGAGTGAGTGAATGAATTGTTCCCTTTTTTTGTAATTTTAAAATTGCCCATCCATTGGTATTAAAATTGTGTGCAGTGAAGTAATGAGCTGGCATGACTAGCTTCCAGCTCCTATGGTCTTCTAATGGTGATAATTGCACTGTCATAAAAACTGCCTAACAATGCGACTGTTAAGTAAGTTATCTGCCTACATTTGTTTTATAACTCTATTTAGTTGTACTTATATTCATTATATAATGATGAACCCTGTTCAGCCACTAGCTTGGACAAGTTACTTTTAGCCTATTTGAATCTTATCATTTAACAAATATTTGCACTTGACATATGTCAGTTATTACAAAGTTTCATTTTCCTTATTTATAAAATAGAGACAATGTAGTTTCTACTTCAGCTTCAGAGTTGCTATGATAACATAAAGGTAATAGATACATTTATTTGTGAACAGTAAATACAAATAGTTACTTTGGAATATTGTCACATGCTTCAAACATATGTTTTTTACTTGGATTTTTCCACTGGAAGCCTAGGTATGCAATATACATCCCTTCTAGGGAGAGTTGGTGCATGATGGAAGTAGCTCTACATCTGGATTTCCTGGATAGCTGGCAATACTAGAAGGTAGAGTGACCTCAAAGCTGGAAAGGCCTAGTTCATTCCTTATCTGCTTCTTTGTAGCTATCTGATATTAAGCAAATTTCCTTATCTTTCTGATCTTCAAATTTTTTATTTTAAAAATGGGGATAATTTTGCATGGTTGTCAAATTGAGATATAAAGTACTTTGTATCACCCAGTATACAGGACACATTTTTGTTTTGTAAGGTAATGAATAGAGAAGGAAACCTTGTCAAATGGATAAAGTCATCATTATGTAATTTACAAAGTACCTTGGAGGAGGATAGTGCTTGTGCTGACCGTCTTTCTGTGCTTTTACTATCTTTTTGACCCTCTGAAATGAGTAAATGAATAAGAAGTTTTATTTTTAAAGTCTGATGCTAAATATTAGTGGTTTCTTAAAGTGCTTATTAACTTGTCTCTTTCCCTGGTAAGTTTTGAAATAGTGACAAAAGTAACTATGATTGATAGAAATAAATAACTAACTTGATGTGAATTTCTGCTTTTAATACAACAGCAGATGAATTCCTGTAAGTGGTATAAATGAAAGTGGTGAAACATGCTTTAAGCTCTATTATTTGAAAGGTATCATTTGCTCCACATAGAAAAGCATCGTTTCTATTACTTTGTATACTCAAAAATCATTCAAAAAATATATCATTGACTGTTGTAATTGACAAAATATTTGGAAAATGATGACATGTCTTTAGAAATGTATAATTTTACTCTAGTTCAATTTATTTAGTAAGGGAAGAGAAAATTATCACAGCAGATTTCTGTTCACCAAAAAGGTGCAAAAATAAAAAGGCTATTTGTGTAAGTGTGGAAAATTTCAAATTGCTGGTTATAGTTTCATTTTTCCCTATAAGCCTCACTTATGTACCATAGTTAGCCCTTAATATTACTTCCAGTGGGGTGTGAAGTTATTTACACAAAATATGTGTAATATCTACTACATATGTGTAGTATGTGTAATTTAATCAGTTCTGGCCATTTAAGCTAAATCTGGTTATAGATTTGATGAAAACTGAGGCTATGACAAATCTTTTTGAATTTAGATACTGTGATGAAGGTATTTGGTGAGAACTTAATTGGCATATAAGGTAGTTCATGATGGGCATTTTAACTTGGATCAAGAAAAGGCCATTATATATATGGTTTAGCTTTTCTAGCCTCATGAATACATTTACAAATCCCTCCCATTGGGAAGATGGGTACTTGATTAGAGAAAGGCTAGATTGTGGTTTCTAGTCCACAATGCTGTTATAAAGGCTTCCTTGATGTACACTGGTTATTCTCTTAAAGAAAAGGGTGATTTAGGATATATAGTAAGCCCTGGCCGGTGTGGCTTGGATGGCAGGGACGTCGTCCCATATACTGAAAGTCTGTAGGTTCAATTTCTGGTCAGGTAACATGCACAGGTTGCAGGTTAGATCCTTGGTCAGGGTGCATACAGGAGGCAATTAGTCAGTGTTTCTCACATCACCCATGCTCATGCGCTCTCTCTCTCTCTTCTTCCCTCTCCCTTCCTTTCTCTCTGAAGGCAATGAAAAAATGTTCTCTGGTGAGGATTAAAAAAAAAAAAAAAAAAAATATATATATATATATATATATATATATATATAAAATAAGATGAGCCCTCAAGAAATAGCTTGAGAATCTAATGTTCTGTAACAAAATAATCAGATTTTCAGTCTTCTCTTTCTCATTTGACCCATGAGGCCAGAGGAACCACCTGGCTAGACACGACTGAGGTAGTTAATTGTACATAAGCCTGTTGTATTTGATGCCCTAGTGAAGGTCTTTTTTAGCTTACCTTATTTGGGGAATACAGCTTTGTACTGTAGTACTAACTTCCCTTAATCGTTTATGACTGTTACTTCTTAGGAAAAATGGATTGTGATATTAGGAAATTAGCAAAGAGCTTGTCTGTATTCCTACATGACATGATTTTTGAAGAGTCTGGTATTTATTTTGGGACATAACAGTATTTGAAGTACAGCAAGCCCTCGAGTAATGTCATTTTATTCATTGTTGTTTTGTTATAAAGTTGATGAGATGCTGTAGAAACTTAACTGTTGTTTATTTCAATTAGCTTATGGCAAAATTTGTTTTGTTGTGTGTTATTTCTCTTAAAGTCACAGAATCTACCCACAACTTTAAGTGGGGACTTACTGTAATAAGTTAACAAATATCCCTGAATATTGTAAAGATAGAAGGTATTTTTTAATGGCTGAAAATGCACTTTTATTCAGGTTGTTTAAATGGTTTTTAGTTTCAGGAGGGAGAGTGTCTTCATGGCACATTTTCTTCTAAGAGAAATACAGGGTCCTTGTATTATCAAAGTTTATAACCCACTTTTCAGGACTGGGGTAATTCATATCAGTATGTGTTTTAAAGGTAATTAAAGCTAATTCTATTCATATAAGCCAAATGGGTATGTTAGTATAACCATTTTTTCCCTAAAAAATCACTAAAAAATATAAAGAAACATTTGTCTTCGTGTTTAGGTTCCGAAATAATGTTTGTTAACACCCTAGTTCTTAAGTCCACAGTGACACATCACATGGGACGGCTACTGGCAGCTCTTGTTAGCCATCAGGAGACTGCCTGGCTGTGCTTTGTGCCTGATCTGCATGCTTGGACGCTTTGAAGTTTGTCGATTGAAAGTTCGTAATGAAGGAAGCTGTTACCTGCCTTACTGAAGGCTACCAAATATGGTTGAACTTTTAAAAACAGTGATTGTGATGTGTTCCCCAGGTAATCGTGGCCTCCCAACTGTGACTTATACTACCCTTGGTGAATCTTCTGCTTATAACGTTTATAGCACTTTATAGTAACCTACCCCATTTCTTCTTGGAATGCTATTCTTCCTGCTTCTTTTATGCTCCAGTAGTTTCTTCTCTTTCTCTGTGTTTCTTTCCCTGTGCCTCACTGGTTGGATAAAGGGAAAAGGCCTACATTTAAGAGACAGATGACAGTGAGGAGGTAAATGTGGGTATTATCTAATGTATTAAGAGCTGCTTTTCTCCCTTTCCATCACCCCTTGTCATCCAGTCATTGTAACTCACAGCTTTAACCGTTGTCTCTCTGAAGACTGGAGTAGCTTGGGAGTTGTTGATGCTTTGGTTAGTGCCGTGGGCTCAGTGACTGACTTTCTTGGTGCTTTAGTGCTGGGTATATAAAAAGTAGTCAAATACAGTTTCCAAATTTTTCATGCTAGTTGGTAGAAAGCCCCTCATCTCTGTGAGCTGTTTTCTAATTGACTGGGTAAGGTATATAAATAGTGACATTGCAATAGATCAGTGACTAAAAAGAAATTCTTTCTCCCAAATAGTCTTATTCCTCTTTCAGTTCCGCCAGTCACCTAGGTTTGTAACTGGCTCATTGAACTTCTCAGCCTTTTAGTTGGCTCTCATGACCTGTTTGTCCTTCTTCTGAAAGTTTCCCTAAATCTTCTCCACCTCACTCCAGGCCCTGGTTTTTCTTTGTTGTTACACTCTCCCCAGTCTTTGTCATAAAGCATGGAACACTAATCTTTCTTAAGTCTTGAAGTCATCGTGCTCCTTTTTTAATGAGAAGTCTCCCTTATTATTTTCTGCTACAGTACATATCAGCCCCTCTCTTGGCTCTCAAGGGTATTATACTCACTCTCCTAACACTTCGGTTTTTTCATTAACTGTCTGGCTCCAGCTTAACCTTCCAACTTCATTTTCCAATGCTGCACCCCACGAACTTCCATAGCCACACTTTGCTACTCACTCCACCCACGGAAACTACTCTGCTTATCTAAACCAGATAGTGCTCTTTGCCTTTTTCCTCCTTCTCTCTAAATTTTTCTAGTCTACTTTCTGTAAGCCTCATAGTACTTGTATCTTATATCTTGTGTGCTGATTTTTCATGCGTGGTCATGAAGCCCTTGAAGGACAGAATGTGCCTTTGAACTCCCTGCAGGCCATACCTGATTCAGCGCTTCCATCCCCATGGGGTCTTACCCAGGTACTGATATAAGTTGTAGAAGAGTAGGAGGATACGATCTTGTACGTGATAGGATTGTGGTGACTGTGTGAATGGAAAGGTGAGCAGATAGATGTTCAGCCTGACAAGGTAGAACTTCCTAGTGGCACTGCTTTTACAGTGGGTTGGCCGGTCCTGTAAGCTGTCTATCATAGCAAGTGTTCAATTAGGCTAAATGGCCATTCGGCCAGGGGTGCTGTCAGGAAGAGTCCTGTATGAGGAGGCAAGGAAATAGTATATGATCAGATAAACTAGAGCCCCCTCTATTTTGTAATTCTACATAATTATTGTTTTGACCTAATAAAGTAGAGGCCACAGAGATTGATAGAAATGAAGGATTGATTAGGGTAATGATAAATTAAACAGTAATATTGATAATTTATAGCCAAGTAATCTTATGGTATATGGTCCTATATTTCATTGCTATCTATAGAGCTCATGATGTTGAGAACAAAATTTGAAATTATAAGATATGTTTTTGTGGCCTTCACATTTGATTATTAGATTGCTGAGAGAGTTCCATTTAGGAGACTGTGTCTAGCCTACATAGATTCTTAATCTGAAAACTTTATTGTTTTGAGTTACTATAGATAAATATTTAATTGGAACTGCTGCATTCATTTCACTAAATAGGAAAATTATGCTCATCCCATCCCACAACAATAAAGGATGTGAACTTCAGTTGATTGAGACTTGCTTTTTTTCCCTCCCTTTTTAAAATTGAAACCAATGGTGTATGTTTTTGTATTTACTCTCTTAATTTACTTGTGAATCGATTTGTCACTTTTTTACTTGCTAGTTTGTCCTTAGGCAGGCCAGGCATTTTTCTTAAGTTTTTTTTTTGTCTGTCTGTCTGTCTGTTTGTTTGTTTGTTTGTTTGCTGGGGGGTGGAGGGAGGTCTCTAGAATTCTTCCTGTATGTGTTTTTTTTCTATTTAAAATAGATCTCTTTTATTGTCATAATTTGAGTTGTAGTTCTCATGCAAAGATTTAGAAAATGCCTTCTATTCTAACTGCAAAATAAATGTCATTCATGGCCTCTCCCATTTTTAAATAGGTGGACCTCCTCTGTGGTCTCATAGGCTTGTAGCATGTCTAAAAATGGAAGAGCTTGAAGGTCATTCAGTTCAATTTGTTTGTTCATTTGGCAAACATTGTGGAGTTTCTACCATATGTCAAGCATCATACTGGGTACTAAGGATGAATAAAATGGTATGAGACCTACACTTCCTTGGCAAAAGTAAAATAAAATAAAGCAAAAAGATGTTTCCACAGTAAAATAACTTCTTTATTAATTTATAACAGTCTTAGGTTTTTTCAGATGCAAGGTCATTATCACACAAAAGAGCAATAATGGTCAAGATTTCTTGCCAGTCTTGTATTTGCTTTGGCAAATACATACATAAATGGTCATGACTTCTCGTATATATGTACTGTGTTCTTAAATGTGAGCTAATGTGATTTTGCCTCCCTGTATTAGTTTTCTGGGGTTGCTGCAGCAAATAACATGACTTTGATAGCCTAATACAAATTCATTCTCTCACAGTTCTGAAACCAGACATCTGAAGTGAAGGTGCTGGCAGAGCCACTGTCCCTCCGAGGGCTCTAGGGGAGACCCCCTCGGTGCCTTCTCCAGCTTCTGGAGGCTCCTGGCATTTTTTGTCTTATGGTCACATCGTTTCAATCTCTGCCTCCATCTTTATATCATCATCTCCCCTGTGTGTTTCTGTGTCCTTTCCTCTGCCTTTAGGGCACCAATCAGTGGATTTAGGATCTACCCTAAATACAGGATGGTTTCATCTTGAAATTGTTAACTGGTTACATTTGCAAGAAACCTATTTCCAAATAAGGTTACATTCTGAAGCTCTGGATGATATGAATTTGGGGGAACCCTGTTCAACCCACTGCAGCCTATGTGCTTCTTTTTGACTCTAAGTCTCTATATAGATAGAACTGTGGGCAGAAAGAAATAAGCTATGTGTGTTCATGTGTGTACATCTAAATGTTATTCCTTAAACTAGAAAACAATAAAAGTAGTTAATGAAATACTTTTGTTGCATAAAGGTATTTAGGAAAATGGCTTTATTTGCATTGATAGTGAGATAGTGAGATAAGATAATACTTTTTAAAAATACACTTTGTTTTTTAGAATTATAGGATCACGTTGAGTGCAAGTACAGAGGTTTCCTATGTGTACAATATAGTCCCTGCCTGTCCACAGGCACAGCCTCCCGTTACCAACATTCCTGACCAGAGGGGTACATTCATTACAGTTAATGAGCCTGCATTAACACTTCATTATCACCCTGAGTCTGTAGTTTACGTTAGGGTTCATTCTTGGTGTACATTCTGTGAGTGTAGACAAATGTGTAATGACATATATTTACCATTATAATACCATACAAAAAGTAGTTTCACTGGCCTAAAAACCCTCTGTGTTCTGCTGATTCATCAGTCTCTGCTTTCTGCACTCTGGACACTGATCTATTTACTATCTCCATCGTTTTGCCTTTTTTTGCCTTGTTCTCATATGATGTCATATAGTTGGAAACAAATAGCATGTAGCTTTACAGATTGACTTCTTTCACTTTGTTTTGTTTTTTGAATTTTATTTTAATTGTTGTTCAAGTACAATTTTCTATCTTTTACTCCTATCCCAGCCCACCAGCCCACCTCCCTCCCATTTCCGCCCGGCCCTAGTTTTTGTCCGTGTGTCCTTTATACTTGTTCCTGTAAATGACTTCTTTCATTTTATAATAGACATTTCAGTTTCCTCTGTATCTTTTCATGGCTTAATAGCTTATTTCTTTTTAGTGCTGAGTAACATTCCATTGTATGGATGTACCACAGTTTATCGGTTTGTCCATTGAATTCAGGAAGGACATCTTGCTTACTTCCCAGTTTTGGCAATTATGAATAAAGCTGCTCTAAACATCCATGTGCAGGTTTTTGTGTGGATATAAGTTCTCAGTTCCTGAGTAGATACCAAAGAGTGCAATTGCTGGATTGTGTGGTAGGCGTATGTTTAGTTTTGTAAAAGCAGCCAAACTGTCTTCCTGAGTGGCTGTGTCATTTTGCATTCCCACCAGCCGTGAACGAGAGTCTCTGTTACTCCACAACTTTGTTGGCATGTGGTGGTGCCAGAGTACTGGATTTTGGCCATTCTAATAGGTGTGTAGTGGTATCTCATTTTAATTTGCATTTCCCCGATGACATACAATGTGGAGCATCTTTTCATATCCTGAATTTGCCATCCGTGTGTCTTTGGTGAGCTGTTGATAAAGGTCTTTGGCTCCTTTTTAAATCAGGTTGTTTGTTTTCTTACTGTGGAGTTTTAAGAGTTCTTTGTGTATTTTGGATAACAGTCCTGTAACTGATATGTCTCTTGTAAGTCTTTTCTCCTCATCTTTGGCTTGCCATGTTCCTCTCTTCACAATGTCTTTTGCAGACCAGAAATTTTTAAATTTAATGAAGTCCAGATCATCAGTTCACTTTTACCTGGATCGTGCCTTTGGCATTATATCTAAAAAGTCATCACCAAACCCAAGGTCATCTAGATTTTTTCCTGTGTTACCTTCTAGGAGTCTTATTATTTTGTGTTTTTACATTTGGGTCTGTGCATTTGTTGTGAAGGGTGTAAGGTCTGTGTCTAGATTCATTTTTTTTCATGTGGATGTTCAGTTGTTACAGTGCCATTGTTGAAAAGGCTGTTTTCCCTCCATGTACTGCCTTTGCTCCTTTGTCAAAGATCAGCTGATTCTACTTATGTGGGTCTGATTCTGTGTTCTCTGTTTTTTCCCACTGATCCGTTTGTGTATTCTTTTCCCAGTAGCACAGTATCTTTATTACCATAGCATTATAGTGAGTCTTGAAGGTGAGTAGTGTCAGTCTCCAGTTTTGTTCTTGTACTTCAGTATTGTGCAGGCTATTCCAGGTCTTATGGCTCTCCCTGTACTCTGTGGTCCGCTTCTCAATAGCCACAAAATGACTTGCTGGAATTTCTGTCAGGTTTGCACTGAATCTATAGATCAAATTGGAAAGAAGTAACCTTGATAATTTTGAGTTTTTCTGGAATAACTATCCATGTATTTAGTCCTCTTTTTGATTTTCTTCATTGGAAGTTTGTAGTTTTCCTCATAGAGATCTTGTGCATATTTTGTTAGTTTATACTAGGTATTTCATTTCGAGGGGGTACCAATTTAAATGGTACTGTGTTTTGAATTTCAAATTTTACTTATTTATTGCTGGTATATAGGAAAACAGTAGACTTTTGTATATAAATGTTGTCTTTTGCAACCTTGCCAAAATGGTTTATTAATTCTGGGATTTTTTTTTTTTGTCAATTCTTTTGGATTTTCAACATTAGATTATTATATCATCTGCAAACAAAAACACTTGTTTCTTTATATTGCATCATATCAAGATGCATTAATATCTGGTTGTCCCACTTTCAGTGACTAAGATTGTTCAATAACAGTGTTGATGCAGTTCTGCATTAAGATTAATTCAAAGCTTCTCGAAAGCCTAGGCAAAAAGAGAGTATGACATACTATGTAATTCTCAGTGTTCAGTGCCCAGTGGTTATCTTCTTTTAAGAACAGAGAACAATTTTGCCAGAATTATGGATGACTCTTAAAATACTTGAGTAAGAGAAACTCCCCCCTCTTTCTTTTAATTAATCCGAAAGTGAAATATTTGGTAATCTTGATAAACGTAATATAAACGTCTATGTAATGTTATTTGCACCCCTATCCCCAGTGCCTAGTACAGTGTCTAGCACATAATAGATGACCCAGTGAACTATTTGTGGGACAAGAGAGTAACTAACAAACGAATGTATGTAGGCTCTCTTAAGGGAACTTGCTTTTATCAGGCATCCTGGGCAAGAAATACAGTATAGCACAAAGAAAGCCATCATTTTTTTTCTGTTAACATCTATTTGCAAGTACTTGTTCCGGACTGTTACTTAACAAAATCCAGTGCAAGGGACCAGTTGAGAGACAGTGATGAAAGGAACAATGTCACATATACATATACCACCCCCCACCCCACCCCGCGGTTCTAGAGTGTGTACAGAAGAAGAAGTAAACAATTCTCATCTTAATTTTTTTCCCCATTCCCATGCTTTATTAGAACCACCATTGCTAGAAGTTTCGGTTTTAGAGGAACAGTATATAGTGAGTTTAAGACAAAAATCCTTTCCACACATTGAGAAGTTCATTCCTCATTCTGAAAAGCTTTTTATAACAAGAGCATTCTTCTCTGAAGGTCAGAGAAGTACACTGTCTATTCCAGATAAATTAGTTCATCCCATTTTTAGAAAACAGTGAAGGACAAAACACAGACGACTTTAGTTTTTAAGGGAAATTCATGCACAACCAAATAACTAATATGCAGGGAAAAGTATGAATTGCAACAAATTTCTCTTTTTTCTTTTTTATGGTTGCTTTTGCTGGTATAACTTGAGTTATGGGATTATATTATCTATATTTGATTTTTTTTGCATAGAATTTGTTTTTCCAAACATGTTTGCACCCACCATATTTTAAGTTATTTAGTGAAGAATGTTGTAATTGTTCTGTTTCCTTATGAAAGCAGATTGGTTCTCACTTGTCCAAATGGGTTGCACTGATATTATAGGAAGGTTGGTTGTTATCACTGAGTAATATAAGGGTTAAAGTAGCTTCCCCGTGTTATTCTGCACTTAGTCCTATTTTTCTCCTCTCTTTGAACTTCTAGTTCATTATAATGCTTCTGGGAATACTAACAGTGAAATGTGCCTTGATTGATAACTCAGCTTCAAGGCTCTTACAGTGCCTGTCAGCCTCAGCTTCTTTTCTCCTGGGACCTTTCATATCTCTTAGCTCTTTCCCACCGCAAACCTCTAGGCTTCTGCTGCAGAACCGAGGGTGAGAGAAGTGGCCTCAGGGAGGAGAAGCAGTCTGGGTCCTGTGGCATTGGGACATCACGTGGGAGGCTGCTTTGTCAGTTGGGTTAGAAATGGAAGGGAGTTGGTGTATTACTTCTTGCTACAGGAGAGACAGAGTTTTGTAACGGGCTTTGAGAAGCTCCCAACAGAAAGCACAGAAATGAAAGATGTCATAAAAGTACACTAAGCTATTAATGCAAAATGCCCAGCAGATGTAATGCCAATGGAGAACAGTAATGCCACAGGGAAGGAAACATTTTCTATTGAAACTTGTATTTTATGTCAGTGATTTTGATGTAGAACTATCTAAGCAAAAGGTAGTGTACTTTTAAAACTTAACATCTAAAAAAAAACTTAACATCTGTGTAAATTTTCAATAAGATGACAAATTCCACATTTTTTAAAAAATCTCACTAATTTGCATGTCAGTACGGAATTCTCACAGATGAGTCTCACTTGTTCTTGTGTTCATATTTGAGGACCAGAAGACCTTGTGTAATGTTTAAAATGAATTTACTGCACGCTTGTTTGTAGAGTAAAAGCTTTGTTCTATTAAGCAGTGTTTCTTGAACTCAGATGTGCATAGGAGTCTCTGGAGGATCTTATCAAAATGGAGATTCTGATTCAGTAGGTCTGGGGTGGGGCGTTTTTTCACAAGCTCCCACGTGATGCCAGAGCTGCTGGCTCAGGGACCACTATTTGTTCTGAATAGCAGGATTTTAAGATACTGAGCTTTAAAACAAACTCACTCACTGGAAATACTATCTTGTTTTCTAAACTGATTTACTAAGATTTTCTCATAAAACACTTAAAGCAAAACCTAGCAAATACTCTTGTAACTATAAATGTTGCTCACAGAAATAATATTTAATAATCTCTTCAGCCTGATACTTTATTAGCTTCTGATCCTGAGAGTCCCAAATCATGTATTTTCATGACTGAATTAACACCCTTAAAATAGGACTGTACAAAAAGTATTGGAGTTTTATCTAATGTGACACAGCTGTTCTTAAATGTGGGCATTCCGTGTGCTGAAGTATCTGGAAATCATGCTGGAGCACAGCCCGGGGAACCAGAGGGTGTTCCTGGGGGTCATGACAGCTCTTAAACAGTGAGGCGGAGGGGTCTCTGCAGTGGGTGCGAGGGTCGCTTCCCAGATCTCCTCTAAATCTGAGGCTATGAATCACCTAGTGTTGTGCTTTTTGCCACTACATTATTAAAAACAAATTTTAATGTAGAGTTCCTATTTGATGATCTTATTGTCTTCAAACATGGTAAAAATGTTTGTTGGCTATTTCCATTTCTGAACATCTTTCCCTCTTAACTCCAACAGCACCCCTATATTCTTAGTGTATTCACATAATCTGCCCATTCATTCACTTAGCACATATTGGAGTGTTTATTGTATACAAACAGTGTAGTGTAGTAAGTGATCTGTGGGACATGAAATTAAATTAAGGTACAGTCTCTACTTTCAAGGTACTCAGAGTCACCTGCAGGAGGTAAGGTAACACAAATAACGCATGTGGAAAGGAGTAGTAACACCCTACAGAAAGTGCTCTCAGGGTTCAGAGGAAAGAGAAATGAATCACTATTGTCTGGTACAGTCAGAAAAGTCCTTAGAGAAAAGGTAGCTTTTGAATTGGGTGTTGAAAACTTAGGTAAGCTTTTCTAGGTGTTCCAAGCAGAGGAAACTGCATGAACCAAGTATGGAGGTGATTAAGAAGGCACATTTTAGGAATTGCAGGTACTGTAGATGCCTTGCATGCTTGAATTTGTAATCTATAGGATTTGGACCATTTGCAAGTTACCTTTGAAGGGTCATGTAGTAATTTTTCTGAGTTATTGATTTTATACCCTTGCTAAGAGCCTAGTGTGTAAAGTCAATGAATGAAGCTAGTGATTGGTTTGACATTGTATCTCAGCCCCTATGTACTCCTCTCTATTTGGGATTTTGTGAAGAGCTTGTTACAATTCCTTTCAATTACTGAGGGACTGCTGTAAATAGGGTGGCCATATAACTTATTGCCCAAACCAGAACCCTTTTGATAAGGGGTGGTGCTATTAATAGTATTTCAGGGCAACAGGCATAAACTGGGTTTGTCTCAAGCTAGAGTATATGGCCTACTAGATTTGTTGAACATTAGAATGTGACTTAGGAAAGCTAGTTTGTGAGTGGCCCTAAATGACAGGCTAAGGAGTTAGGCTTTTATATTAGACAGTGAAAAACCGTTGGAGGTTTTTATTGGGCAGAGGCATGAATATATGCAAATCAGCATTCGAAAAGATTAGCCTGGCCTCTATGGGCGGTTTGGATTGAAGGGAGTGTCATAGTAGTGCCCATTAAGGGTATATTTGAATGGTAAAACCTGAATGATCTTAATGTACTAGGGAAATTTACTGATTGATAAAATTATGAACAAAGAATCTGTAGTAATTCACTTCTAATATGTATTATGGTGTGAGTTTGTACTTCTGAAGAAGATCCTGTTGGGGTAGTGACTTACTCAGTTAATGGTTTTCCTAAAGGAGTAGCACTGGGGCTTCTCGGTGAGCTCCGGAACATTTCGAGTATGCTAGCGTTGTAGCCTGTATATTTGTTAGTACTGTAACAGAGTTTGACCTAACACTGAGAGTGCTTAATAAAAAACCCTTCCGCAATTTATTTCTAAAATACTACCTTTTATCGCGTAGTCATATTTTCATTTTATCTTGTTTCAACTTGATGGCTAATCTAGAGTTTTAATTTCATAATAACTCCTATTTCCCTAGCTTAAATTTTCCCTTTTCCTACCCCTATGGAGTAGATCAGGCTTTTGAGGGGAAAAAAAGCATTTTTGACCAGGAAAAATACACAGAGCTTCATGGAAAAGGGACTCTATGATTGAAGGACTGATTATGCAGTGGTGGAAGAGAGGACACTCCAGGTAGAGGGAACCATGTACACAGAGAGATGGAAGCAGGAAAATTGTGGGACGTGTTTTGGGAAAAGGAGCTGGCTGCTAGGGTCCTTCAGAAGTGCTCTGGAAACATACCCAGGGTACTGCCATTACTAGCCAGGTATGGGTCATGGAAGGTACCAGGAAATCTAAGGAAAGAAACACTTTTTAGTTCCCAGAGATACCTAATGTTTAAAATTCATGTAATGGAAGAAAATGTTCTTGCTGAAGAAGCTCCTATTTAAAGCCAGACTGTCACTTTATTTTTTTTAATGAATTTGGGTACAATGTTCACCATTTCATTGATGTGCCTTCATATAAGATATATCACTAGATATAGACTGGGATGTTTAATATTTGGTATAAGAAATGCATGTGGAAGGAATTATCTAATGATTTATAGAAGATCATTGAAGAAAACTCAGAAGGTACCTGTGAAGTTTTTTTTTGGCAAGCAAATGAGCTAATGAACTGAAGAGAATGACTAATTTGTAAAATACTTCATGTTTCTATATATATATGTATTTACATATGTTGCCTAAACATTCCATTATTAGAGGCTGTATTCTCCATGACTACTACTATCTTCCATTCAAAATGTCTGGGTAGATTTTTGCTGTTCCTTTTCTCTTTTTTTAAAGATTTTATTTATTTTTATAGACAGAGGGGGAGGGAGGGAGAAAGAGAGCGGGAGAAACATGAACGTGTGGTTGCCTCTCACACTCCCCCTACTAAGGACTTGGCCTGTAACCCAGGCATGTGCCCTGACTGGGGATTGAACTGGCGACCCTTTGGTTTGCAGGCCCACACTCAATCCACTGAGCTACACCAGCCTTGGCTGCTGTTTCTTTTTAAAAAATAAACTTAGAATCTTACTTCAAGTCTAAATTTAAAAATTAAATTAATGACTCATCTCATTCCTTCCTGGTGTAGAGCTACTTGTCTTTGTTTCACTTAAATGCTATGGCATTTGACAATCAAGACGTTTCCCCGGGAGAACCTTGTTTCTGCCCAGGGCTGATGTGAAAAGAAGCAATTTATCAGTCTAGTGGAGCTTGCTAACAATTCAAATAAACAACCTGTCCTTCCCCTATTACTGCACATTAATAGAAATGTTAATGATAAATGCCTCCTTTATACCCTACACAGGGCGCAGAGGTTGTTGGGTCAGACAGTTTTCTTGCTGTGGGCCCTGTAGCCTCAATAGCTAGCTGAATAGTCTTATCAGTTGCATGCTTATTTGCACACCATTTATACAGCCAAATTGATTGTTGGTTCATCATTTTTGTTGTTACCTACCATGTAAAAGCAATTAAATTTAGAATATAGTTCTCTGTACACATATATTTTGATAGGTGATAACTTCAAAAAGTTTGAGAGCTCCTTGAAGTAGAGCATACCTGTACTTTGTCTGATGCATTTGTGCCCTCAGTAGTACCTAGTGGACACTGTATAAATATAAATGACTGTTGAGTTATCTAATGACTCGACTTTGATAATGATCAACTTTGTTGCTTTATGATGTTTTTGCATCATCATCTTGAATTATTTTTCAATATACAGTCTTGCTGACCAATATAATTGGCAGCCCTGGCTGGGTGACTTGGTTGGTTGGAGAGCTGTCCCATACGCTGAAAGGTTGTGTGTTTGATTCCCAGTCAGGGCACATACTTAGGCTTCAGGTTCCATCCTCAGTTGATGTGCATACGGGAGGCAACCAAATGCTGTTTCTCTCACATCACACTGTTTCTCTCTCTCTGTCTCACTCTCTCCCCTTCCTCTTTCTCTAAAAAGCAGTGAAAAAATGGCCTCAGGCGAGGGTTAAAACAAAACACAACCAAAAAGAAAACAAAAAAACAAGACAGCAGGACCAAAAGCCTTACATCACCAAACAGAATTACAGCTCTCAGAAATGTAATCTTAACCAATCAGGAATGCATGATAAAACTAGTTAGGTAATCTGCCTGCTAGGCCCTTGCTGTCCCCTAAAGGAAAGTAACTTTGTAATAACTGACTCACTTTTTTTGCCTAGCTAAAACTTCCTTGTTCCCACCCTCTGCTGCCCATGTCTTTTATTTTGTAAAGCTCCTCAGAGCTCTTTTTTTTATCTGCTACATTGGATGCTGCCTGATTTGAATTGATATTTGCTCAAGTAAACTCCTAAAAATTTTAATATGCCTTAGTTTGTCTTTTAAAGGTTACACAGTTATCTAGAGCTTGTTGTACACCAATCAGGGAAGGATCTGTTAATTGAGGTATGGGTAGTAAGGGAAGTCTGATCTTTACAGGTACTGAGGTGTTGAAAATAATGAAACTAGTTATATGGGTCAAATATTCAGGGATTTAAAACGATCTAGCTTACTTTTAGGATAGTGTAATTTATTGGTGGGTAGCAGAAATACTAGTTAGCTTTTGGCTACATTATTGTGGTAACTTGAAAAATAAGTCTCGTGTTATTCTTAGGATTTTCCTAAGAAACAAATAAATTTATAGCAATATTTCAGATAATTAGCTGGCCTTATTTACTAGCATCAACATGACTCTTAATACCATTTAGAAATTGAATTGTAGGTAAATTATAAAACTTTTGAGTTGTAACTATTGTGAGTTCTGAAGTGTCCATGAAATGGGCGGGCGGAGGAATAGTCTTTAGTGCCCTGATTGGGACCTGACGTGACCTGGCACTCAGTAAAGAGCAGTGGCTCCGTGACTGAAGTTCCGTGTACAAGCCATGGTTTGAACAAAGAGCTGTCCAGGCATCAAAACACAGTGTATTAAAGGTGGAGCCTAAAGATAAAATAGACTAAAGATCACTTTTTTAAATAAGTGAACAGTTGCAAATTTAGTGTGACATTGTATTTTTTCCTTGTCTTGTGGATAGCAGGCTGAGATTTTCTTCCATGAATTTTATATTTCAGACACATCACAGTGGAAGCAAAACATTCTTACTCTCTTTTTAATGGCCTTTCACTTAATATATTGTTACCACCAGTAACTGAAAATGAGGCAAGAAGGGCTTTTGGATCACAATCAGAAGTCTTTTGAATTCTCTTCATTATTTCGTTTTGTCTTAGAAATGTGGCAGGATAGAATCAGCAAACTTAGCTTTGGTTGTATATTCTTTCCAAACTGGTAATCATGTGTCAGTTTTTTCCTTTTGGCATGGTAGAGATAAAGTTGTTGAAAGTATTAAACAGAGTGAGTAAATTCTCAATTTACTTAGTTACTTAGAAATAATCTCTTTTATATATTTGGAAGTATAGGAACTCTTATTTGACCAGTTGCCAGGCTTGAGAATTTGTACTTCTCTAATTTCATTGATTGCAGTGAAGGGTTAGAGTAGGTAATACAGAGTAAAACCAACTGATGGATAATTTCATAACTAAGAAATGGAACCAACTTTATTCATAAATTTTCTTTTTAGGCTTTCTGCATTATTTGCCTTTTGTGGAAACATTCATTAATTTCACTTTTCTGAAATTTCCAGGTAACTTGGGTTTTTACTCCTGTAACAACTGAAATAACAAGTCTTGATACAGAGAATATAGATGACATTTTAAGTAAGTACTTTGATATCTTTTAAGTACACTTTCTTCTCTATAAATAGAGTTAGTTTATGTACAAAAATAAAATAAAATCTCAATTATCTGGGACAGTTGAGCTGACATTCTGATTAATTCCATGGTTCACTGAATTAACAAAGCACTTTTGGTTTTAATTTTTAGTAAAATTTCTTTTGGTGCATTGCAAGCAAATTTTAGTCCCATTTTATTTCCCTGCCTTGTCATAAATACCACTCCTAACAATCCTTAAAGTGTTTTGTTGAAGCCTACTTAGAGGCCAGCAGTTTTCACTGTGCAGTACTAAATGTTAATGACTTTAGGACACAGCTAAGTTTTTTTTTGTATCTTTAAACTGTTAACTAAATCACCTACTCTGATCTCTTTTGTTGTCATTGGTCCAATGAAATTCATTGTTTCACTGAATACTTTGTTTGCTGACTGTGTGCTTGTGGATACAGTTAACTTTAGATAAAACATTTTTTTGTTCCTAAAATTAGTAGGGAAGATGGTAACGTGGTTGATTGAAAATCACGATTTAGGAGATTGCAGAAAATCTGCAATGTGCATAGATGATTTTTTTTAAGCACTCCATTTCAACCTACGGGTTTGAGCAGAACAAACCCCAAAATTAAATAGAGGTGAAGGGGATTTATTTATCGAGCACCACACATTGTTTTATGTTCTTGAAACTGGTTTTAAGTGCTAAAAGTCCACCTCCCCATGATGGGATCTCTTTAGAGCAGAGGTTCTGTAGACTTTCCCATATATCCCCATCACTGGAGACTTATTACTATCTGTACTGCAGGCCTGGCCCCCAGTTTCTGACAGAAACTGCTAGGTTCCACCTAAGAATTTGCACTTCTGTATGTTCCTATGTAATGCTGGTGCTTCTTGGTTTGGTGACCACAGTTTATGAACCACTGTTTTAGAGTGAATAAGCAGAATCTAAAAAAGGAAGAAGAGAATTGAAACACATATTCTCACTCCTTTACTCTTCCAAACTCTAGAATATCTTTGTGTTTTGTTTTTGTGAGTACTTGAGGAGTTTTTGTTTGTCTGTATTAGGTTTAGGAGAAAGGAATGAATATATCTTTCATATGTCTTCATATTTGGATACACAAATGATACTAAGTTATTTTTGTAACAGAGAGTAACTGTTAAGTGGATAGGAACCAGAAAGAATACATTTTACCCAATACTGTCAGTAGTAGATTACGTGTTGCAACCAGGTGGGGCATCTGAGCTCAGTTATTTTTTACAGTATGTTCTGTGAAATGGGATTTCACTTGCAGAGCTAATTCTCAGTTATTGTAAATATGGAAGGTCAGAAATGGATTATTAAATTGTCCAAGACTCTGTGCATGGGTTTCTAAGCAAGAGATAACTTGTCATTATGTATTTTTAGTGGGTCCTTACAGTAGAAAAAGACCATGATGAAAACCACATCTTTAATTATGTCAAAATTATGTAGACACAAATAACTTAGGTTGTTTGGTTTTGTTTTTCAATTTCAGACAATGCTGATGTTGCTTTAGTAAATTTTTATGCTGACTGGTAAGTAATCTTATGTCTGCGGTTTAACTTGCTAATGGTGAAATTTTTCTTTGGTAGAAAGGGGTGAGTGGGGAACCTTTTTCTTTTGTACGACAGCATTCCATACACAAAATCAATTGAGGTTCATTTACAATGAAGGAGCTTAATTTGGTGAGCATTATGTTTTAAGAGAGGAATATACCTGATTCCATTATCCCACATCTTAAAATAAAAACAGGTAACAGAAAGGCTGAAATCTCTCTCTCTCTCTCTCTCTCTCTCTCTCTCCCCCTCCCTCCCTCCCCCCCTCCCTCCACCTCTACCCTTCTCTCTCTCTGTCACATACACGCACACCACAAACAAGAGAGCACATTGTAATTTCCTGATTGAGGACGCAGGGCAGTGTTTGCAGGTGAGGATGTGGGTGTGGTGAGTTTAGAAGGAAAATAATATTGATATTTTAAAGTGTATACCGTCTAGTACTAGTTCTAGGAAGCCTCCTTCCCTGTCTAAATCAGATTCTGTCTTCTGTGTTCCTATAGTACCTTATATACCACTTTTTTTTTCTTACTACATTGTTCTGTCTTTTATCTTTATGTGCTAGCAAACCAACTGTGACGGCAGAGATCGTGTCTTAGTGTTCCCAGCATCTAGAACAAGGGCATAATAGGTCGTAGATGTTTAACAATGTGGCATTGGGACAGGAGGGAGGGAGTTCAACTAGTGAGAAGTTGGAAAACTCACATAGTCCTTATTCCTAAACAATCTATGTCTTATTTGACCCCCATAGGTTTACCACCTACTAGTTAGCACTACCCTTTTTCAGGCCATAGTCCTGTACTTGACCTAGATTCCTGGGACAGTTTTCTAATTTACTATCTGTGCCTCTAGTTTTCTGTATCTCCATTCTCTTTTCTACAAAGTAAACCAGAGTGGTCATTCCTAAAATTCAAATTGGATCAGTTTTCCCTTCATCTTAAAACCCTAATTGGTTTTCTTTCTTTTAAGATCTTATTTTTTTATTTTTTTAAATTTTATTGTTCAATTATTGTTGCCCCATTTTTTGCCCATTGCTCTCCCCTGCCCTACACCCCTCTCCCACATTCAGTCCTCCCCAGCCACCTGTTGTCCTTGTCCATGGGTCCTTCATACATGTTGCTTGACTTGACCCTTCTTTCCCGCATTATCTCCCTCCCCACTCCCATCTGGTCACTGTCAGTTTGTTCTTTATTTCTTTGTCTCTGGTTCTATTTTGCTTGCTTGTTTTGTTGATTAGGTTCCACTTATAGGTGAGATCATACAGTATTGTCTTTCACTACCTGGCTTATTTCACTTAGCATAATACTCTCTAGTTCCATCCATGCTGTTGCAAAGGGTAGGAGCTCCTTATTTCTTTCTGCTGTATAGTATTCCATTGTGTAAATGTACCACAGTTTTCTGATGCACTGTTTACTGATGGGCACTTAGGCTGTTTCCAGCACTTGGCTATTGTAAATTGTGCTGCTATGAACATTGGGGTGCATAGGTTCTTTTGAATTGGTGTTTCAGGATTCTTAAGGTACAGTCCCAGTAGTGGAATTGCTGGGTCAAAAGGTAGTTCCATTTTTAGTTTTTTTGAGGAAATTCCATACTGTTTTCCACAGTGGCTGCACCAGTCTGCATTCCCACCAACAGTGTACTAGGGTTTCCTTTTCTTCACATCCTCCCCAGCACCTGTTTGTTGATGTGTTTATGAGGGCCATTCTGACCAGTGTGGAGTGGTATCTCATTGTGAAAACCCTAATTGGTTTTCTTGAGGCAGACTTTAGGTAACCTGGTCCCTTCTGACCTATACAGCTATATCTCTTGCCTTTCTCTGCTTTCACATTCTGTTCTAGTTATATTGAATGTTTCTCAGTTTTTGTAATATTCTATTGTCTTTCATCACCTTTAGTCATGGTATTTTCTCTGCCTGAATGGCTCAGTCTTATCTACTTATTTATGTAGTTAAGTTTTAATTATCTTTCAAGCCTTAGATTAGATGTTACTTTCTCCAAATCACCTTCCTCCTCTCAAGTCAGATTAGGAGCCTTTTTTGTATTTTCTCATAACACCCTATATTTACCTGACCATAACACTCCTGTGCTGTGGTTTAGTTGGTTTAGAGAAGTTACCACATCTGTCTTTTTTCAACTGTAATCCCCAAGCACTTTGCATAACACTTGGCAGATAAGTATATAATTAACATTTACTGAATGAATGATGTATAGGTGTATAATGAACAAATGTTGAATAAAGATATACAGGGAAAATGCTATTTATAAAGTACGCAATAAAGGTAGCATTTTCAGGGTAAATTTGGTGGAAGCTTAAGTAGTCCAGTCCTTTAAGAATAAAATTGAGATCCAAAAGAGTAAAGTATTTTCCCAAGGTTACCTGACTAGACGTCGGCAGAGTTAAAACTAGAACGCAGTTCTCTTGATTAAGGGATTTTATGTGTTTAAGAAAGAGAACTAGAATGTTCCACTGACCTTGTTAGAAAAACTGAAATGGAAATGTGGGCTAATTGCAGTTATTTGAGAAAACATATTACCACCAAAGTATCTTGAGTTGTTCGTGAATTAGTGCTCTTTTATTCAACTGAAAAAAGTGTAGGGACTTGGCTGTAGGACATAGACATACACTGTGTAGCCTCAAAGGCTCGACTCTGAGTTCCCTCTGGAAAATATGAGTGTGACACAGTTTAAGGAAGAATTCTGTAACAGAGCTGCCTAAAAATACTGATGTGCCTCAGCATGCAATAAACCATAGTAGGTGTTTAATAATTCTTTTGTGTGCCAGGATCTTTACATGCATTGTTTTTAATGCTCAGAACCACCGTGCAGGTAGGTACTATAATTTCCATTTTAGATTGACTTCATTGAGGCTTATTAGAAAGGTCATACAGCTAGTAAGTGGTGGAACTGGGGTTTAAACTCAGGTATGTCTGACTCCAAAACTTACTATTTTTCTTCACTCGGTCATACTAGTAAGTGTCCCCAAATTGTCCCTGCAAAAAGACTTGACCCACTTGGTTGATTTGTAAAGGGTTGATTCAAGCATCAGTTTGGATTCAGATGACTCTTAAGGTCCTTTTAATAGATTTATTGCTTTTGTTATGTTACTTTTACAAGTGTAACTTTACGTATGTATGGGAATATGTGTATGAAGGTTCAGTGATATTGCAATTGAACTTTTATTTCATCTTCCACTTCTGCCTTTTGATATTAAAACAGATTCTACTTTAAACAAGAACCTGTGCTTAAATACTTACTGGGCAGCAAACTGGACAATCCAGAAAGAGGGAGCCCTTAATGTGTGTCTTCACCCGAGGCAGGAGGGAGCCTGTCTGCTGATTCTTTACTAGGCCACGTCTCACTTCTTGCAGAAAGCATTAGTCAGTCCCTACCCATCGTCTTCCCTGCCCCTCTGGTACCCTATTTTTATCAAACTGTAAGAACCCACAAACCTGTGGCCCTAGCCTCTCTAGTTCCTCCATTCTGTCAATTTATTCATTTAACAGACATCTATTGAAATGCTTATTAGAATATGTAGTCAAATAAGACACGGTCCCTGATGTCCGCAGACCCCACCCACCTATCCCAGATGGGAGAGATTTAAGAATGCTAAAAGAGGAAAGAGCCACTTGAAAGCAAGAGATTGAAGATACAGATTGTGTCTACTTGATATATTCTAGGACATCTCCTTAGGAAGTCAGGTGAGTGGGCTAGAAGAGCTATGTACAAAAAGAAATAGGGAGGAAGAATAAAGTTTGCATCCTCTCACAGCTTTATATTTTTGTTGAATTATAGTTAATATATATGACATCACATATGGATTAACTCTTTAGTTCACACCCTTCATTTAAGTACATTTCTTGGTGGAAAATGGCTCTGAAAGCAATGCTAGCAATTATAGTTGTTTTTTTAATTAACAAATTCTCAATAACTTTTTCATATGAGAATTGACCATTCATACACAGCTGGTTGTGTGCTGGTTCTGATTCTTTTTTCTTTTTTGTCAGGTCCCATAGCATGTGTTTGGGAAGTGGCTGGCCTTAAGGGACAGTTAGAATTAGAAGTGTTGAGTTTCTGGAATATTGTGGGGTTTGCGTCCCCTCTTAAAAGTGAAAATAGAACAAACCAAAATGACAAGGGAAACATGGACAGGAAGTCTTGTTTAGGAACTTAAGATTTTTTTCTCTTGGACTTAGCATATTTAATATGTTTATAGCTACAAAAGCTCATTTTAACCAGGGGTAAATTTTGAGGGGAAGCAGTTGTTATATGCTATATATCCTTCCTATGCGACTTACTTATTTAGTATGCTGACTTGCCTATGAAATTTGATTAAACTAGTCAGGTAAATTGGTCTAATGTTTGCAATAAACCTACCATTTTAAAGATTTTGAACAGCAGTCTAAAAATACTCATTATTAGAGAAAGCTAATTTTTAAAAAAATAAATGCCCAAGTCTCAGAAGTTCCAAGTCCAAGTAGATACATCTTAGGGGGCTTATCGCAGGCATGTTCCCTGGCCTGTAGAGATCCTTAGCTGTGTGTTTCGTAATCTTGGCCATTTTCCCAAGGTGAAAAAAAAACCCAAATATTCTAATTATCTGTACAATGTTTGAATTCAAAATTGTCTTCATCTCTAATGAATGACATCAAGATTCATTACTAAATTAACTGTGATGGTCTCAAAAGCTATTTATTGTATATATGGATAAACGTCAATGGATAATAACTGATACAAGGTTTTATTCAGTCTGCTTTTCAGTTTTAATTGGTGTCCTTCTCTGTGCATAGGTGTCGTTTCAGCCAGATGTTGCATCCAATTTTTGAGGAAGCTTCCAATGTTATTAAGGAAGAATATCCAAATGCAAATCAAGTAGTGTTTGCCAGAGTTGATTGTGATCAGCACTGTAAGTACCTCAGCAGGAAGTTTGGAAGAAACTGTCCCATCCCCACCTCCCCTACACACACACACACACACACACGCACACTTTTCCAGAAATGCTGTGCTTCAAGTGGAGAACAAATCAAAAAAGTACTAGTGACCTTGCTCAAAATATTAATATTTAATCTTTTGTACTTGTAACACAACTTTCCATTTTGCTGTGTGAAGGGTTTTAAAAATTTTTTATTTCATTTTTTAAATTAAAATATAGTAGAGCAAGTATATAAGTAGCAAATCATAACTAGCAATGTTTTCTTCTAAAGCTAATACCAAAATCAAATAAAATTGGAATACAGTTTTAGGGGGGAAAATGATTTCTGTTAGGTTTAGAATTGTGCAAAAATATCATTTGTAGTCATGCCAAATAAAATAATCTCAGATTTTTATGTGTTTCTGTTATTTAAAAGGTTCTTTTAAGATCGGCTTAGACTATCTTTGAGGTATAAATAGCTGTAGTTACTGTTTATAATTATTGAGAGTATCAGGAAGCCTCGGTTAGACTCGCTTAAAATCCAGCCTCTTGGGTTTCACCTGTCCTAGTGGAGCATTCCCCATAAAATCTTGGTTTTCCATTCACATGACAGATTTCTCTAACCCAAGCTATTGTGAGCTTGCAGTAGTGTTTCCTCCTAAGTGCCACCCCATTACACTTGAACTTTCTTCTCTCATAGAACCAAACAAATTCCATTTTGTCATCCTGGTTCCTGTATTTTAGTTGTCTTACCAGTTTTAATGTCAGTTCTTCAGAGGCAGGCACTTTGTCTTTTCTGCTTTTAGTGTTTTTGTTCAATCTTTTTTAACTGAAGACTAAACTACTCATTAGTGTCTGAATCTCTAGAATCTGACAGTTTCTGAGAGATAGAGACTGCTCATTAAAAGCTTGTTGCATTGAATTATTGGTGATTGGACTGAATATAGAACTCTCCCACTCTGCATATTTCCTGTCCTATACCCTTGATAATGAGAATGTGTGTATGTGTGCACTAACTTCATTTTACTGATGAGAAAATGGAAATAAAGTGGCTTAACCAATGTGACACAGCTCAGTGTCTAATCAAGCCAGAGTTAGAATTTATATCTGACTGATTGCCTTCACAGACCTACAGTAAGTTCTTAGTTAACGTTACCTATGGGTTCAGCAACTTGAAGTGAAAGGACTAGAATGAAACCAACTTTACCTTAGTCTAGTTGATATAAATAAAAGTTCCTAAGGCATCTCATCAACATTATAGTACAACAGCTTTGGACAAAATGACGTTACTCAAGGATCTGCTATATTTGCTTTTTTTCTGTTCACTTCAACAAACATTTTGGGGATTTACTGGGGAAGTCCTATGCTAGGTAGAAATGGCCAACAGCAAAGCATTTCAAAATCTAACAAGCCATACTGCACATTTCTGTCTCCTGAGATTCATAACTAGAGAGGATGAAGGGAGCAATCAAAGGTTGTTATACATACATGGACTGCATTTTCTCTCTGCTTTCTGGATCTTTTCTCCCACCTTCCACTGGCAGAGAACATGTTTTTGATGTGGGCTCTCACTTCAGATCTTTCTGTTTTTTTTATATATTTAATTAAACATTATAGTACAGATAGCAGTGCAAACAACTCTGAATTTGCATCATAAAGTCTGAAATGCTTTCAAGCTTATAATTATTGGAAAGAAAAACTGACTTTTTGTACCCTAAATATCATTTATTCTATCTTTTAAAAAGATTAACTTACTTTTCACATGAATCTGACATCGTTGCTAGTAATCAAGTTCTCTTTTAATAGGAATAAATAGCCATAGTTCAGACCTTTTAATCCACCAAAGAGATCTCCAAAATTAGTTTTTTTACTAATGAAAGTTATATCTCAGATATTGTATATTTTCTCTAAATTTTTATTCCCTTCAGTGTAGTTCTTCATTTTCTGAAAGTGACATTATGAAATCCATATTGATAATTTACCCACATGTTCCACTCTCTCCTTAGAGATTGGAAGACAAACTGTACTTTGGATAACCCCTTACATGCCAGTTGGATTATAGAGATTTTGAACTGGGAGGACCTTAAGAATCCTGTGGTCTGGAGAGGAATGCCTGTTAGGCAGATTGTTCTTTGGTAGGATTTGTTTTTAATAAGAGGTTGTACAAGTTTAACTTACATAATTTAACATTCAACACATGTATGCATCCATAAAACCATCTCCACAATCGAGATAATCAACATATGTGTCATCCCCCCAGTTTTTCTTGTGGTCCTTTAAAGTGGTCCTTCTCTCCTCCATCAGCCCTCAGGGGATCTTGGAACCATTTTCTGTTACTATAGATTAGTTTGCACTTTCTAGGATTTTATGTAAGTGGAATCATACATTATGTGTTCTGTGTGTGTATGTTTGTTTGTTGACTCAGCATGGTTATTTTGAGATTGTTGGCATGTGTCATTGATTTTTATTCATTGAGTAACATTCCATTCTACGGTTATATACTACAGTTTGTTTAACTGTTTACCTGTTTACAGACATTTGGGTTGTTTTCCAGTTTCAGGCTATTACAAATAAAGCTGCTGTGAATATTCAGGTACAACTCTGTACATAAGCTTTCATTTATCCTGAGCATAAACCTAAGTCTGAAATACCTGGGTCATAGGGTAGGTGTATGTTTAACTTTAAAAAAGTGCCAAACCGTTTTTCAAAATATTTGTACTCTTTTACATTTCCACTAGCAGTGAGTATTCCAGTTGTGTCTGTGTTCTTGCAAAGGCTTGGTATGGTCAGTATGTTTAATTTAACATATCTGTTAGGTTATTAACAGCTATCATAATTTATACTATTTACTTACTGGGTTTTGAGAGCTCTTCATATATTAGGAATACAAATTCTTTTTCAAATGTGTAATTTGCCAATAATTCTTTTCATTCTAAGTGTTAATTGTGGTAAAATACACAGAACATAAAGTTTAACATCTTTATTATTTTAAAATGTACAATTCAGTAGCATTAAGTATCCACATTGTTGTACCACCAATCTCCAGAAGTTCATCCTGCAAAGTTGAAACGCTGTACTCATTAAACTTCCTGTTTCCTCCTTCCTCCTCCCTGGGCAACCACCATTCTACTTTCTGTTGATATAAAACTCGACTACTCTAAATTCTTCATGTAAGCCAAATTATACAGGATTTGTGTTTTAGCGGTGGGCTTATTTCATTTAACTAACATCTTCAAGGTTCATCCATGTTGTATATATGTCAGAATTTCCCTCCATTTTAAGGCTGCATAGTATTCCATTGTATCTGTGTATCACATTTTGTTTATCCATTCATCTGTGGATGCTTGGGTTACTTCCACCTCTTGGCTATTGTGCATAATGCTGCTACGAACATGAGTATATTCAAATATCTCTTTAAGACCTTGCTTTCAGTTCGTTTGTATATATACACAGAAGTAGAATTGTTGGAACATATAGTAATTTTATTTTTTAATTTTTGAAGTCCAATTTATCCTTTTTAAAAATGGATTATGATTATGGTGCTATATCTAAGAAATATTTATTTGCCTCATTCAAGATCACAAAGATTTCCTACCATGTTTTCCTTCCTAAGTTTTATAGTATAAAAGGGGTGTCAAACTCATTTTCACCAAGGGCCACATCAGCCTCACGGTTGCCTTCAAAGGGCCAAAATAATTCTAGGACTGTGTAAATGTAACTACTCCTTAACTGTTAAAGGAGTTGAAATTACATTCGGCCCTTTGAAGGCAACCATGAGGCTGATATAGCCCCTGGGGAAAATGAGTTTGCCACCCCTGATATAAAGTTTTACATTTCAATCTGTGATCTATTTGGAGTTAATTTTTATATGTGGCATTGTATATGGGTTGGAGTTTATTTTTTACATATAATTATCAAGCTGTTCTGACCTCATTTGTTGAAAAGACTGTCCTTTCTTCACTGACTTTGCACCTGTGTCACGATCAACTGACCATGTATGTGTGAATCTATTTCTGGTCTCTCTCTTCTGTACCAGTGACCTATTGTACTATATAAAGCAGAAAAATAGACCACATATTTAAAGTAAATGTAATAAGTGTTTGCATTTTGAGACATGGACAACAAATTAATTTTAAAAACCAAGTGGAAACATTCACACTAGATGAGAAAACTGCTAGGGCAGATTCAGCTAAAGAGTTTATTTTTTCTCAATTGAAATGATATTGCTAGTTAAGCAATTTTTATTGAAAGTTAGCAAAATATAACCAAAACATCAATAGTGGTTTTCCCCAGTGGTGGTGGTATTATGAATGCTTTTTTTTTTGTAATTGCCTTTGTTTTCTAAAATTTCTACATATACACAAAATTAAACCTTACCCTTGCCTCAGCTGTGGATCATAATCTCATTTTATCCGATCTTCAGCAGGCTGCTCATTTGGGGAGTTTGAGAGTAGAATTCATCACTCTCCCTAGTGGTGGGTGGTCGTGTTGCCTCAGGTGTACAAAGTCCAGTCAATCTGCCCCTGGTGGGACCAGGTTCTCTGCTGACCTCCAGTGGCTGTAGGCCGTATGGCAGAAGACGTCCATAAGTGATTTGCTGGTCAGTGCAGAACCCTACTAGCAGTTTTAGGAAAGTACTTTGTAATTGTCCTTGAATTAGGCAAGCACATGCTCCCAAATACCAGAGTTACTCTTACCTGTCTGCTTTCTAGGGCTAACGTTAACCTTTCACATTGAAAAAAATGAGAAGCGTTATGAGAGCTATGCATAAATGAGGCAATAAGAATAATAAAATAATTGTAGACAATAATATTGTATTAAAAACATCAAACTTACTAAGAGACCAGATCTTAATTATTCCCACCCCAAAAATGTCAGTTATGTGAAGTGATAGAGGTGCCAACTACTGCTGCAGGGACAAAGACATTGCAATACTGCAGTATGTCACTGTATCAAACCGACGTACTGCACCCCTTACACTCGCACAATGTTATATGTCAAATATATTTCAATAAAACATGTTACAAAAGAAGAACAATGAAATCCACAGTAAAGAATTTATGTGCATAAAACAGAACTTGGATGGGCAGGCTTAACCTGAGTCCTGAGTAAGCATCAAAGGCTTATTTTGCAATTTTTCTGTTTAGGGTGTTCTTTTGTTGTTGGGCTTTTGTTTGTTTGCTTCTTCTCATTGAGGGGAGGGCAGGGTTTGGGAATGAAAAAAGCTACATAGTCAGCAGTGGTTCTTATCCCAGAACCAGAAGAACAGTAATACCTGCCTGTTGAAATCATTTGCCTCTGTACTGTCTGCCATGGATGATCGTGGCAGGGTAGACTGTGCTGGGACAAGGTCATGAGACAGTTTCCCCACATGGAGTCCTGCTGGGCTGCAAGCAGGCAGGCAGGCAGAGCCCATTAAGGAAAAGTAAGTGACCACTGAAGCAAAAAATATGTGCTAATTTTCCATCAGTGAGCTATTAACCTTCTGTAATTTGTAATTCCTTTGACATACATTTTAACATTTGATCCACCCACTTAGTAAAAAAACTATTATACCCCTTCAGTCATTTTTTGTTTTATTGTCAAAATGTTATATTATAATTATCTTAAAATGACTTTTGACTGAAACATGTAAAAAGTCACCTTTATGTCAGGGATTATTGATCAATGTAATTTTAAGGTCTTTGCTTTTTTTAAAAGATTTTATTTATTTATTTATTTATTTATAGAGAAGGGGAAGGGAGGGAGAGAAACATCAATGTGTGGTTGCCTCTCATGCACACCCCACTGGGGACCTGGCCCACAACCCAGGCATGTACCCTGACTGGGAATTGAACCAGTGACCCTTTGGTTCATAGGCCAGCACTCTATCCACTGAGCCACACCAGCCAGGATAGGTCTTTGCTTTTTAATAATTAACAGCCGCCTCATTGTGCAGCACACCTGCTGCCTGATGTTTGAGGATTAAACCTCTGCTGCCCCGTAGTTTCTATTTATTATTTTATCTTTTCTTACCCATAAGTGAAAAAAGTTACATTGTTTCATTTTGTAGATAGACTTATTATTTCTGCCAGGACTGTCACAGTAGCTCCTTGCTTTCTCCCCTCGTACAGTTGTTCCCACCATCAGACCTAGGAGACTCAGGTGCTCTGCAGAGACGTATCGTGGTTATTCGTTGTGTTGTTTCTGTTTTAAAGCTACTGGAAGTGGAGGCAAGATGAGACCGTTTTCATGGTTTTTTTTGTGCCACCATTTTAGAATTCTGTCCTCATTTTTGCTCAGTTGAGAAAAACAAGGTCACCTGTTTTAGATCCCTTCAGTGCTCTCTCAGGTCACCTTTATTCTAAAAATTCAGTGTATCTTTTGTCCTTCTCCTACATGACATAAGGCATCTTAGTAATTTGTGATTCCTAAAAAATGAGATCAGCATACATTTTATTTATAAACACAAATTTTAATGATTTTTTAAAAAGAATCTTCACTGCCTCAGAATATACCCATAGGTCGTAATAAAGGGATTTTTTTACTGTATACTGCTGAGTTTTTATTTTATTAGCTTGTAAAAAATTGCACACTTGGGATTATAAATTATTCTTCTAGCAAAAAATATCTAATATTTTTAGCCTTGGAAAGTGATTTTCATTTAAATTTAATTTCCTTTTATTAAATGCTTTAAGAGACCCTCATAGTATAGCGTAACTTGAATGACTTTTCAGAATTGGAGTTTTGTGCATTCTAATTCCTTTCTGGAATATATAATTAATAATGTTTACTAACATTTACTTAGAGTTTGCATTTGTATTATCTCATTTAGTCCTTAAAACAATCCTATGTGGTAGAAATTATATTTTTACTTAAAGATGAGAAACTAAGGCACAGACAAATGATGCAAGTTAAAAGTTCACACAGCCAGTAAGTAGCAAATTTGCGGTTGGAACCAGGTTATCTATGTCCAGAGCTGGCTTGTTGTGATTAATTTTTTTCTCTACCACAGAGAAAGAATGATTGAACCAAAGTGTTCTCACTAAGTAATTGTGAGACTTTGGACTATTTGGCTAATGGGCTTACCTAGATCAAGTACAAGAGTGAAGTTAATTTTTTTTCCATTCTTTTAGCTGACATAGCCCAGCGATATAGGATAAGCAAATACCCTACCCTCAAATTATTTCGTAATGGGATGATGATGAAAAGAGAATACAGAGGTCAGCGATCGGTGAAAGCACTTGCAGACTACATCAGGCAACAAAAAAGTGACCCTATTCAAGAACTTCATGATTTAGCAGAAATCTCCACTCTTGATGTAAGTTGTTAACTTTTGCTGGATCAGATGAACATTTCCTATTTAACTAATGTAAAGAAATTCTTATGCAATCAAAGAATCTGTACATTTTCTCATAGTTCATTGCAATGGGTTTGACATATACTTACATAGCAAGTTAAATTTTTCTTCAATTATTTCTCAAGGGAAATGCTAATGTTTTCCTGAACCTTTGGATAAAGTGTATAGCATACAGTGAAGCTGCACTAATTTGAATTAATTGAGGTCAAAGGGTAGCCTGAATTATGAAGAAATAAATGTTAACATCAGGCCTACACAACCAAAGTTTCCATATTTTCTTTAGTGGAGACCACCCATGTGTCTGCTCTAATTACCCCTTCATCGGCTCTTTGATAAGTGTTTTTCTGTCCCCTAAAACAGCCCCCCTTGAAGGGATTAGACAAAGAACACATATGCATGATCCATGGACATGAACAGCGGTGTAGGGATTGCCTGTGGGAATGGGGGATGGGCTGGGGATAGGGGGCAAAGGGGGAAAAGTTGGGACAACTGTAATAGCATAAACAATACAAAATTAAAATAAAATAGCCCCCCTCCATAATAAACTTAGCAAACTCTTTTGTTTGTACACTAAATAGTGCTTTAAAGACACAAATACAACTGAGTTTGGGCTTCAGATTGTCACTGTCAGGTTTGAGATTTATTTTTACCCTGCTTACAAGCTAATAAGTTAACTGACTATAATTTTCATAGATGCTGTCAAAAGACATACGGCTTATGGGTCCATGACAAAGGACTTTATTGCTTACATACATTACAGCCAGCAATGTGAGCATGTTTGCATTTGTTTCTTTGACCCCCGGGACTTACATAGGTGACATAGAGGGCCCACTTGGGTGCCTGCATGTGCAGTGGGTTGTCCTACAAGAGAGCTCTGCGCTCCGGCAACCCCTGTGTCAGTGCTGGTAGTAAGCCCGCTCTCTGTCCTGGAGAGAGGCACAACCCTGAGAAACGGTCTGGGTGAAGAGTGGTCAGGGCTTTGTGTTATGTGGAAGCCTACGTGTGAAGCAGTGTGAGAGACCCGTGGAGGAGTCTCTGCCCACAGTCAGTCACGTGTTATGAATTGATGTACTATTTTAAAATATTTTAGAATTCGTCACCTTATTTAGGAAAGGACTGTCATTGATTAAATAGTTATCTATTTCTTGAAATTTTAAAATAATATACTAGAAAGGAATATTTATAATTACATTAGATTAGATTTAAGATTGTTTTCAATCCAATGTAATCTTTAATAGTTTTGGACTAGGTTTGCACTAGGATAAAAGCCAAATATGTATTTGTAGTCATACCTCATTTCGAGATAGTTGAACAAGATGGGTAAATGGTATAACATGTTTATAGGACTATATATGTTTGTAAAATAATCACATTATTTTACAGCGCAGCAAAAGAAATATCATTGGATATTTTGAGCAAAAGGATTCAGACCACTATAGAGTTTTTGAAAGAGTAGCAAGTATTTTGCACGACGATTGTGCCTTCTTTGCTGCTTTTGGGTAAGTATCTCAGTTGAGAGCGTGTTAGCGAAAGTGGGTCAGTTTGGCTGAGACATTAAAACTAAAAATTCATGGATGAGTCTGGCTTATAAGCAAATCAGTGTGTTTTGTGATTGGTCTGTGTGACCACACTGATGACCTTGATCATGAGTTAGTGGTAATATCTGGTTTTAATAATAGGTTTTTAGTGCGAAAACTGCCATTCCAAACTTACAAAATACTGAGCCATAAAGCAGCTATCTAACATTTCCCTTCTTTAAAAATCTGCCTCATATTAAATTTTATTTAATAATTTTTAAAAATATATGCTCTCATTGGTATTGCATAGTCTCATAAGTAGGAAAGATGATGGGCAAGTACATATTTCAGATATATAATTCATACGTTGTATAAAAGCTAGCCAGTTCTGCTTCATTCAGATATATTACTGTTATTATTTTTCTTGATAAGTATTAGTACTACTTCTCTCTTCCTATTAGGGCTGTTTCAAAACCAGAAAGATATAGTGGAGACAGCATAATCTATAAACCACCAGGGGTAAGTTGCTATTTTGTAGTATATATGATTTTAAATATAAATTAAATACATGAATTATTAATAGTCTGTCATCGTACTTTTTCATACACACAAAGAGTCTATATTTTTCCAATTCATAATTTTTATTTTAATGCCTGCAGTATTTTGACACCTTAAAGTTTTTAATTTTTCTGTAGTCACATGAATGAGACTTTTGCTTAGAAAGGTCACTTCCTATTCTGAATTCAGATCAGCATTTGCTTGTATTTTCTGCAAGTGTGTGTCTTCAGGAGTAGCTTCCATGGTGTGAACTACTAGGTTATCAGAATCCAGTAAGGTGTCTCACAGTGTTGTTAGGAGCATGAACTCAGGAATGAGACTGAGTTTTAATGTCAGATCTGCCACTTTCCCGGGTGTATAACTCTGGGGAAGTTTCTTAGCATCTCTTGCTTCAGTTTGTTCATTGGCAGAGATGGCCATGACAGTAACAGTCCTGCTTATCCAGTATTTCAAGGATTAAATGAGTCAACATATATAAGGTACTTACAGTACTGCTTGGATACAGTAGGTTTACTTAGTTAATGTCAGCTGTTATTTTTATCATCATTTTCAGTACTTCATAAATAGTGATTTTGAGTCTATGTGGAAATGGATACTGTAAACAATTAATATTAGAAGTAGCTATGCCTTAGATTTATATAGTATCTTATATTTTTCAAGGCTTTCTCATGGGAAATCTCCAAATTTTCTTCTAATTATCTTCAATTCTAGGGATAACTAACTTAATTCTTTGGATAATTCTTTTTCACAAAGCCTGCCTGTCATTGGTGAATATACTAATAAACAGTTAATTGACACAAATCCAAGGAAAAGCAGAAGGGTTAGGCATCACAGGTTGGATAATTAGTTCCCTGATCATCAGAATTATCAGTGTTTTACCATTTACAGTTCTCTTTCTCAGATGTTTCATGTTTTTTGCTTCTTTCACATCCCCTATAGATTTTCTGGGCTCATAGATGGCTTTAAGAATGCATTTTTGCTAGCACAAGTTAGGTTTGCTTACTATTTTTTCCTGTTTTTGTAACAGCATTCTGCTCCAGATATGGTATACTTGGGATCTATGACAAATTTTGATGGAACGTACAATTGGATTCAAGATAAATGTGTCCCTCTTGTCCGAGAAATAACATTTGAAAATGGAGAGGTATGGGCTATGTAAAGTGGGTCATTATTTTTAATTCAGATTTCTGAAAAAGCAAACTCTGTCCACTCATCTTACACTATTTTACTACATACTTATCTGTAGTAAAAAGGATACGATTGAACATAACTACATCATAGCTATTTCTCACCCGTGGTTCTCACCTGTGTTGTCCCAGGACCCCTCCGTTGTGTTTCCTGCAGTGTCAGGGGTTCATCACAGTCTTGAAAATGAATTTGAAAATGCCTCTTAGGTGATTCTGATAACAACCCTGGGTTGAAGATCCTTGTTCAGGGCATTTCCTTTAGAAGCAATGCTCTGCAGACTGTAGTTACAATTGATTATAGAGAGTGATAAACTTTTGCCATAAAAAAGTTTTTCTGATTCCTGTCTATCCTAAAAGAATGAAGTTTTATGAAAGCAATTATCAGTTATCATGTAACTGACCTCAGCGACTCCATGTGCCTGAAACAAAGCAAACGTGCAGCTCCCACAAAAACGAAGCACAAAGTCCTCAGTGCTCCAGGAGCAAGTACTGAGGGCTGTGTCTATGAGACATGTCTCTGTATTCTTTACTGTATTAAAAATATATCTTCTTATTTCACTCCATTTTTAAAACCCATGGTCTAAGAATGCATTTTTAAAAAACATTTTAAATGCAATTTTAAAAAACCTTTTATACGCAGATATACTTCAAAGAATTATAAGTATATAGCTCAGATTTTAAATGTACAGTTCAAGAAGTTACCACATAGTAAACACACCCACCGAGTCACCATCCAGTCAGGAGCTGGCAGTTCTGTAAAGGAGTCAGCACATACTTTAGGCTTTCCAGTTCGTGTAGTCTCTGTGGAACAACTCACCTTTGCAGTTGTGGCACAGAGGCAGCCTTAGACAACATGTCAGTAAGTGTGGCTGTGTTCTAGTGACTTTGTTGCTTGTGTTCTTTCTTAGTTTATTTATCAAATGGACATCTCTGCTACTTTTCTCAGTTCTCTAGGCTTCAGGTATGCTTGGCTAAATTACTTTTTTAAAAAATATTTTATTTATTTATTTTTAGAAAGCAGAAGGGAGAAAGAGAGGGAGAGAAACATCAATGTATGGTTGCTTCTCACATGCTCCTTAGCAGGCACCTGGCCTGCAACCCAGGCATGTGCCCTGACTGGGAATTGAACCAGTGACCCTTTGTTTTGCAGGCTGCCACTCAATCCACTGAGCTACACCAGCAGGTCTAAATTACTTACATTTTTATTGTATTAGCTCATTTAGTTCTCAGAGGCTCAGAAAGATTTAGTAACTTGTCACAATTATATACCTGCTTTGGCAGTTGTTGCAGCGATAGTTTTCAAAAACAGTTTAAAGGTATAGAATGGAAAATTTTAAACAATAAAACAGGAGTTCTAACTACCCCTAAATCACTTAAACCAGGGGTATCCAACCCATGGCCCAAGATGGCTATGAATGTGGCCCAATACAAAATTGTAAATTTACTTAAAACCTGAGATTTGTTTGTAATTATGTGTCACAATGTATTTAATGTGTGGCCCAAGACAACTCTTCTCCTTCCAGTGTGGCTCAGAGATGCCAAAAGGCTGGACGCCCCTGATTTTTAAACTATGAGGAAACCTCTGTATATGGTTATCTTGGTAATCCCTCTCCTGAATCTTTTTATTTACAGCTTGGTAGAGAATATGTTGATGTGTGCACAGGAAAACTTGGAAGCCCAAGAATAATAAACTATCAACTACTATGCTAATGTATGTAAATTGGTTCAGCAAATAGATTTTTCAAATTATTAATCCATACTTTTGTTTAGTCTAATAAAATAATGTTATATTTGTTTTTACTTTTAACTTCAGAGCTCTTAAGTTTTCTGAAATGTGACTGCTGAGTCTTCTTTCCCACTTAGTAATTTATTCGGCAACACGTGTGTCCTCATTTATTCCATCATAGGTTGAGCACACATTATTGCATATAAAACTCTGTGAGCAAAAGAGAAGTAAAATAAGATTCTCTGTCTTTAAAGGGTTACCAGTCCAGTAGTTCACATGTGCAGAGAATGCAATATAAAGCATGCTCCATGCCACATGGGGTACAGCGAGGACATGTCCTGGGAATTCAGAGGACAGAATTCCTTTCTTTGGCAGAAGCAGGGCAGAATCAGGGATGGTTTTCCAGAAGAGGCTTCAGTCCTGAAACAAAAAGGCTAAAAGAGAAATAGAAGTACTAATGGAAACAGGGAAGTAAGAGGAGGAGATTGCATTAACATTGAGTGTTGAAGGTTGGTTGGACTTTGAAATGGAGGTAGTCGGCAGGAAGCCGGAAACCTGGACTTGGATTCTCAGTGGGAACTGGGCACTGAGACGTACAGATCGGGGTCCCAGTGCTGTCAGGAGTGCTGACTAAGACTGCTGAACTAGTTGAAGTTGCCAGGCTGGAGCAGAGAAGCCCAGAGACGAACCGTGGGGCGTTTGTGAGCCCAAGAGATAAAAAGTGGGAAGAGAAAACTCTAAATCAGCTTGCAAAAGATCAAGGTGCCCTGACTGGTGTGGCTCAGTTGGTTGGGAGTCATCCTGCGAAGGGAAAGATCACCAGTTTGATTCCCAGTCAGGACACACGCCTGGCTGGCGGGCAGGTCCCTATTTGGGATGCGTATGAGAGGCCACTGATTTTCTCGCACACTGATGTTTCTCTCCCTCACTTTCTCCCTTCCTTCCCCTCCATCTAAACAATAAAATCTCTCCCAAAAGATCAATGTAATGCCAGGGGCTAGGGGAGGAAAGATGGGGGGTGACTGCTAATGAGTATGGGGTTCTTTTCGGATTGATGAAAATGATGTGGCCTTAGGGGGTGTTGATGTTTGCAGACCTTGTAAATATAATAAAGCCCGCCAAATTGTGCACATTGAAGTGGTGAATTTTGTGGTCTATGAATTATATATCAATTTTTGAAAGGTAAATGTGACAATAAGCCTCATAATTTATTTTGTACATGGATATAATAGGCTTAAGCATGGAGCTAGGAACTGGAAGAAAACTCTTGTATCAGATTGGTCCCGGTTTCAGTTTTTATAGGATACACGACATTTGAGCTTTCTGCAAAAGCAGTTTCTAAATTGCAGAGAGACACACAAAAGGATAGTTGATGGAAATAATTTTATTATTAGGCCCCTTCTGGACTTTTCCTTATGAGTCAGAACTTAGCATCTGTAAGAATAAATGATGAAAATCTGTTTCTTCATCATATTTCTCTTAAATTATTCTCCAATAACAATAATATAAAATTTTAAAGCAGTCTATAATTTTCAAGTCAGTTTTATGTATGTATATATACAAGGTATATAATCACACATATATTGTGATGGGTATTGTTAATGTTGAAAATTGTGTATTGGTTAAAAACTGGCTATGCTATGGGCGGTTTGTGACTTACTCTGAATCAAACACTCTTCAGCTTTGGGTAGATCTCATCTAAGTTTTTGCATACACCTTAAAATGAACATAAGTTTACAAATCAGATTTATTTGCTGCTGGTACACTCAGTTTTTCAGTGTTCCCTGTGAAGAGAGTTTACCCCACTGTAAAGTCTGTGGGGCAGACCATGTTTGCCACACCCTAAAGTCAATATCTTGATAAAGAGCCAACCTAGTTTCTCCTTTGGCCAACTCCTGTTTCAAATGTCACGGCTTCATCCAGTACTAGTTAACAGACCAGCCCAGTGGTTACTCTAAGGCAGATCAGTTCCTGCAGTAGAGCAGGACATGTGGCCCTCTGAGTGCCTGGGACTTCAGGTGGAGGGAGTGCGCACCTTCTTCCATTTATGTTTGCTTGTACCATTGGACCTTGCCCCCGCTACCGGCCCCCACCCCCACCCCCCGGGATGTCGCAACTGTTGCATGTTACATGGGTTGGATTCATAATTGTTCCTGCCTAGAAAATAGCTAGGACCAAATGGAGAGTCCTGGTAATTCTCATTGCATACTTCTCTACACAGGAATTGACAGAAGAAGGACTGCCTTTTCTAATACTCTTCCATATGAAAGAAGATACAGAAAGTTTAGAAATATTCCAGAATGAAGTAGCCCGACAATTAATAAGTGAAAAAGGTAGACAGATTAAGGTGTTTATTTTCATCTTTTCTCTTTGTTTCTTTCTCCCCATTCCCTTCCCCATGACAACCCCAGAATTTACATGTAAAGTAAAACATGGGGGTGAGAGGCATTAGTAGAGACATAATATGAAGCAATGACTTTTCTTTTTAAATTGTATCTGTTTTAGCTCCCTAAGCTCAAATTGCATGAAAAGTGGGGTCATGGGTAGACACCGTTAGTTTTAGGTACTTTCTTCTAGCACCTTGATATTTGCCTGGTCCTTTTGTAATAGATAGTCCTGGGCATATTGCTGAGAGAAAGTTGAGTTCTCTGTGGACTACTCCAAAGCATCAAAAAACAATCTGAGGTATCACCAGCTTTCCCTTTGCAGTTAAGAAAGCCAAACATACTAAACTGAAGCCATTGCATAGAGTCATACCCATATTAGTGACTCAGCAAATGTTCTGAGGGGGGTGAATTAGATTAAAAGTCAACCAGTTAGGGACTCGAAGGGCGTCCTTGGTGACATGAAGACAGTCCCAGGAGAACGGGTCATGCATCAGTTTCAGGAACTTGCTTCCCAGACCTGGGTAGTCTGCAGAGCAGAGGAGTATTCATGTAAGAAAAATAAAACATTCACTATAGTATTTGAATTCAGGTTGAGGTAATACAGTTTTTAAGAAAATTATGCTCTCTGCCCGAAGAACTTAAATCCTACCTCTTTGAAGTGTCATAATATTTAGTTTTAGTCTTTGTGATCTCTGTGACTATAAAGCATTTGGGTTTTTTTTAATGTATACTTTTTATGAACTTGCAATATTACAAGAATACAATCAAGAAAATTCTAATCTCCCTCTCCAAATTCTTTTTCTTGAAAAGGTACAATAAACTTTTTACATGCCGACTGTGACAAATTCAGACACCCCCTTCTGCACATACAGAAAACACCCGCAGACTGCCCCGTGATAGCCATCGACAGCTTTAGGCATATGTACGTGTTTGGAGACTTCAAGGATGTATTGTAAGTAACCGTTCTGTTTTGTTTTTTTTTTTTAAGATTTTATTTATTTATTTTTAGAGAGGGAGGGGAGGGAGATAGAGAGAGAAACATCAATGTGCGGTTGCTGGGGGTCATGGCCTGCAACCCAGGTATGTACCCTGACTGGGAATCGAACCTGCGACACTTTGGTTCGCAGCCCGAGCTCAATCCACTGAGCCACGCCAGCCAGGGCTCCGTTCTGGGTTTTTTAAGTTACTGATATATGTCTCAAAAATGAACTGAAAACAATGGTTTGGGTATTTTAAACAATCTCATGATGGAATAGTAATATTTTATTATTTGTATGGAAAAGGTTATTTTCTTTTTCATCCTAAAGTGTAGTATAGTTGACAGTGAGAATTATGATGTGTTCCTATAGGAATGCCAGCATTAGGTGATCCTAATGCTTGGAAATTAATCTTTGAGAGAAAGTTTTTGGCCTTTGAGAAATTAGTTCTGAATTGAGTTTGGCCTTTGTCAGCACATCAAGGTAAGTGGAATGTAATCCTAGGTCAGGTTAGAGGAAATTGGTAATATTACTGCTTATGTGTGACTGTGTCTAGCAAGTATATTAGTGGCATTTAAGACCCAGAAAATGGCTGTGACTAGGCATTTCTAAGGGCATATGAACCTTTGAAAGAGCAGATGAGTGTTCTGTTTATTTTCAGCTGTTCATTGTATTAATAAGTATAAACCTGTAACTATGACAGTTACTAAATTTCTGTCAATTTCCGAGATGTTAAATACAATAGTAGGAAGTGGAGATGTTTCTTCATATATGAAAAATTTAAGCAATACTGTGGTATTAATTCAAATTAGACCCTTTCTTATAAAAATTCATTTATGCTTTTTTATGTCCAAAGACTAAATTGCATATTTAAAAGATAATTTGCAGCCCTATTGCAGAATCAATTATCTCGCTCACTTCTAAACGTGTCAGCAGAGTCGCAGTTGTGTGGTAGAAGATTCTCAGTCCTCACACACGGGAGGCCTGGAATGGAGTCCTGCCTTGGGCATGTCACTTAGCTTCTCCGCTTTTTTTTTCTTTACGCTTAAACTATGGTTGATGGGATTGCTGTGAAAATTAATGTGTTCTGAACCATAAAGTACTGCCAGACAGTTGTTATTACTTTACCTACACTCAAAAGAATACCACTTTAGCCTATTAACTCACAAATAGTCATCCGGGTCTTCTATCTGGCAGTCACTGCATAATGTAAATGGATGGTTTAAAGTTTACTAAGACTAGATCCCTGCCCTCTGAGAACTCCCAACTAAGTAGGGAAAGGAGACAAGTAGGGTAGCAAGCAGTTGTTTCATGTGGTAAGTGCTCTGGTAGAGTTCAGCAGAGAGGTATCTGATCCAAGATTTGTAGAGATGCTAATGCCCAAGGTAGGTCCGAAAGCCTGTAGCAGTTAAACGTGGAAGTGAGAAGCAGCAGGGCTTGGAGGAAGGGCGCACTGGCAGAAACAAGTACAGAGTCGGTCGGCTGAAGATGAGCGGATAGGAGGGAAAGTATGGAGGGATGAGGCCAAGGGAAGTGAGCAGGGGCTGGCTCATGAAAACTGTTACATGCTGTATTATAGAAGTTTGACATTGTTTTGAAAACAGTGAAGAGCCAATGAAGGGTTTAGGCGAGGGGATTGTTTTTGAAAGATCATTCCAGATGCAAATTGGAGAATAGATTAGAGGAGGTTAAAGGAAGAAACTAGGGTCTAGACGTTCAGTAATCCAGGGAAGAGTTGATGATAGATAACCATAGATGATTCTTGAGTGAACAAATTACCTAAATAAACCCTGGCAGGAGCATTAAAGCTAGAGAGAAGCAGGATTTTTGAGACAGTTTGCAGGAATAGGAAGACTTGGTGTGTTAATGAATAGGGGAGGAGAGGCCATCCCTGATGGCCAGGAATGTGACACAGACAGTTAATTGAGTTGTGTTGCCTTCACTGAGCTCGGGAACTCAGAGGAGGAGCACCTTGTGGTAATGACAGTGAGTTCCGGGAGCTGGCCGGGTAGCTCAGTTGGTTCAGAGCATCATCCGGATAAGCCAAGGTTGCAGGTTTAATCCCCTGTGAGGGCGCAGGCAGGAGACAACCAATGAGTGCATGGATGGGTGGAGCAACAAACTGATGTTTCTCTCTCGATCTTTAAAAATAATTTAAAAAGAAAAAGGATAATGAGTTCCTTTTCTTGGTGTATTGAATGCGAGGTGCCCGTGGGCTACAAAGAAGAGTGTCCAGTGGGGAATTTACATCATTCTGGGATTCGACAGTGAGTTGAGAAGGTGAGGGCTGGCTGGCTGGCCCTTGAACACACGAGGATACAGCTGAAGTTACAGAAGCAGATGAGATGACCCAGAACAGGGCTGGGAATGGGACCCTGAATGAGACCAGCATTTAAAGGGAGAACAAAAGGAGGAACATAAGCAACAGGTTAAGGAGGAAGCAGACTCAAAAGAGGGAGAGAAAAACCAGCAAAGAGTAATATGGTCATTCAAAGAGGAGCACTTCCGACGGGAGGAATGCTCAGCCACAAGAAAAGGGTGAAGCGGCTGTTAGATGTGACACCCACACCCACCCACCCCCCAAAGGAGGAAAAGAACAAACAGAAAAACCTACCGTCTTGCAAAGAATTGGAGGGTGACTATTTGGTGAGGAACTGAAGATTCGATATGAAAATCCTTGCAAGAAGCTAGCCTTTAAAGGGAAAGAAAAAATAAGGGAATATAAGAGACACATAGGATGAAGTGAAGCTTTAGCTTTTCTTTTTATTTCCCTCTTAGGGTATAAGAAATTAACCATGATTACATTCTTATGGAAGGGAATCCAACGGAGTGAGGAGTTATTGAAGAGATGGGGGATAGGGAGCTAATTGGTAAAGCAAAGCTGTGAGGAGCACAGAGGAAATGAGAAGCAGAGGAAGGGAAGTAGCCTTCTTTCTCTCCAGTGAGCAAGGGAGGAAAGGAGGGGTGTAGCATTTCTTTGGGTTGTTGAGGGATTTGGAGGTAAGTGACAGCAGCTGAAGACTGCTGAGGTTCTGTTCTGATTCGTTTGTCACTATGGCGAAGGGAGCGGGACCACGTGCTGCGAGTGGGTTGTGGGGAATAACTACAGGGGCAGAACTCTGCTGGGTATAAAAAAGGAGAGTAACTACCCAGAAATCCACCTTAAAGATCCAGATATCCCTGACATCTGGCATTTATATAAAAACGGAACTCATATAGTCCCCTTCGTAGGTGTATGAACATTGATTATTGGACTAGATGGACATGTCTTAGCTGATTGGGTGCCCTCCTCCGCTCACTTCTTCCTTGGCTTGCTTCCTGGAGCTGCAGCCTCCAGTGAAGAGAACAGGGTGGTCAGGAGAGGGTGGTGCCAGTGGCCGGGCTCCCTGCAGGAGCGGCCAGGCAGAGTGACTGTGCTTGGCGTGACAGTGCTGCCTGACTGGGGTCATCACGTGAAACCTTACCAGCATATTTCCCTACTGTTTGTAGTGGATAAATGTTGGGCTGTTTACATACCTCTTCCCTTTCACTGGAAACTTGTAGCCCTGCTTACAAAATTTAGTGGAAGTCAACAGGATGCTGACTAAACGATTAGGTTTACTAATCGGTGATGTAACGGAACTACAGGGTGGGGCAAAAGTAGGTTTTCGAAAAACAGTTTGCTCTTGCATTGTTATTTATTCATTATTATTTTCCATATGAACATTTGTGAGCCTCCTTTTGCCCCATGCTATATATGCTGAATTTTGGCTCTTACTCCTGGGAGTGTTGCATTTCACATCAAGGGAAGCCCGTGAGGAAGTCCATCTTGGCTGTCCTAAGTTTTCTCTTCCAGTTTTGAAGTAGATTTAAAAACACTTCAGCACTTTTGTTATACCAAACAGCAAGTGGGGTTCTGCTTCCTGCTGCCACCCTCTAGGCGAAATTCTGGAAGCAAAGGTTTGCTGATAAAAGGGTCTTTATTCAGAAGCTACACAATTTTGAAATAATGGTTTTCTACATACACTAGTCACTTACAGCTTTAATCACTTAAGCCTATCAATTAAGGCTAAAATCTTTAACATCTGAGTTCTCCTAGCATTCCCTGTTTTTAATTATCTTATTTCTATAGGGTTAGTTCACAAACTATAACAACGTAAGATGCATAAGCTACACAATTTTGGAAGAATGGCAGGCTTCTGCCTCAGAGCCTGTCCCCTCTAGAACACCCAAAGAAGGGTAACCCTGCCTCCCTCCGCCAGGCCCGCCCGATCCTAGGCTGTGCCCAGAGTTTCCTCTCATCCACAATGCTGTCCATTGGGAAGCGCAAGCAGCTACAGCACCACCATCCAGGCACCTCGAGGAAGAGAGAGAGAGAAGAGAGCCCAAGGGCCCTTCTTTTATTTTAAATCTTCTCACCCATAATCCCATGTGCTCTGGAGGCATTCCCCTTCTCAGCCAATCCCGTCCTAGACCTTTTACCTTTGCCTCTGTCAGTGTCCTCCTAGGACCTCCTCCTTCTCCCCAGTGATCTGATCTCTCTGTGTCACTTCTGAGTCCACTTTGGTGTATGTCAGAGACGCCGAACTAAAAAGTGGTTGTATTCTTAAGATACGACCCAGTCCCCCTACTCTCCAGCAGGAGTTCACTGGGTCAAGAAGTGGACACTTGAGCGTGAAAAGCTCACCCATCGGCTGGCAGCGCTGTACTTAAGTCCTGGTGCAAAGAGAAACTGAGCCAGTGAGATTCTCCTGAGAAACCTGGAAGTGGGAAATGTTCCTCTCCCATCCTGCAAGTAATTATCCTATCAGTAGGGACGGAGACAAGAGGAGTGACTATTTGAAGTTCTTTGAAACAAATTACTTCTCTAAGTTCTCCTTTAGGTGCCCGATCTCCCCCTTCTAGGCACTGTTCCCACTAACATTTTTTTCATTGTAAGAAGGCACATGCTGTGTGGACGACAAACTGAGCCTATGTGAATAGACATTAGTGTTAAAAATCAAATAAAACATGCAGCAAAGTGAATCTGACAAATTTAATGGCTTGCATAATTGTTATTGCGCTGCACAGTAATTAAGGCTTAAATGATAAGCAGTTTCACAAATTACTGTTATTACTATTACTTTTACTTAGTAACTCAGCATTTCTGGGGTCACACGGAGGAAGTAAGGTTGTAGAAAGGAGAGAGAAAGCACATGTATGGTGTGATCTCCTCCTGTGCCAGAGGTAGGTGTTGGCAGTGGGGGGTCCTATGAGTGTTCTTTTTGCCTCTTCCTTTCCGGAGAAACTGAGGCTTAGGGAGGTAACATACTCAACAAAGGCCATGTAACTAATTAGTGGCAGGGCTAGGGTTCATGTCCGAGTGTATTCAACCCTGAAGTCCCAAGCTCGTAACACTTGATCCCAAAGTAATTACACTTTCAGTACATATAAAAAGCAGTATAAGAATGAATGTGAAAGATGTTTGAAGAGACAGTACTTTCTAGTAGCTGAAACTAAATCACAGATCTATGAATCATTTGTTTTTTCTATAGTTTGAACAGATTGGTTTCTTGCCATATGTAAAGGAATTGATTCTAGCCCTGGCTGGTGTGGCTCAATGGATTGAGTGCCTGCAGGCAAATCAAAGGGTCTCCGGTTCAATTCCTGATCAGGGCACACACCTGGGTTGCAGGCCAGGTCCCCAGTAGGGGGCATGTGAGAGGCAACCACACACTGATGCTTTTCTCCCTTTCTCCCTCCCTTCCCCTCTCTAAAAATAAATAAATAAAATCTTTAAAAAAATAAATAAAGGAATAGATTCTAGGCGGAGATAGGAAAAGAATGGAGAGTGATTTCAGCACCTGGGGAGCACCTGGGGACAGGTCTGGGAAATGCTCTGTAGCCCTGAGAGAAGAGAAGGAATGACAGGGTGTAGTTTAAAACTGCTGAAGGTCTTCGAAGGGAAACTTACCTTCCAAAAAACTGGCCAGTGAATACCCTGCCACCTGTACCTTGCCAAGGAGCTCTTAGATAGCCACCCCGCCTGCCCCCAGAGCCCCGTGAGAGGGGGGAGCAGCAAGCAGGACAGGCTTCAGGTTACTCCCCAGAAGATGTAATGGGCCCCTCTGATGCTAATGAGTTCCCCAGTTCTGGGCTCTGAGTAATTCATTGCAAATCTTAAATCACTGAAAATTATGGTCATAAGTTTTTAAACTACACAGTTTGGGAAGGTTGGCAGCCGCTGATTGGCTGCATGAGCGGCAGGGTGAGAGTGGGGTGGTTGCGGTGAGGAGATGAGAGAGGCGGGGCGGAATGGGGCTTGGGGGCAGGTGTCTCACTGATGTTGCAGCTTGGTCGTCTGCTGTGACAAGTCAGCCTGCCTCCTTGAGCTTGGAGGGAGCACACCAGGACATGGATGGGATAATGAAGAACTGGGAGGGAGACGAAGAAAAACATTTTTAATCAGATCGCCATTAAGGTCCATTTGAACTCTGAGAATCTGGTTTTGTTCATCATTATCTCCGAGGGTCCCTCTTTTTTACTCAAATGAGGCTTTCCTTCAGTGGAAAAAAAATTGGTATATTGAGAAAGCTTCTTAAAAGGCAAATTTTATTAGTTTTTATTGTCTCTTGCTATACCAACTGCTTTGTGACAGCATTAGATGTTCAATAAATGTTTTGATTAATTTGCCTGTAGTTTAATCTGCTTATTATAAGTGTTTGACAACTTTCGATGTATACATCTGCACATCTGTGACGTTTCCAAATACTTATCAGCTATCCATTTGCTCTCTTGTTCCCCACCGCTCCGGCTCATCTCTGTAGTTTTGGTTTTCTCAATGTCTTTCTTCTCAGCCACTGGGCTTACAGTAGCCTGAGTTATTAAGCACCGTTTTTATTCTCAAGGACATAAGCATGCAACTGACATTGAGTGTCTACTTACAAGTACTGTATGTTTCACAGACATACCAGTGTATTTCACCTTATGTGGTCCTTCCAGCAAAAGACACCAAGCCTTGACAGAGCCCAGTACTGTACCTGCCCTACTTTACCACTTAGATGTGGTCTGTGTAAGTTAATATAAAGCTTATAAATAGGTATTGTTTCCAAATTTACAATAAAGAAGTTAAGCTCCAAGAGGTCGGTAAAGGCAGTATAACTTGGTGTTCGGGTGCTCAGACCCTAGATTCAGATTGCTTAGATTTGAATCCCTTTCTGCTACCTACTAGTTCCATCACCCTGGGCATTTTTTTACCATCCCCCTGCCTCAGTTTCCTTATCTGTAAAGTGGGAATAATAGTGTCTACTTCATAGGGTTGTTGTGACCTGACCATTAAATAAATGGGTGTTATCTATAGCTCTTAGGACAGTGTCTGATACGTGGTAGGTGCGATGATAAGGCTAGCTGTGGCTATATGCAGTACTATATTTGGGTTCAAATAAAAGTCTGTATAAAAACAATGTAAGTTAAATAATGTACTTATTCTCATTTTACATATCAGAAAGCTGAAGTTCAAAGAGGTTAAGTAATTTAAATGGCAAAAACTGTTTCTTATACTGTAAAACATTAAATAAATTTATACCACATTATTGTATGAGTTGAGTTAAAAGTAGTTCACAACATTAGGAAATTGAACCCAGAAATATGTAATAAAAGAATAACATATCACAACAAAGTGGGTTTTATCCCAGGCATGCAAGGCTGGCTCAACATTCAAAAACCAATCGATGTAATTCAGCATATTAATGAATAAGCAAGAAAAATGACTGATTATGTTCTTTGTAGGTAATTCTGAAAGTTAAACTACCAAAGTATAGACTAAAAATCACCCATAAATCCACAGATCAGAAAGCTACATACTGGAAAACAATTTGGCAGTTTCTTAAAAAGTTAAACTTATACCTTGCATATAACCCAATATTTTTCCTGGAGAAATAAACTACTTTCACACATAAACCTGCTCATAAGTGTTTCTAGTAGCTCAAAATTACTAAAATCTTGAAAGACCCCAGATGTTCTTCAGTGGGTGTATGGATAAACATGTATATATATATATATATATATATATGTATATATATACTCAATGGGATACTATTCAGCAATAAAGGAATAAACATTTTTATACGTGCAGTATAATGGATGAATCTCAAATGCAGGATGCTAAATAAAAGAAGCCGTTCTCACGATGACACACTGTGTGAGTCCATGCACGTGACTTCCTGGGAAAGGCAAATCGTGGGCACAGAGGACAGATCCGTGTTTCGGGGTAGTCGGGGGGAAGTGGAGTGTCTGACTGAAAAAGGGTGTAGGGGTTATTCTGTGTCCTGTTCCTGGGGGTGGTGACCAGACGCTTATATGCATATGTTAAAGAAGCTCAGAACTGTAAGCCTAAAAAACTGAAGTCCACTGTATGTAAATTTTTTAAATAGTAAAAACGCTTATCTTGAATGCATTTCTCAAAGTTTGTTTAATGATACATTAAACTTAACACTTGTGCATTTACTGTGTCTAAATTTTGCATCGCCTAAAAATACAGATTGTAAACTAACAAAGCATTGGGAGGATGGGAAATACCTAGCAGTTCTAATTAGAAAAATGCACCCTAAAGTGTGAAAATATAATTGGATTTATTAGAACCAGGGTCCATTTATTTTCCTTTTCAGCAGATAACCATTTGTTTGTTTTCTTGACAAGTTTTTGTTGATTCACTGATTGTTACTTAAGAACAATGGTTAGTTTCAGGCTACAAGCTAGATAAGGGCTCTTTTGTAATCTGTTTCTCCACATCAATTCAGAAACCTCCTGTCTCCCTTGCGTTTGCCTCTTGCTCACAATTCTTTCTCTCTTCTCATCTGTTCACAGGGGGGAAATCAAATTACTGAAAAATTTGTTTTGAGTGTTCTCTATGACTTTCTTACATTTAAGACTTAATTACAAATCATTTCTTGACTAACAGAAGCAGACCACACTGTAAAGGTTGTGATCATCTTTGGACCTTACAAAACAACAAACCAGCGATGGGTGTGTTACCATCTTACGGACCCTTCGCAGTCTTTGAACGGAATGGCTACATTTTAGTTTTTTGCTGTGGTGACAGTCGATGATGTCAGATTAAATTTAAATTGATCTCCTCTCAGTGTTCATCTCTGGTGCATGTGCAATTTCTTCAGCACCAGAGAACCTTTCAGGGGTGTTCTGTCAATATGGCTGGCTACCTGACAGTCATTTGTATTTGTAAACTGTGCATTTGGCACCTGCTGTTCGCTGCTGCATCGGAGCTCGTGGGGAGCCAGGAGGGGTGTACAAGGAAGTGATTGGTTGGTACATCTCAGCGGGAGTTATTGAAGGGAAGAAACAGCGCTTGCAGAACCCCAGGAAAGGATACAAAGAAAGAGAAACTGGTAACGTTAAACCAGCCAGTTATTCTTTGCTCTGAAAAATGATTTAAAAAGTCAGTCAGTTCTACTGAAGGAATTAAAGTGTTTGTTGACCCTCATTATAATTCTTGTAACAGATTTGAAAAATAAAGGATTTCTATGGAAATATATATAATGAATTTCTAAAATACCACAATCTCAGTCAGTAAAAGACAATTCATAGGAGCAGAAATATAAATTAAAACAATGGAAATGTACAGGTGTCTTTTACTTATCAAATTAGCAAAGCAAATTTTAATAATTAAAAAAGGACAAAGGTACTGTCAGGATTTCAAAGAATAAACAAGTAGACAAATAGCAGCAAAAACCTACTAATGTTTTGTAGATACAGTTTGTCTGCATTTTGTAATGTGAGCTATACCTACATTAGGAAAGATGAATGAAAACAAGGTAATGATACTCTGACCTGCCTGCTCCAGTTCATGGTGGAAAGGGGCGACTCGGGGTGCAAGGTGGGACCCAGCCCTGGACACGATCTTCTTCCATCCCCGGGTGCACTCTCGCATGTTCATACTCACACTGGGACAGTGTACACACACCCACTCGCCTCACCTGCACACACTGTGGCCCCAGCCCGGCATTCCAGCCTGCTGCTGTGTGTGTGTGTGTGTGTGTGTGTGTGTCCACTTAGCTTTTTAATGGTCTGTTTTGCTACAATGCATTCTTTGAACTTCAAATTTTCCTACATACTCTGATTAATAATTAGCGGAGAGATGTCAGTATACAGTGAGTTGTGCTGGTTCATGTTATTTTCTTCAGAATGGTTTGAAGCCATCAAAGAAAGCTTTTTTGCCATTAAGGAGCATGCCTTAATGGTGGATGAAGACATCAAAAAAACAAAACAAAACAAAAAGCCAGTTTCATGGGCTTGAGAGGTGCTTTTGCTTTTCATAATGTTAAGCTGTCCTGCGAAGCTGCCCCTGTGGTTAAAGAAGTTGTGATGAAATTTCCCCTTGTGTTTAAGAAAAAAGAAAAAGAAATGCTACACCCTCCGCCCCTTAGATGATCTGATAAAACTGGCTCTACTGACTGTGAATGCCCTCAAGGACCTGCCTCTCAAAAGATTTATAATAAGTTCCAGGTTAAGACCATGGAGGTCGTGTGGCTGACACAGGCTTGAATGCTGGTGGAAGCTAAGCAGTGCTGCTGTTTTTGTTCAAGGATTTTTTGTAGGACTCTGGTTATAAAGCTGCATAGTTTTAGGTGCTTAACACTGTTTTTCCCTGGGACCCTGTTTTGCAGAACTTAAGTGTTTTAGGCATGTTAATTAAGGAAAATATATAAATGCCCAGCAAGAAGGGATGGTTAAGAAAGAGTTAGGGTAGCACTTTGGTGGACTCTTGTGTGTCTGTGAAAATGATAAGCACAGAAAAACTTCTGTGCAGTGACTGCAGGAATCAGAGCACAGAGCTGAGCGCCTCGGTGAGGTCACAACGTGTAGAAATGTCGACAGACATCTGGCCTGTAATAGTCATGGTAGGGAGGTGGGATTATAGGTTAAATCTTTAAAAAATGTATGTGAAGCTGGTAAAATAGAGGTAAGTTCATTTTAACAGTTGTAAGCTAAGTTCCTGTTTGACTTTGGTTTTAGAGTTCCTGGGAAGCTCAAGCAGTTCGTGTCTGACTTACACTCGGGGAAGCTGCACAGAGAGTTCCACCACGGCCCCGACCCAACCGACACCGCCCCAGGACAGGTGGGACGCGCTCTTCGGGGGGGTGGGGGGTGCTTTTCTTCTTTCCCAGCAGACTCTGGACAGTGCACAAACCATGTCCCTTTTAAATTAATCTTTAAAATGTTAGATCTTCTATATGGTTGCAAGAATGTTACAACATAGTTTTTTGGTCTGAGTGTGCCTTCCGTGGAATATGTCTGTAAAAGAGTTGAAGCCGGCTTCAAACAGAGGCAGGAGACAGGACTTGGAAGCGGGCGCTCGGTGAAGCCAGTGGATTCCGTTAATGGCTTGCACCGCCCTCTGTGGCTGGGAGACTCGCCACACTGAGGAAAGTAGTGGCTCGGTTTTCTTGCTGAACCGTCCTAACAGCCCTCACCGATACAGTGTTCACAATGCTCAGAACTTGAGGTTTAATGCAGCTTTTCCATTTAAGATTTAGAATGCTTGACACTTTGTGTTTAACATGTATTTTTTCTTTTTTTTAAACCTGAGGATTTTCCTATTTCATGTTCCTGCTTTGTTAAACTCCCTAAATTTGCATTTTGATTATCAATTTCTCTCTCCCACTATGCCAAGGGGGAAGATATACCAAACTCTATTTTATACGCCTAGAACTTCAATCTACTATTTTGCCCAAAGAACTTCCACATATAAAATAAAAATAAAGACTAAGTGAATTTTTCTTTACTTTGAGTCAAATTAAGTCGAGAGTCAAGAGTTCCCTTTAGGAATCTGATGACATGCTTTTTCCTTGAACTCTGAGGTCAGATTTTTCTTTGATAATTAAGCAACTATAGAAGCAGCAAATTGTTGGTAATAACCCAAAGGTGATTCTTTTTATCAGAAGAGTAGGACTGCTTAGTATTTTATAGATTAAGAAAAAGCATAGTCTATCATTATGTGTTATCCTGATTTGTTTTCCACTTATACATTAGATAGTTGAACTCCTTGCATTTTATTTATTAATCTTTGTGTACTAATGGCACCAGATATTGCAGTAATATTTGTTTAATAGTAATATAATTTCAGCTAAATTAAACCAAACATATATGTCAACAAAAGATAAATTAAAACCGTCTTGGGGAAGTGGAGCGCGACAAAGTTCCGGGGGCAGGCTGCAGGCGGTTGTTCGCCGTTGCCGCAGGGCTGCGGCGGTAGGCGTGGGGTGGCGTGTGCGCACTGTGTGCCTGCCCGGAGTTCAGGGGGGATGAGCGTGGTGGCACCCAGGTGTACTCCTGAGAGCCTACAGTGTGGAGAGAAAGGGTAGACCACACTGCCTTTTCTTAGAAATTCTTGGAAGTCTCTCTTACCGTTCCACTGTGTATTCGTGTCTACTGTCTGTGCACAAGTGGAATAATGCAGAAATTAGTTCCTTGCAGCATTGAAGTGCTCGTTTTCCTCCTTGTGTCAATTTAGTTTTGATTGTTTCTGGCATCCAGGTAAGTGTAATTCTAGCTACAGAAGAGGCGCCCTTAATCCTCTTAGCAGTCATTTGTAAGAGGGAGGACTTAAACCAAGGTACTCAGGACTTTGTGTGTTTGCTGCCTCTGTAGAATATTCTAGGAAAGCGCCCAGGGGTCAGGTATTTTGTTTCCTTCCACTGCATCCTAGGAACTGCCAACAGGTCCGTAGTTCACGGCTCTGTGGCGGCCGTGCGCTGGGCGGTCGGAGGAAAGGCACGTGGCATGGGGACAGCAAGATTGCAAAGGGAACCCTTGTCTCGGCACACAGTACCTGTAGAGCAGCTACCATTCACCGCACACTCTCGGTGAAGCGTCACAACTTTAAAAATGTTTTGTTCTTTCTCTTGTAGGAAGTCCAAGATGTAGCAAGTAGTCCCCCTGAGAGCTCCTTCCAGAAACTGGCACCCAGCGAATATAGGTACACTCTACTGAGAGATCGAGATGAGCTTTAAAAACTTGAAAAACAATTTGAAAGCCTTTCCGACAGCAGCATCAACTTACATGGTGGAAATAGTAAACCTATATTTTCATAACTCTATGTGTATTTTTATTTTGAATAAACTGAAAGAAGTTTTGGGTTTTTAATTTTTTTTCTCCCCCGACTCAGAATGCATTGTCAGTTCAAATAGTCTCTTTTTAAAAATCTTTTAGGGTTAAAAAACAAAAATCAGAGGCCTATCTGCTTTAAATCTGTCCTGTAAAAGTTTTGGAAATCAAGCGAAAGGAGGCATTGCCAGAAACATACCATTAACGTGCACAGCCAGGTTGGGGAGGACGTAGGGACGTTCTCTGTGTACGATGTGCTTTTCTTTTCTCCTTACATACGATCAGTTCTGTTGGTGTTTTCCTTATCACATTTCTCAAAGCTAAGGGGGTACCTATTCTGGATTCTTGGGAGGGGAATAAATTAAAATGTTCACCCTGCGTACTGTGTTTTACTGATTGGTTGGATATTGCTAATGAAAACTCCATAAGGGTGTGTTTTAGATCCTTCATGTGCAACCTGAATGGACTGTGAAGAGAAGGAGAGCCACAAACCAGGATGTTTGGCAGGAATTCTTATGAATTAAGAAATTGAAAGGTGTTGCTGAATTTGTGTTTGTCTAACAAAGTGGCATATGGATGGTATTTAAAACTCTGAATTATACCTAAATCTTGGAAAGGAAAATGCTAGTGGAGCAGGTTACCAGGATTGAACTATGTGACTTCTAAGGCTCCTCCTATCGTGACACGTTTTCCAAGGAGAAGAACCAGCAGACAAATTGTAACTCAGCAATTCTGACCTCCTTCCATCTTGCAGTCAGTATAGCTATGTAGATCAGAGACAGTGGGCACAGACTTTGTTTTCATTGTGAATTGTCAGAGGACCCCACGCCCTCTCCATTCTCCGATGTCCCGGGCCCACGGTGTACAGCCCGTGGGCCCCTGGGCCAGGCCTCAGTACTGCCAGGGAACAAACCCAGAGGGAGAGGACCCTCAGTTTCATATCAGGAAGCCCCGTGCCAGAGGACGGACAGGCTCAAAACCGGCTTTCCTCTGGGCCTGGGTCGGTGCTATAGGCCAAGAGTCGTTTTATATTTGGAATTTAAGTCAATCCCAGTTTGGGGAGAGATTATTTTTAAGCTTAAGAGGCTGACATGTGCCATTATATGTAGTATGTAATATATGTTAACATCTTTCGATTCTTTCAAAATAAAGTGAATATTTATAATGGATATTTAATGATTGTTATTTTTAAAAATCAGCCTAGAAATCTTAGTTATGCATGACTTACCCATCACTTCATTCAGAATAATAAGTGTTATTAATAAGGTGATAAGGGCATGTTTAGTATCTTTTACCAGATTAACCAGAAAAGCAGGACAGAGTTTCCTAAAGGTTGGACCTTCGTTGCTTTTCATGAGTAACTTTGAAATCAGAGATGTAGCCTTCAGCTGAGAGGGTGAGCCAAATCTGTGGTGGTTGGAATGAAAATTCACAAGCGCTCACCAAGCTAGCATACACAGCCGTAAGTAGCACGTGCAATTAATTAACTTGCGTTTTTGTAATGCTATAAGTGTCTTTTAAACATAACAAGACAGCCCTCAGGTGTTGGGTTGCAGAGCGCCGGCCGGCACGAGAGTAAACAGGAGAAGGGCCTCGAGGAGCACGAGTTGCCTGTTGCCCGCTGACGGAGTGGCCGTTCAGAGAGGGAGTGGACCTGAAGCTGCGTTAGGTAGCAGCACACCTGCATATCAGGACTTCGTGCCACGACCACAGTCTCCTCTAGACTGGAGCCGCCAAGGACACTGAATTTTGTGTCCCTATGTCCAGTACCTAGCACTTCTAGGCACTTGGTCACCATCGCAGAGTTTACTGAATGAATGGGATGCAGAATGACCTTGGGTAACTTTTGTATCCCTGGGGACTTGGCACCCATCAGGAATTTGTAACAATTTTCTAAAAATTCATTTACAAACTTACGTGTAAAACAGCAAAATGCATTACAGAAAATAAGTTCCCATAGAGTGTGGTGGGTGGGGAGGAGGCCTGTCGCTAGGGAGATGAGCGGATTCTGAGGGTCTCGTATGCTGAGCTAAAGGGTTTGCGCTGTGCCTTACAGGCAGTGGAGAGCCACCAACAGGTTTTAAACAGGGAACTGTGTTCGTATTTCACTTTAAGAATACTGTGGCAGTAGGTATAGTAAGATGAGCCCAGCAGAGAAGTAACGGCCAAAACTGAGAGACAGAGATGGAGAGGAACAGATACAAGAGATGGAAAGATACAGATTTTATAGGGATTTGTCACCAGTCGGATGTACAAAGAGCTTCCAGAAGTCTAGAACTCACAATTTGGACTTCCCCTTTGAACCATGAATCTGGGAGTATTGGCAGGTGGAAGTCCTTTTGTCATCTGCCGCAGGCTCCTCACTGTGAAGAGAGGGATGAAAGGCTAGACTGCAGGACCTGGTGGAGTGTAAAACCCAAAGCAGGAGCAGGCCCTTTGCTGGTTTTTCAGAACTCGTTCCAGTAGTAAGGGGATCATAAAAGGATGCGAACATTTTTTAGATGGAATTCCGAACATTTGGAGATTGGGCATCTCTCTAAAGCATCTCAGCTGTGTGATGAAGTGGTCAAAAGTCAGATGCGAACGAAGGGAAAGCGCATGACAGGCCATCAAGAGGAAAGTGAAATATATAACTGCTTGAAATGTTAAAGCTCAGCATCAACTTACACTTGTAGAAAATGCTCAAGTTGCCAAAAGGGCATGAAAAAAAAAATGAATAAAGGAGTGTAATGGATTAACAATTAGGAAAAGCAAAAAAAAACCAATTTTTTTTCCCTGACAAGGAGAAATAGTCCAGCCAAAAATAAAATGATGAAACCATCAAGGTGAGAAGTGAAGAAAAATCTTGCCACTTTCAATAATTTCAGGGCTCTTGGGCCCAAATGCCAGTGCTTCAGAGAGCTGCTGGGGGTTACAAGTGCTTTTTCTGTAACAGATTGTTGGGAGTTGCTGAGAAACCACGGAGGATGTAAGGCAACAAGACTGGCCATGGACCAACTATTTCAGTTTTCAAAATAATTGTAGTAAAAGGTTTTACCTATTTTTCTAAATGAAAATCTCATGACCCAAACTGAATGTACTTAGGGAAAAGATTTAAATAGGTGTAAAGAACAAAACACAAATCCGTTTTTAAGCCCAATATTTAAAGATCCTGAGGACAGTACGTTGTTTCAGGACTTCAAGTGTTTTGTGCTGATTGTAACGTCTCTGTGCTCATTAAAACAAACTGGATAGGGCCTCTGCTTGGCAACTGTTTTTTTTTTTTCTTTTTAGCTGTGTTTGAATTTTTGTATGTACTCCTAAGTAATAAAACTATATTTATAAAAATATTTCTATATTTGAGACTTTACTAATTCAATTTGTCATAAATGTCACATGGTAAACATTTTATTCAGGATCCAGATAAACTGGAGTCACAAGCTTCTCCAAAGTTTTTAGCTTATTTGACCGAATCAGAATGGCAGGCTACATGAATCCATGTGCGGATCACTTGAACCTGGCCTTCAGTAGAAGTGCCAGATCTCCCTCTTGCAGAACGCCCTGGTGGGGCTAGCCTGCCATCGGACAACAGGTTTTCTTTCTTTTTTTTTTTTACAATCTTTTTTTAAAAAGATTTATTTATTTATTTTTAGAGAGGGAAGGGTGGGAGAGAGAGGAGAGAGAAACATCAATGTGCGGTTGCCGGGGGTCATGGCCTGCAACCCAGGCATGTACCCTGACTGGGAATCAAACCTGCGACACTTTGGTTTGCAGCCCACGCTCAGTCCACTGAGCTACACCAGCCAGGGCTTGGACAACAGGTTTTCAAATCACTAGAAGAGCAACACGGCAGCCTACAAGTCACTTTCCTAAAGTGCCCCTTTCCCTCTCTTCTCCCGTAACTTGCCTAGCAAATACCTTCCATCCATCCTCAGTGTGTGGGACATGACTACCCACTGTGGCCCACAGCCCTTTGTTTTTCCGAATACCCAGGTGAATACAAAGTTGGAGGTACATGTATCCCTCTCCTTATCTCCGTGTGGAGAACTCTATTTGTATTCTCAGCAACCTCCTATATTTATTGAGTCCTGTAAGTGATCAATAAATCTGATGAAAAAGATTACATAAGATATAAACGAATGAATAAAGACCAGAAAGCATCACTGCAATGGAGTGTACTCTGCTGGCGCATCTGTGAATCCCAGCTACCTGCTGTCTAGTCACCTTCCATCCCATACCCTGAATTGGCTCCGGGGTCCCGAGTTTTAGTTTGGATTAAAACCTCGCACTGTGAGAATGACACTTGAGTGGGCAACACAAGAGCCCTGCAGAGTGCTGGGAACTCCCACGGACACCACATTTTCTGTGAGGCAGAGGCAGACCTGACCCCTGGCTTAGTCACAGCCTTGGGGAACGACAGACTCTAGTGAGTTGACACAATACAATGGACAATTTATAAAACATATTTACTGTTTGGTAAGAGGATGAAAGAGTGAACCAGAGTACCCCTGTCATCACAGGGCTCAGAGGTGAGTGAAGGAGCAAAAGAGCTGGGCAGAAAGGTGACTTGAGTAGCCCACCGGTCTGCTGTGAGTCACCCAGGGGGACAGAGGGGTGGGCATGGCCTTGGCGGTCAGGTGAGCCTTCCTATAGGAAGTGGTCTCTTGGCTAGGAATGGAAAGAGCCCAGCTCTATTTCCTTAAACACACCAAGCTCCTTCCCCCTCCCAGGAGACTGTAGTTTTATAGAAGCTGTCACTAGTCACTCTAGGTCAGCACTGTTAGAGCAAAGTGTTGCTAGGTATCGCTGCCCTGTTGTTTCTCTGCCAACTCCGGGCCCCTCAGGGCAGAGATCACACCCAGGCTTGCCCACCCGTGCAGTTCCTGGTGTGTTTTACTTACTGGGGTGGGTGCCAAGGAGGAAGCTGTGTGCACGCTCACTCCCTGCTGCCAGGTGTCAGCTCGCCCAGGTGGGGTCACATCGGGCTTGGAAGCCTGGTACTCTCGCCCTAACCACGGCCGAGAGGGGCACAGAGGGGGCGTTCTGGGCTGTGCACACAGTGCGGGAAGGAGAACAGGGCATCTGTTCCACTCACAAGTTCTTCAAGATTCACAGTTATCTGTGCCTTCATAATGAGCATAGCTTTGTGATTAAAAAAAATTTTTTTTAAATAGGAGGTTTCAAGAGGGAGAGAAACATCAATGTGTGGTTGCCTCTCACGTGCCCCACCCCTCCACCCCACTACCGGGGACCTGGCCTGCAACCCAGGCATATGCTCTAGACTGGGAACCAAACCAGCAACCAATGACCCTTTGGTTCTCAGGCCACTCAGCCACACCAGCCAGGGCGGCTTTCTGATTTAAAACGTTAGTAGTTTGTTTCAGAAATTTCCTAGGCTTAGAAGGTAGATTCCTTGGTCTGTGGCTTCTGGCGTCCAACTTCACCCTTCCGAGTTTTGCCCAGGCTCAGGGTCCTGGCACCTTGCTGGTTCCTGGTTCCTTAGAGATGACCAATGGGACTCGGCAACCACAGCCACAAGTTCCCACTAACCCAGCAGTGCTTTTAGTCCGAGTCTACAAACAATAAATTCCTTTAAAACACAGTTGCTTTTTTTCTAATAACTCCACACTTAACTGTCACTGCCCTCATCACGAGGGTGACCCCATAATTTTTTCATCCAGACCAGGACATTTAAGAGGGAGAAGGGGCATTGGAAATACTATCTTCAGGGCAACAGATATAAACCAGAACTTTCCCACACAAACTGTGATGTATGAGCATCCTGTTCCTTACTAGATGTTACACATTTTCATGTTTGAATATTATTCTTAAAAGAGATGAAAAAGATCTATTTTCTACCAGGCATCTGTCATCATTACCAAACCTTAATAACTGAGCCTTTTTAAAAAGTCACTTTAAGAATTCTTGACATTTTTAATCAGGTCTGCACTCGGTTTTGGTGTCAGTCTGACACTCTTCTCGTAGGTGCACGGTCCGATAATAACAGTAGCAACTAACATTTACACAGTTACTGTAAGCCAGCCTCCATTTCAGGCAATTATCATGTATTAATTCTTTTAATCACCTTGACCACCCTGTAAGGTAGGCAAGGTGTCCATGGGGGGCAGTGCAAGGGAAGGCTGAGGGAGTCGAGTTGCCAACCCCAGCCCTAACCTGGATAAGAGGCAGCAACTGTATGACCAATAAAACCTGGAGAGGAGAGAAAGGGAACTGATGTATGGAGAATTAGCAAGTGCTGAGCACCGAGAGGCTGCTCAGTGGGAATGAGTCCAGAACCTGCACTAGAGACCTCGGTTCAGATCCTGTCAATTGCCTCTTTCTCTGCAGCTCTGCCTCTGTCCACTTCCAGTCTTTGCCTGCCTGATAGAGCAATGAAAGTCCTGCTGCTGCTGTTTCAATGCTATAGTCAGGTTATACATCCTTCTAGGACCCTCACTGTCCTGACCACCCCCATCGTATGGTCAAACGGGTGGTAAACCCAGTTTCCCACACCATTTACTTCTTCAATGACTCAGTTCCTACACCCTCTCTCTTCCAAGCCATGACTTTTAATTGGAAAAAGAGAAATATCTTTACCTCCAAATTCTGGAATTTTCAATGCCTGACTCCCATGTCCTAAAGATGTTTTCCTGATCTCTTCTGTTGCATCCTTTACGCCTATGTTAATATACAAAAGCGAGTACTGAGCAAAGGCTTGGTATGTCTTAGAAAGCTTCTGCCCATGTCAGTACGTACCCCTGAAAGATGGCAGAACGCACACACTATGACCTCGTCTGGGAGTCACCAGCGGGAGTGTAGTTTCTTCCCCTGTTCTCGTCATGGCATGTCAGACCGTGAAACACTCCAGGAAGGGCAGATGGTGTGGCCCCTGCCACAGCCCAGCTGGGGAAATCACACCACCACAGATGAAAGGAGTGTGTACTGATGGGGCGGGAAAACCCTGCAATGGTCGACAGCTGATCATGTAGGTGTGGAAAACTGGACCGTGAAAGCCTTGGACACGGAGGTAACTGCCATGACTACATTTTCTCAGTGAGTTTTCGAGGAATATTTACGGAAATTAGAGAACAAATAGCAGGACAGGAAGAGAGCAGGCATTAAATATCAAGCAGGGGATCTCACGGCAGACAGACAAGAAAGCACAAGTCATTTCTCACATGTGGGAAAGGAGGGCAAATATGCCAAATATATCTAGAATCCAGGGACGTGGGAGGTTATTACTAACTTCCCTGGCAGTGAAAGCAAACGGAAGAACTAAGAGGGTAATAACAGTTTTATAACAAAAGCAATGCGTTAGTTCCTTTAACCAAAGGATTAAATTAAAAAGCATACATAAACACCCTGGTCTGTAATCCCATCCGACCGACTTCATCACTCACACTTACGTCCTTGATTTCTCGCTAATCACACTATGCTCTTGCATGCTTTGAACCCTGTGTACATGCAATTCCTCTGCCTCCTGACAGCCCTCACTCCTGTCTCCGGCCAGGCCTGGTCCTCGCCAGGGTACTGCCCAAATGCCACCTGCCACAAAGCCTTGCCCTGCTTTTCCAGGCAGAGCTAGTCGCTCTATTGTGTGCTCTCGTAGCACTTTGTTCTCTCCTCTTTTAGGGTACTTACCGGGTTTGACTGTGATTTACTTGCTTTGGGCATGTGAATTCATGAGCCTGAATGGTTCATAAGGGTAGACTCTATAGGCTTAATATTTTCCTATGCGTGGCCCTGGCATCCAACACACACAAAAAGCATTCAGTTACGTGTTGTAGAATGAGTGCATTTATTGCATGTTTCCTTACAAGCACCGCTCGACAGCAAAGTAAACGCATTCAGTAAGCTTTACAGAATTTATAGGAGTTCTCACCGTTGAGCCTTTTCTTGTGGTGACCCTCGCTAACACCAAGGGTTTAACAATAAAATGGAAAATATCTTTAGAGGTTTAATTAATGGAACCCAGGTAAACATCTTTTCTGTGATTAGCTTTAATACAGAAAATCTCAAGTACTTGAGAAATGTATGAATAACATGTACCCTTGACTGTTTCTGTCAAATACGTATTAGTCCGGCTTCTCGCAGGGGCTGGACAAGCGCCAGTTCGAGGCCGGGGCAGCTCTGCTGCTGCAGGAGTCCGTGCTTCGCTTGCACAGACGGCAAGACTGACGTTGTTCCGGAAGTTCAGGGACTGGATGCAATTTCTTTTGGGGGGGACACAAGGTTTCTCTTCCTTAGGAAACAACTTTTAGGCTTGTTCAAGAGCTTAAAGAAATCTCAGCTGGCTTTCTTTTGTAAAATGTCCTATTACAAAAGATACTTTAGTCTGGAAGAATGTAAACGTAGCATGTTACCAGTCTGTACCTTTACCACAGAGAATCCTACTTTCACCACCTTCAAATCATTCTCATGGAATGTCTGCTTTTCAGTGGCATCACCAGATGCGGAGCAGTGAGTCTGCAGAGATAAACCTGGGGCCAGGATTTGGAAGGCTGCGAATGCCAGCCTAAGGAACTTGAACTTTGTTGGGTATTCAGTGGACGCCACGGAAAAGATTTCAGGAGCAAAGTGAGAGCCAGACCTGGTTCTCATTCTTGTTGTGGCAGTGATGTGAGGAATGGCTTAAAGCCGGGGAAGATGAGGGAGGGGCCCGAGGCCAAGAGTCCTTTCCTAGGATGATTGACAGCAACCAGCATTCAGAGAGGGATTGACAGGACCCAGCGAGAGGTGGGTGCCCTCTAAAATGTGTGGCTGGGGAACCCCTGCCCAGAATGGGAGAAGGCAGCCACCCCTGAGAAGAAGCTTACTATGGGAGACAAAGCCGAACACGGAACTCTGATCTCAGGGTCCCCCACCCACTCGTCTCTCTGCAGTAGCCACTGGCTGATGGAGGACGTGGACGCTGGTCCGAAGCACTTGCCCCCGCAGGCAGCCTGATGGGCAGGGCGCCACAACTCCGTCAGCTCACTCTGAGGACGTTTTTTTCTTAGACTAGGGTTCTAATTCTAGCTTGTGTGCTAACCGGCTTTGATCTTGGGCAAATCATCTGCCTTTGACATTTTTTACGCCTTTTTTTCCCATTTATTTTTGTTACTATCGCGCTGACGCACTTCTCGCCTCCCAGGCCTTTATGAGCACACGCGGCGGCGGACATCACTCCTCCGAGGGCAGAGATGTACGAGGGCGACACAGGGGTCGTTTACCACTGATTGTGTGTTGCACCCAGGAAGTTCCTCTGTAAAACGATGTCGAATTACTGAATATAGGCAGTGAGAACCACCTGTTAGAAACCAAAGTTTTAATAAAAGCACAGACAGAGCCTGAGCTGTTTACACCGGGGTAGGCCGCAGGAAAGCCCCCACCTCTGGGCAGGCCTCGACGACTCACGGACGTTGTCTGACCTTCGTAAGCACCCGAGAGCCACAGTCACACTGCACTTTATTACAGACAAGAAAATGCTCCATTTCACAGGAGGACCTTCCCCCGGGGCTTCTGTGCATCCTTCCTCTCAAAGATTGCACATGGCAGCAACGAGGGCCAAGGGAAAAGACCTTTCTGTTTTAAAAAGTATGCCGTGGTTTGGTTTCTGTACCTCCCCGGGAGAAAAATGCTGCACGTTATACGTACGTTTCTCAGGTTTCCTCAACCTCTCGTGATTGGTATGACCAGTACTCAGGTCTGACTCATGTGCAAACCACTCATGGCGCTTACGGGCGGGCAGACTGAGCCCAGAGGAAGGGTTTGGACTCGTAGTGGCCCCAATCCAGCACCCAGCTTCGCTGCAGTCTACCAGCTCTTGCTCCAGCAACTCGGGCCAGCACAGCCCTGCTCTGGGCACCCCCTCAGGGCAGGGGCCACAGCAGAGGTGGGTAGGAGAGCCAAGCCAGCAGAATAGGAGCAAAACTGAGGAAGGGAGAGAGGAGAGGTCATAAGGACCAGGGAGCATAGTCTGGGACCAGGAAACACCAAGATAGCCTTTTTAAAAGTGATTTGCACATCTTTGGAGGCAATTCTAAAAGAAAACTTTCAGAGTTCTATCACTAGCATCGCCATGGCGAGAGCACGGCTTCCTAAGAGCACGGCTTCCTAAGAGCACCATTTTAAAGCATAATGATCATTTGATTCTGTAAGTTATGGTGGATTTGTCTTAATACATTTAATTTTTTAATTAGATATGAAAATCATTGCTTAAGTGATGGCTATAGCCCATGCACATAAGGAAATCTGTAGGATGTGTGTGTGGACTGGAAACACTTTTAATTTTATAGTCTAAGGACCAAACTCAGCACCACATACTTCTGCGTTGGCCAATGTTAAACACTTCGAGGCTGCTTTAGGAACAAAAATTTTTTAAGTACGAATGAATGGCACATGTAACTTCAAAGTAATCCTGGCTGACAGAATATATGGGTGTTTAGGTGGAGCAGAATAAAGGGCCCACTTCAATTTTACATACAGAAGTGGCATAGCAAGAGATGAATAGTTTTTGTAGTTCAACAGACCTGGTTTAACATCCTAGCTTCACCCATTTGCAGTTGAACAAGCCTCTGCAAATTATTTAACTTCTCTGAGACCCAGTTTCCCTACCAGTAAATGCCTAGCGAAGGGCCTGGCAAACAGAAGATAGGCAATGACTATCAGTTCCCCTGTAAGAGTGGAGGGGTTTCCTTCCCCCCACACTAGGGGTCTCAACCTACTGACAGATTATGAAGTCACTTGAGTAGGTTGCAACAAGCGTATTGTAGAAACTGAAACAATGAAAACATCAGAATGCACTGCACATAATGGTAAGAACTGCCCCACTACACATATGCTGAGTTTGATGTAAGTGCATTGTTTACTGGGGGTGGGGTTTACAATGAAAAATTTTTAGTCTCTGTTCTACAGACTATTATATCAAAAATGCCTTTAGGAGCACTGCCTTCATCCGAATAAGCCTCTATAAATTTGAAGAACTTAGGCAAAGTGTTCCTTATGTTTTAACTTGTTGGAGTAAAAATAAGACCTGAGTAACAGAGAAGATGAATTTGATCTGATACTGTGGGGCATTAAATTCAATTTTATGATCAGTTTCTGTGTTATCATGACTAATACATACTTCTAACACTATAGTTTATAGGGATATCATTCATAGTTGATTAAACACTTCTAGACATTTCTACCAGAAGTTGGCTATTAGGATCTATTATGGGAAAACGGAAAATTAGATACAATTTCAAAACAATTTTAAATAAAACTTTGTAAAAGGATTCTTACTTGCCCAGGCTTGAAGGCTGCTAGAGTAACATCCCAACCCGGTGAGCATAACCTTCCCCGGCCTTTACGGGCATGTGCGGCGGTGTCTCACACTCGGTAAAATGAGCTTCAGTCCCAGCGTCCTCTGTCCGTCAGGTCCTGACGTACAACCAGCCTGACAGGGTCGTGAGCCCCTAGCTGTGCTAAGACCATGGGCTGAAAAGCACAGACAATCTGGGGCCGGGAGAGTGGGAATGATGTGCAGTGATACGGCTTGGGCAATGCTGAAGGGCAGAAAACTGGAAATTCCAGAACTCAGTTCTACAGCTGAATCTTGATGCAACTCTGTCTTAAATTTATAACCGTAGCCGGCCAGGCCAGATTGATCATTATTAGAATCACCTGTGGGACTGATGTTTGGGGCTCTTGTTTTAAACGTGCACCCCACGTGATTCTGAGCCTCACTCTGGTTCGAACACCCTGTGTGAAAGGGACAGTGAGGACCAGAAAATAAAAAAAGGTAGAGTTCAAAAGTAGTTACCCTGACTTTACAGGTATCAGTCAGTATCAGTCAATATCAAACACCGGATCAGAATCTGACACTCATTCAAAGCACTTCCTCCTTGGTCTTACATAAAAGACACACCTCAGCAGGTAGCAATACAGTACTGGAAATTTTCTAGTTACCGTATTTTGCTGTGCACTTTTTTGCCCAAAATTTCAAGGGAAAATTAAGGATGCACATTATACGTGGGTGTAAGGATTACATGCCATGGGCATAATCATGGGTACAATAATCCCGTGTATAACGCACATTTTGTGTGCGTTATACACAGCAAAATACGGCATTTAATGGCAAGAACTGGTGGGAGTCAAAAAGTCTGAAGGAGAGAGGTCTCTTTGGATTAGAAACGGAAATACAAGGTAGCATCGATAGAAGTTATGAAGGTAAGCTCAGCTAGGGAGAAACGATGAAGCCTCCGACGGCCTGGGGCCCGGCGCCCGAGCAGAGAAAGCCCCCAGCGTCTGTCGTGCGGCTCGCACCCCTCGGCCCTCACGGACGAGTGGAGTAAGGCAAAAGGTGGTCCTGTCCTATCTCAGGGTTTGGGGTACAGGATGAGGCGGCCTGTAATCTTAAATTCTCTCTTTCTACATTTAAACCTTTTTGCCATTTGCTATAGACATTGGGTTGGGCTGGGCCACGCTCTCTCTCAAGGTCAAGTGTCGGGATTAGCACCGCAGATCCACCGGCAGGGACTGAGTGTTGGCCGCAGGCTCGGTCCCTCCTCGCCCTGAACGTGAGAAAAGGCAAACATGAATGCCATCCTTGGGAAGAGATGGCAGCTGGGAAAGGCGAAGGAAGGCATAGGAGAGAGCAAAGCCTGGGGGAAAGCATGGCGGCAAGAGATGTGAGGTAGAGGGCTCGCGCGTAGCTTCACCGGGGTCAGAGACTCCCTGCATGGCAGGTGCATCAGCCCCTTGAACTTGGGAGATGCCCCAAGAAATGATCTGGCATATTTCCTGCCTGCTTATTTTTTAGCTCAAACTCTAACAATGTTGGATATTTGGAGGTCTCTCTCTTTCTCCCTCCTTCTCTTACCTAGAAATTATAGGGAAGGATGAGAAACAATAAAAAAAAAGGCATGTTATGAGAAAAGCCCTCATTACACTTATGGGGTAGAATTCACCCCATAAGTGAAAGAACCTGGAAAAGTACAAGGGAAGGAGGGCAGAGGGCACCAGGTCTCTCGGGTGAAGAGACATCAGCCGACAGAACCAGCTGAGTGACTGGCTTAACACCACTGCCTCCTACACTCAAGAATCTGTCTTTAAGATTCCTCCGCGAGGCGGAGGGCAGAGTTCAGAGAAGGCGCCAGGGTCACAAATGAAAATACTGGATAGAGAAGTTGGGCCTTGCTTTGCATGTTCTTTTACTACTAGTTTCCTTCATCAGAAAGTGTAGCGGGACCAAGGTGTCTCAGGGTTCACCAAACGGCCTCCACCTTGTGCCTCACCCACACCCCTGGCTACGCCGGGATTTCCTCATTTGATAAGAAAGGCTCATTGACTCCCATTCTCTTCTTTGCTGAGAGGCCTAAATAATCTCCTACGTTCAGGAGATAAAAAGCATATTTATAATATGCTTTCCTGCAGGGTCTCCAAATCAGGGGTATGGAAGAAACTACTCTTCACGACCCAACGTGTCCATGCACCGCATGTACTCATCGAAGTTATGGGTTTGGCTTTCACATTTCCGGGCAGAAAATCTGCTCCCTAGCAGTCCTTAAACTTTACCTGACAAGCATTATCCACCCTCAGCCCAGGCCCGTCCACTCCATTAATAGCCCGGCAAACAAAAACATAGAGCCATTTATCACAGTTCGACACTGCTTGAGCATCTCCGGCCACTCTCTTGACACAACCAGGTTCTAAACACCGATGTCCCTCAGCAGCCAAGGCCCATCAGGACAGACGTGTTGGCGCCAGTCAGACTGAAGTTTGGTTTTTAACTGCACTTTTTGTCAGTTTGGCTGGGAAGATTTGGACAGCTGGAAGTGAGCTTCTCCATCATTTTCTGTTTCCTTCTTTGTATCAATTTTCCACCTGTGAAGCCCAACACTCCACCACCAAGTGCAGCTGCAATTCCCGCCACTTTGAAGCCTGCAAGGAGGCCAATCGGACCCCCCACCACTCCTCCGATGAGCGCACCTGCCACAGGCAGAGCTGCCAGCTTGTATTTTGCAGCCTGTAAAAAAAAAAATTCAATTTAGAAATTGAGTTGCGAATATCTGCCTGTGGTGATGTGCATTTTCCTCTCATTACTCCTGGCAATGCCTCTTTGACTCTTGGTACATAATTAACCTGAGACAGTGCACTGGGGGAAGGGGGCCGAGAACGTGTTCCACAGGTACTACCGCCATTGCTCCAGACCGCGGAATCTGAGCAATGAGCTACAAAGAGTGGACTGCTACAAACTGATTTTGCTTGCAAAAAAAACAAAACAAAACAAAACAAAAACCCAAACTGACTAGCTGGTTTATTTAAGCAGTTTCAGCAGTCGCAGATGCCTCCAAAGCTTTTATGCTGCACGCAGATTATTCCATGCCCGTACCTGGGGTTAAGAGCAACAGTCTATGGAAAGAAGAGGGGCCCACCGTACACACGCTGCCACGTCCTTCCATTCTCGCCCCTCCTGGATCCTGGCAAGCCTCTCCTCTCCTCCCCCCGAACTTCTGCAAATACTCCCGTCTAGCACCAAATGCCTTATTAGTGGGGCTGCGGTTTATTCTCTCTTTGAAAAAATTTCTCCCCTCACAGAATGAATCTGGGAGTAGAATATTACTACAGCCATTGATTTCTTGCACTACCTATGTGTCATTTTTTCCTTATTTCCTTAATTGCTGGTTCCCTTAAGATTAAAGAGAGCAGATCAATTGGGTTAATACTACAAATTCCTGGGAGCCAGAGGAACATTGATTTGTCAGCAGGAGCAGAGTCTTACCTTCCCCAAGTTTTTGGTTCCCTCTGCAACATTCACAGCGGCAGTGTTGACATGGTCTTCAATGCTGTCAATCTTCTCCTGCTGAGACTAGATGCAAAGGAATTATGAGGGGGCATTCCTGCTGGGGCGCAGCAGAGGGCCAGTACACACTATTTTAATTCCTGTAATCAGGGCCCTGTGCACTGCAGCCTCGCCGTCTTAATAGCGGTTCATTAATAGCATCTGATAAACCATGTCGAAAGGACAGATTCACTTGTATGAGAAAAAGAGGGTGACTTAATTATTAGGTAATACAAGGGTGGTACCTCTACAGAAAAAAGTATCTCGCACTAAAATTCATTCAAACATACAAACATCCCCCAAATGAATCTGTTTTCCAGGAGAAAGGAAATCCAAATAAGCATTTACATGTCATATTGGGTTTGATGGAAAAAAACAAAACAAAACAACAACCCCTCCATAACTTATCTCTTTGAAAATTCAGTTTAAAACAGGCACATTTGACTTGGGAGTAAAACACCCTTGCTCTAATAAACACAGATTATTATGTTTTAGAAATAAGAATACAACATGGTTTGATCCACCATGAACTCTTTCTGTCAATACTCCTCATATGCAGTAAGGAAAATGAGTTTACCGTCCTGTGTTCTGCACTTGTACGATTTAATACATTTTAAAATCGTGCCAAGGTGAGATGTTTCTGATCAAATACATTAAGAAATCATTCTGGCACGACTGAAACTGTGACTCGTGGGCCCTCTGGGGAGCAGGAGTGTTCCTGTGTGGGGTGCGGCTTTCCCTCCACGGGTGAAGCCCCGCTGTGTTTCTGACAAGCGGTTACTGGGCCTCTGCTCGGGTACCTCCGGGAGGAACTCATCACTTGCCACAAGAACACATTCCCTTCTTTAAACCAATTTCATTTACACACACGCACCCATTTTAAGGGGACAGTATGAGTTCTGACAAAGGTACAAACTCAGGTTAACCACCACCACACCAATGTACAGATTATTTAGTTTTTTTTTTAATTCGCAGAAAGAGCGAATCCCTCTTTGGTCCCAGCTAAATGCCAGCTTCTACAATGACTGTGAAATAATTCAACTTTAATCCTGAAGTATTTCACTGCCTTATATAACTGACTTCTTCGCTTATACTGAAGCAGATATAACCCTCTGCTAATCCTAATCACTTCATCTGAGAACATGAAACACAAACACAACTAATTTCCACTCCCCAGTTGCTTCTTCTCAGCATTTTGACATTCCTTCCTTTTCCGCACAACAAGTGTGTACCCGCTCACTGTCAGCCCTTTCGAGGGATCCCTTCACTCTCATATTCTCCGCCACCGTCTTAAAACTCCCAACACAATCCCTGAAAGAGTCCTTTCACGGGTTCTCTTCTAACGTCTGGGTCAGAGACAAATACAACAGTGACTCTCACACCTGAGTGTGCACCGGAATCACCTGGACAACTTCTCAAAATAGATCGCTGGGTTCTACCCCCAGAATTTCTGACTTAGTAGGCTTGGGGTGAGGCCTGGGTATTTACACTTAAAAAATTTATTGATTGATTTTTTAGAGAGAGAGAGAGAAAGAGAAACATCAATTTGTTGTTCCATCTATTATGTATTCATTGGTTGATTCTTGTATGTGCCCTGCTGGGATGGAACCCACAACCTTGGAATATCAGGATGTTGCTCTAACCCACTGAGCTACCCGGCCAGGGCTGAGATTTTGCATTTCTAAAGAGTTCCCAGGTGAGGTGGCTGCTGCACAGTGAGTCCATGATTCTCACACTTAAAAACCACTAATGTATGTACATGATAGGATTAACACCACAAACTTTGGTCAGTTGTCCTGTGTTCAAATCCTACAATTATCGCTGTGTGTCTGTGGACAAATGACTCATGATCTCTAGGTGTCAGTACTCTCATCCCTCAGGAAAATGATACTTCTACCTCACAGAGTTGAACTGAGGATGAATGAGGTAGAATCTATAGAGTATAAGGTATAGGGGAAAAACAGAGAAAGTCATCCTGACCTTTCCAACAAAGCGTAACTCCCATCTTTCTTTTCTATCAAAAAATATATTAAACTTTTTCCTATGATGCTTGAAAATTCCAGAGCACACAAACATTAGCTCTCTCCTAGCATTCATTCATTCATTCATTCATTCAGTTTTTATTTTCCTCAGACAACAAAACTCCTTTAATGTTAGCTTTTTTCCCCTCTCCAACCCACAGAGGCATAAGTGCCAGCACTTGTCTGTATTTCTGACACCCTATCCTTGTTTCTGTTTGGTACATCCCGAACACTTTCCATTTTGACTTCAAAGTCTATGCGAGAAGAGAAATCACAGGTGCACAGTGATATTATCAACCTTCGTATCTTGATGAATTGAGGGGTACAGGGAAAACAGCCAACGGCCTCCTTCGTCTCAGCCCCAAAAGAATTCCACTGAGGCGGTGACGCCTACCAGGACTGCCGCTATTGCTCATTCCCAAAGTGTGTCTCAAGACCTCAGCGAAATATCTTTTAATGCTCCTTCCTACAAGGCTGGATACCAAAGCTCTATGATTTTTTTTCTATATAGTAAAAAGTCTATTTAAATATTTTTACACAAACACACTTTGGAATAATTGGAGAAAGAACCACAAGACAAAACACAGCCTGCGATTCCTGAATGTGTGAACTATGATGCTCGCCACCACTGCTATCACCAGACGTAAGGAGGCCGGCCCCACCCTGGGGAGCAGGCCACACCTGTAAGCACTCGCTCACCCACATGGGGAAGCTCGCTCAAACACCAGCAAGGGAATGAGGCAGAGGGAGAGCAGCCTCTCTCCGGGGATCGAGTCACCTCTCGGTTGTGCCTTCTTCTTCTCCTATTTTGCTTACTTTGGATCCCAAGCTTTGCCCATTTCTTCAAGTTCTGCTTCCAGAGTAAGGAGGACTCAATGACAACAATTTGAGCTAGGCAGCTGCTGTCAGAGTTGTGAATCAACTGTGCACAGAACGACCCGCCAGACTCCACTCAGAGCCAAATCTGGTCACCGCTCGTCCACTGTGTCCTTGGCTCTTCATGTTGGGCCAAACCACACACACGCTGTCCTGTTTCAGGACAGGAAACCAAGCCCTAGCAGCAGTGGGGGCTCCGAAGCCTCCTCACCTCTACCTACCCACCCCCCCCCTTTTACTTCTTATTTCCTTATTTTGTTTTCATCTTCCTGAACTGCCCACATTTGACAATCTTCAAACTCTCTTCCTGACATTATATACGTTGGCAGTTCACATCTGTTCTTGGCTTCCCTTTAATAATGAATTAAATCACTAATGACGGTCAATGTAGTATTTCTCAAACTGGAATAATGCAGAGCCTTTTCCCTTTTTAAAGGAAAAAAACATTTTCGAAAGACTAAGAATACGTCTATGGATTTCATTCTAAGAAACACTGTATTGGGTCCCATACCTGCCTGAACAAATACCTGAATCATACTTAGCTGTGAAGAAGACGTGATTTGTCAAGTTAGTATTTGCCAAGAAGAATGCAGTTTGCGTACTCGAGGTCAAACTTCAGAACTAACGAAGAACTGTTTTTCCGTTGAATGCTGTTTTGGACAGTTACAGGCCTGGAACCCTCTACATCAAGCAACAGGTTACATGCACATCAGTAAAAATGCTCTCCCTTGAATAGTCTTGCTAATAGTTGTGCAGTTTTATTAATGTGCTTGAAAAGCTTTGGGTTTCTGTCCTGGCCAGGTGGCTCCGTTGGTTGGAACACTGTCCCGCACACCAAAAGGTCATGGGTTCGATCCCTGGTCAAGGCATACACCTGGATTGCAGATCTGACCCCTCGTCAGGGTGTGTGTGAGAGACAACCGACTGATGTTTCTCACATCAGCATTTCTCTCCTGCTCTCTCAAATTAGTCAATGTATTCTCAGGTGAGGATTTAAAAAAAAAAAAAGAGTTCTTAGAATACCATTAAAAAAAGAAAAACTACAGGTGTCTTTAAGAAGCTAGTGCCAAAACTCCAGGTATTTCTCTTTATTACTGACTCTAAATCTCACCCAGCTTTCAAGGACAGCTCTATCTTAGATCTTGACCAATCCAGGTAACATGGAGCCATCCTGGTTCTGAACCCCAAAGGTACGTAATCTCTATCCTGGATCATATGCAATCACACACACAGAAAAGCCCAGACACAAACACCCCAATGCTATGGTACACAGGCAGAATACAGGATTACATTCACCTAGAGGGGACAGTAACTGAAGTAGGGTATTGATTACATCAGTGGATTCAGCAACAGGAAAAGGACTGCAGGAACTGTAGTACTAAAACTCCAGTGATGTTGGCAGCGAAAGTAAAACTGTAAGGAAGGCGCTTAAGGGAATCAAATAAGAAAGGAACAGAAGTAGGAATGCGGCTGGGGTAGTAGAACGGAAGGAGATGAGAAGTAATAGGCATTATCTCATTTAGCCTCCCATCGGTTTTACAAAGCTCATTGCTGTCCAATAATAATATCCTAAAGGTCATACAGGTGATACATGGAGGAATCTGATCTAATCCATTACAACCCAGCTTTTATGCATCCAGAGTAGAACTGGATTTAAGAAACCACAGGGAATAAGGCAAAATGTAGAGACAAAGCTGGGCCTGCAGCTAGGATGACATGTCACTGAGCAACTGGCCCAGCATTCTTTAAATTCCCCTTGACTAGACGTAGGGCTGGCCCCACAGTTCCAGGAGAGGGCTTTTGAGCAATGAAGGCTGAAGGACAATGAAGCATGGTTCGTAGTACACATTAATGTATCAACATCTATCTATTGGACTGCACCTGGATCTCTCAATGGCTTTGTAGGTTTTTTTTTTTTTTTATTGTGGTAAAAATCAACACGTACAACTTACAAATGTAATCATTTGTAAGTAACATTCAGTAACATCAAGTACATTCACAATGTTGTGCGACTATCACAATTCCCCTATAGGTTCTTTTGTATACTTTCCTCCACTCTTCACTGAGCTTAGCACAGTACTGTGCACACAGAGGGCGCTCCATAAATAAATGGCTGACTTGCCTGGAGACCAGCACACCCATGTGATGGTAAGGAGAGGATGTGGTCACTCTGGTCATGTTCCCAAGTACTTGGTGCCTAAATGGAGCTTCTGTGAGTCTGTGACCATGTGGTCATGAGAACTCAGTCACCCTGGGAATAGTACTCAGGGGTTCTTCTTTGAGCCTCTGCCTAATAACAATCTGTCCTTATGCAGATTGTTATAAATAGAACATTTGTATAGAGCTATGGCTACAGTCAAACTCTTCCTGCGAAAAGCCTTCATTAGATTAGGGGTTAGGAACGGCTTACATAACCTAATAGTACATATAATTGTTAAATGGCCACAAACCCTTAATCTTCCTTTCATGTGTCTATGGCCTTAGAAGGGAAATGCATGTGTCTTGAATGATAACTTTTTACATGTTTAGTTTGTTTTTTAAATCAACTTTATTGAAGTATAATTCACATATATTATAACTCACACATTTCATGAGTATGTACCAATGACTTTTGACAAATGAATATATTTGTAAAACCACACATGTACAGATTTTACAAGCTGCATTAGATCAGAGATTGTGTGTTACAACTGAATAAATCTTGATTCTAAGAACAGCAAATATTTTGGGATTCTTATATCATTCTCTTTTATATACAAATATATTAATAGATTGTACAGATACCTAATCCAGAAATTTCAAACATTTTGCTTCTTCTGACTTAGAGGCATCAAAAAAAGGAAAATGCTTTAAACAATCTACTATATTCAATTTTAAGCATTATATTTCAAGAAAAAAATCCACAAACCAGAAAACTTGCAGAGCAAGGGGCGAGTACTGAAAAGCCTAGAAATGACATTCTAGGAATCCATCAGAAAAACTGAGGGTTTTTAGGACAAGAAACAGGGTGAGGTAGGGTACAGTGAGGAAGGACAATGCTGATCCCAAAAGGTTAAAACACTTTTACATGGAGAAGAGACGGAACTCGTTCAGCCTGGGGTCCCGGAGGCGACAGTGTCAGAGAGAAGTTCAGGTAGGAGGGCTGAAACACAGAGTGTCCCTGCCTTGTAACTGTTTAGGAGGAGGCAGAGGACCATCTGTTTAAGAAACTGAGGCAAGAGTAGAGGGATCAGATTAGTTGTCCTCTTACGTCCCGGTTACCTCCAATTCTGAGGCTATGTGATCTAGGAAGCCAGGGGTCAGGGAGACCGTAATTCAAAAACGTATGGCCCCGAACAACAGTTTGATCAAGAACAAAGAAGCGAACCTAGCCAGCAGCACTGCTAACCTGTATGCGTGCGCACACACAGATACACACACTCTCACTCACACAGCCAACCTTCCCATAATTCCTGGGATGACAAAATAATGTAGAAAAATTATAACAGGAAATCCATCCTATCTCTTCCACCAAATTTACTTGCAGTTTCCTAATCTGTGTTAACAGTACCGCTGGCTACCTGACTACACAGAGTAAAGCCTTAATGTTTCTCTTTGACTTTCCCATCTTCTTCCAGCTTCTACCCCAGAAATACCTCAGCTGCCCCTTCCCTTTACACAGCACTCCTCCCTTTGCTGCGGGGAATATGTTGTGTGATCCCCGGTGGGTGCCTGAAACTGCGGAAAGTACCAAACCCTATATATACTGCTTTTTTCTATACATACACACACTTGACAGCTTTTCTTTGGCATGTCCGAACTGCCAGCATCACCACTCTTGCACTCTGAGACCATCATTAAGTAAAATAAGGGTTACTTGAACACAAGCATTGCAGTACCACGACCGGTGACCTGGGAAACCAAGACAGCTGCTAAGTGACTCAGGGCGGGGAGCACATACGGCTCGGATGCTGCGGACAAAGGGATGGCTCACGTCTGGGGCCGGACAGAGCAGGATGGTGCCAGACTGCATCGTGCTAGTCAGAACGATTTGCATTCAAAACTTATATGTTACTTTTGGAATTTTGCATTTAATATTCTCATGGTTGGCCACAGTACCTGAAACCATGGAGAGCAAAACTGCAGAAAGCAAAGCCACAGATAAGGTGGAATTACTACACTGGTATCGCCATTGATCTTAGTGAAACTCTTGCAGTTGATCCCTAACTGGCCATCCTGCCTATGATGGCCCCCTTTGCAAGGCCATATTCTCACCGCTAACAGTGAACTTTCTGAACCCAGAATGGATGGACCACACCACTTTAACCTGCTCAAAAATCTACACTGGCTCCTACAAAGTGAAGCTGAAATTCTTTGGTACGGCCTTCTGTGCCATCTCGGCTTCATCCGAACCCTCCTTGCTTTGCTTGCCCATGGGACTGTATGCTTTGACTGCACTGCAGTACTTGCCATTCCTGAAACATGCTGAACTCCATGGCTTTGCTGAGCTGTTCTGAAATGCACCCCCTCGCTCCGCCTGTGGACACTTCACTCAATTTCCAAGACTCAAGCAAATGCTACTCATCTTGTGAAGCTACCCTTACTGCTTCCACCCCCAACCCCTGCTGCCCTCCCTTGGAATTAAATGCATCTTCGTGGAGCTTATAATACTTTTCATCGTATCTTATTTTTGCATTTAACAGTCATGCTCGAAGTTTCAGTTTTGGGGTCCAAGCTTATCTCTATCCACTGTAAACCCTTGAAGGCAGAGAGCAGGTTTCATTTATTTCTATATCTGGTCAGACTCCCGATGCCTAGGATCTAACACAGAACCTTTTATTTAACAAGTGCTTAATAAATGTTTATTGAACTGATTTGGAACTGTCTTAAAAATTATAACTTCTATTAAATTTTTAACCAAAAGCCTAGTGATCGATAAAAGCCTTTTTTAGCTTTTGGGCCCAAACCAGTAACATACTTACATTTACTAGGAGAGAGAATTCTGTGACCAGTTGACTAAGTTCAATTAAGTCCTTAAAAAGGAGAGAGAAAAAAAGGAAGTTACTTATTTTTAAAAGCCTCAAAGTTACCAAAAGGGAAAAAAATTTTTTTTAGCATACCGCTTCTAAGATTTCCCATGATTCTGCAGCATTTTGATCTCGAGGAATTTCAGGCAATGCATATATCTGAGTCATGCTCTGAGGGTCAGCTTCAGCTTCAGCGTCAGTAGTGTGAAATGCTCCTGGATGAATACAACCTCACGGTTAGAATTTACTTGCTTTGTTTAGAAAGGTGATAGATAGCATGAATCAATACCATAAAACAGCTGTCATGTAAAATGCTTACTAACTGAGCTCAGGCTAAAAGTAAATTGATCATTCTATAGAACTAGATTTATTTATAGGCAGATTGTTCCTGTGTTAACAAATATTTTTTAATTAGTCTACAAAATCATCTAAAAAAATGGGTACAAATACTATCCACCCAATCTGAATAACGAAAGCTAGATGTGGAAGAAGCACCAAAAGAAAACTATTCTATTCGGCTGATGTTCCATGAAGAGATACCCAGGTTTAACATTTCTTATTGCCAAATCATTAACTTTTTTTGGTTGTTGTTATTTTAGTGAGCTGTTAAAAGTAGAGAAGTGATGTGTCAGCAATGGAAATCAGTCATTTTGGTAACAAATTTGTCATCAAACAAACACCTATTACCATATGTATATTTCTGTATGTATTATCACCCTACTTCTCTTCAAAGTCATTTTCCTGGCCCATGCCTCCATTGCTTCTAATTCTTTTCTGAGTTTTAAAAAGTCATCAACCCACGAAGGCTTTCCTCATTAGACACTGTTATGGTATGAATTAATTTATGCTCCAAACGCCACTTTCCAGTCTTTCTTATTTCCTTGTATTGGTCTTACCAATCATTCACTCATTAAACTTCTATTTCCACAATGCCTGCTCCATCCCTGCCAGCGTGCTAACATGCCGCGGACACAGCGGTAAACCGTGAAAACAGGCCCAAGGAGCCAACACAGCACAGTGGCTAAGAGGATGGGCCTCGTCAGAAAGACCCGGGAAGCATCCTGATTTGGCTATTTACTAGCCCTTTGACTTGGGAAGGTATTTTGTTTTTCTGACTTATTTTCCTCATTTATAAAATGAGATGGTGCTTTGCACCTGGCTTATATACCAAGTACTGGGTCGGCCAGAAAGTTCACCTGGTTTTTTTCGTACACTTGCCCTAGTAGCACTCAGTTGTCTTTAACTTCATTTAAAACAATTTTGTTAGATTGTATTGTGACAGCTGTCACATCAGTGTGCAATTAAAAAACCAAAGTTGTGAATTTTGGTAGACATTTTAATATTAAAGATGGAAGAAAATACGCAACATTTTCAGCATATTATGCTTTGTTATTTCAAGAAAGGTAAAAGCACAGCTGAAATGCAAAAAAAAAAAAAAAAGGTTTGTGCCCTGGCTAGTGTAGCTCAGTGGATTGAGTGCGGGCCTGTGAACCAGAGGGTCACGGTTTGATTCCCAGACTAGGGCACATGCCTGGGTTATAGGCTGGGTCCCCAGCAGGGGGAGCGGGAGAGGCAACCACACATAGATGTTTTTCTCCCTCTCTCCTTCCCTTCCCCTTTAAAAATAAATAAAATCTTAAAACACACACACACACACAAAGGGTTTGTGCAGTGTATAGAGAAGGTGCTGTGACTGATCGAATGTGTCAAGATTGGTTTGCAAAGTTTCGTGCTGGAGATTTCTCCCTGGACAATGCTCTATGGTTGGGCAGACCAGCTGAAGTTGACAGTGATCAAATCTGGACATTAATTGAGAACAATCAACATCGTACTACATGAGAGCTAACCAACATACTCAAAATACCCAAATCAATAAAGTAGTTTGTGAAAATGAAAAACGTGTCTCTCGTTTTATGGAAAAAAACATTTGGACTTTTCAGCCAACCCAATATAAGTTGTTAATAGTTATCCCTACTGACATTGCTACTGCTACTGTTATTAATGGAGCTTATCATACAGTGTGTGGTGCAGACGTGTTAACAGGCAAGTTCAGTATGGTCTGATGAGAACTGTGATATGGGTAAGTATGGAATGCTATGCGAGCACAGAAGAGAGGCAGTTAACTCAGATCTGAGGAGGAGAGAGTGGCCCGAGAAGGCTCTGAAGCTAGAGATTCAGATGGTGTGGCACCTGACCCGGCTTGGTGTGGTGTGCAGTTTAGGGGACAGCTCCCTAAAACAGATAATATTACTAGGGAAAGAAGATAGGAATATGAATTCTACGTACAAAGACCAGCATGAAAAGGCCCTGAAACAAGAAAGAACATAGCTTGACATAAACTCAGTGGTTTGGTCTTGCCAAACCATAAAGTAAACGTGTGATGTTACAAGTGTAAGACATCACAGATGGTCAGAAGTGGCCTTGAGGTCCCGTCAAAGACTGGACCTTACCTGGCAGACAGTGGAGAGCTCCTGACGGGTTGTAAGCAGGGACGTGACAGCGACACATGACGCCTGATCTAATCCTAAAAGTAAGTCACTGAAACACTAAGCCCAACTTCTCTCTCAATTTCTTTTCCCATCCTAGCCTATAAATGAGCGGAATTTTACAAAACTGCATTACCAGTTTACTTTCAAATTCATGAGTGTTTTACCTCTCAACAGAAAAAAACTGTTTAAATTGTTTAGGAAGGGCATAGTCAGATGACTAAAAAGTAATTTCTGGGCTTATTAGAATTGACCATGTTCTTTTAATTTTTAATCTTAATTTATCGGAATGTATTTTCTTACCCAAAGGAAAAGTAAAAACATGAGATACAGAATAAGGTTTACATTACAACATTATGGCAAGTATCCAGTATTTTAAAAGCTTTCTATGATCTTTACAAATGCTTAAGAGTTATTTACCCCATGCCCTGATGTCACTAAAGACACTTTCATTTTAACTTCACTCAAGATAAATGAATTACTCTAAGACCTTTCTTCTGCTTAATATTCCTACTGTAAGAACTTCAACTTCTTTAGTACCACAATGAATAATGATAACTTGGTTATTAACAGACCAAATGTAAAGCATAACTTTATAAACACAACCACCACTCTGAAGATTTTCTTAGGGCAGAGGATTCAAATAAATTATGCCGGGGTATATAACAAAATGAGGAGAAATTATCATATAGAATGTATTTGAACAATGATTAAAATAAAAAAAACCAAAAAACAAATTCTTGATCTAAAAGGATGGGATGGGAACTGTTTGACATTTTAGGCAAACATGAAAGATTTCCCTCAGTAAAAAATAATAAATGTTTAAGCCATTTACATTTCACCTGAAACCAAACTGTGTATGCATTGTAGTTCAAAATGAAGTCTTAGAGCAAAGAAATCTGTTTTCTTCCATGGAAAATCCTGCTGTAAACTTACAAGGCTGAACATCACTAATCATTTCAAGGTATGACTAATAATTAAGAAACGAAACCCTTCAATTTCTACACCTTCCATAATTCATTTATTCCAGCTTGTAGTATAAACCTGTACATCAGTGATCATCCACCAACTCTGAACTTTTACAGATTGCTGCAGACATGAGGAGGCAAAACACGGTCACAGATTTTCAGCTGCAGGAAACGAGGATAAAGAACTCTTCTGTCCACATACGCCAAAATCGCTCTTGTTTTATACGACACAGTAACCTCAGCTAGTTCTGGCTGCTTGCAAACAACTGCGAGGGTCAAGGGCACAGATCGCGCGGCTGCTTTTCAAACTCGAGTTGTAAAACCTTATCATTGACTTACAAACTCAAATAAGCATTAAGATCTTTTTTAGTTGAAGTGAGAAATAAGCTTAGTAACATAGATGTAAGACTTTTCCCTTCTATGTATCTAAACATCCCTTCCTCACTCACTTGCTCACACTCACTGCCTCCCTCGCCCCCCACCCCCCTTCTTTCTTTCTCCTTCCTTCGTGGGGAAGAGTCGTTTTACTGAGAACTACAACACAACAGATAAAGAATTTCCACTAAACTTTACTACATTAGAAAAAGTGTCATTATAAATCTCAATTAGTTCCAAAACATTTCCTGAAATTTGTCATGTTCTGCAGCTTAAAAATAGTGAAATTAATTTACCGATCACTTACATAAACCCATCTATTGAAATAAAATGACTTCTAACAAATGTCTTCACTTAGTGGCAAAGGAGGATTTTTAAGAAAATTAAGACCAACTGAAAATACATCTTCTGAATAGTATACGAAATCATCTACATGTTTTACAAAACAGTTCAGCGTGCGCACACACATGCACACACACACACACATATATCTGTGATAAAATCTAATATTTCATCAAATTCAATATGCTGGTCTGAAGTTCCCAGAAGTTTTAAGATTGGATTCTTTTCTTTTGTGAATATTTGTTTAAAGTGTAATAAGATTCTGTGCCTACCGCGCGGGTGAAGCTGAGTGCTGGATGGGGAGTGAGGAGCGACAAAGACGGAGAGAAGCAGTGACTCGCTCTGCAGGCCCTGATACACCTTCCTAAACACAAACCAAACCTGCAGGCTCCCCCCGCCTCCCTCAGTGGGGAGGGATGCGCTAAAAGTGAAATGACACACAGACAAGGCAGGAGGGCGTTTCTCAAACTGAGCAAGATTGGTGGAGAAGATTCGCTTCAGGAACTCTCAGAGGCTGGACAAAAGAAACAGCAAAATCATCACAGGTTCCCTAAACTTAAGCTTCTTTCACTCTCCAGGGAACATAAAACACCCTATTCTACTTGTTACTTCTATTTGTAAATGAAAAACTATTTTTGCATTTTGATCTCACTCATGGAAATGTGGCAACGTTGCTCCTGAATCTCTGCTGATGTTTCCAACCAATTTATTTAGAATCGGACTGAATTTTTAAAGGAAAAAGTATTTTAAGGCGCTTCTATGCAAATCAAACACATTTTTTTTTCCTGTATAGGCTGTCACTACTATAATGAGTATCTGAAGCAAAAATAAAGAAAAACCAGAGAACACTGGGTAAAAAACATGTAGAATGACAGAAGAGATTCTATAGCTAAAAGAAGACCAACATGGAACAAATCCAATTCCTACCCCACTACTAAACTCTCATGTAAATGAGTGCTTTCATTTCACATTCTTCGCCTCCCACCCTCTCAATCATTTTTAAACAGTATTTCTGAATTTAAGGCAACCTAGTAGAAACTCTCATATTTGGTAAAAAAAAAAAAAACTCAGGCACTTGGTGAGCCAGTTAATTTTAACTGCTTAATGTTGGCAGTGGATTCAAAGTCAAAGCGCAATCCGACCAGCAGACCGTTCAGAATCTGAAATTCTAACCTTGTTTCAGGTATAAGTTCGGTGTTTGATTTTATAAATGGAATGACTGTCAATGAAAGCAGCACTGGCACCAGAGATTTAGTTCTGTAGTTTCTCCCAGGGTTCAAGCGATCAGGTCTTAGGCCAATTTGGTGTTCCATGAATTGAGAAGTCTGAGAAGCAAGAGCGTTGGAAGATGAATTTCATGTTTTTCTTCTTCTTCGTCCTCTGGCTCTGCCTCTCTCTTTTTCATCTCCCCTGATACACATGCTTCCCAAATTTTGCCAACATTTTTAAATACCAGTCAGCTTCCTGTGGAGAAAGGTAACTGCCAGCAGACTGGGTAAGCTGCCTCCTTTTAATAATCACCCAATTCCTCGGATGATACATGAGCCCAAGTTTGGCTCATGTATCAAGCAGGACTGTTGAGCCCAAACAGTCCTGCTGTTAGAAACACCAATAATACAATAATAAAATAAAACCTAAAGCATGCATCAGAATAGTATCGCATTATAAGAAAGGTTGCAGATAGAACCAAAATTTTTTGTTTGCTGGTGATGAGTGATTCAAAGTCACGAAGCCCAAGAGACGGAAGCCAGCGATGCTCCCCAGAAAGACCAGCGCGTCTTCCCTGTGGGCACTGCCCCCACAACTGTCCGCGTGGGTGAGACAGCCCCTCAGTCCCATGGAACTCTAACACCTGGTTTCTCCGCACATGCACGGAAAGTATCCATTCGTACTAGATGATGAAAACAGCATTAAGCCCCATCAGTATGGTGGTGATAATTACATATGAAGAGAATAATGTAAACAGTCTCTATGGACTCTCAAAAAGCATTCTTCCCAAACACTCTGCAACTACGGGTTGAGCGCTAACATTTCCTTCTTCCCAAAACAACACGTCAAGGCCTGGTTGTGCGCCGCGACATGATTGTAGCGCATCCAAAATCACAAAACTGCCTCTAAAGAGACAGTTACTCATTTATATTTAGAAATAGTATTTAGAAAACATTTATTAATGGTCCACTATACGCCAAAGCACTATGTACTATGTGCTAGGTACTAAGGATACAATAAAAGCAAGATTGCAGAAATTCAGGATGATGGCCTAAATCTTTCTTCTAATTTTTTTCTATTTCCTTGTAAACTACTGGAATGTTATTAGCACTGACAATATAAGGTTAAAAACAATTAGGAGCCTTCTGGGTAAAGGAAAAGAGGAAAACAAGGCACTGTAGCATCTGTCAGATTCTATGTTAGCTTGTAATTTATGTATACTCCACCTTTTCCATAAAGACTTAAGCAGCTTAGAACATATATAAAAGGTAAAAAGATGGCATAAATTAAAAATTAAAAAGAAACTCTAAAACAAAAAAAAGGAAAACCCTAAAATAAGAAAGGGCAACAATTACACAATAAAGCCAGTACAGTTTAAAAAATTGGCTTTTGGTAGTAAAAAATTTAGATTTAAGCTTTCCAGTAGAGAAACCTTATCACTCCTGCCAGTCAGTACCCATAAGATTTTTTTTTAGAAGACTGTTTTCTCTGAAGTACGTACTACTATGCATTAAACTAAGAATATTTTTTTAGGGTTCCTTATACAGATAATATTGTAATATAATCAACAATTACCAGTTACATGACAAGCATGATATTCTCCTTAGGAAATACTTTAAAATTTATTTTCAATCTATAGACAAACAGGTACTGAAAGGTCTGAAGTTCCACTTTATACAGCACGGCCTCAAAATTTTTATCCTGCAAAACTTCTAGGATACGCATTTCCAGGCACCCTCGGGGTCCAAGAACTCAGTACACTGGAATAGGAGGGAGCCCCTGGAGACACATATCATCTGCAGTATCTGTGCAAGGAGGTGAACTTGAACGAACTGCGTCACTATGATCAAGAAGAGTAAGACTAGTACATTACCACCGACAGTCACAGATCTGGTCAAAGAAGGCTGTAACAAAGTTTCTTCATCATCAAATTGTTTCTTAAGTTCTTCTACAGATTCCAGGTGGAGTTGGAGAAATTCTGTGGTTGCTGCTGATGCTTCTTCTTTAACAGGATCTATCATTCTCTTCAGAAGTCCCAGGTCCTCCTTTCGGACCTTCAAACAAAGCTTCTCCATTTCTCGGATATTGGAGCGGAGTTGCTGTTAAAAAAAAAAATCATTAAAGTCACCATATAACTTAGTATAAAATATCTCTATTTTCAGAGGTAATCTGATTAATAGTTATGAATGAAAATGATTACAAGTAATCTGTACAGTGAAATGTATGCATAATACTTTTCTATTTTTCATGTCTCTGACCAAAACCAGCTTCTTTAGAATTCACACCCTCATACTTTGATTTATTTAATGTTTTTCTTTCATTAAATATGATTATTATAAAGGTAACAAATGCTCTTTATAATATAACAAACACTGCATATCGAGACAACATATTGAGAAAAATTTAATGATTTTCCCACTTCACCAATCCCACCATCTCTTTTAACTCACATTTCTCATTGCTCACTCGAGCACTCACATACTTAGCCATTTTTTTTACACAGAAAATGGATTACATTATGCACAATCAATTATGATTTCCCCACGCCAATTAACACTACATCCGTGAGTCTCTCTCCTGGTCCACAGCTGCACCGTATTCCTCAGTGTGAAGGGAAGACAGTTTACTCAGTCCCTGCCCCGGTGAGCAACAGTCAGGTTGTTTCCAGTTTGGGTTATTACAAACTATGAAACAAATATTCTTGAGTGTAAGTCCTAATGCTACAACAGTATGATAGTAAATACTATCATACTGTATTCTGTAGAAGTGATTCTCCAAAGTAAGAGTACTGAAAGAACAATGTGAATTATTTCAATAGCGATTATCAGCTTTTCCCCCCAAAGGCTGCACCAGTTCACACGACACCGAAATAGCACCCACCTTCCCACATTCTACCAGGACTACACGGTACTGCGTTGTTTTTCACTTTGCATTTCTCTCTGAGTAAAATTGCTGGATTTTTTCCAAATGATTGTACTCTCTTTAAAAAATACATCTATTAGCATAACCATACATTTTCCTCTAATGTGCTAATATAATGACATAGAAGCAAGTTTCATGAATAGAGCCATCTTTATATTTCTGAAATAAACCTTTCCTGGTGTGTGTGTATAGTCTTTTAATACACCGTTGGATTCAACTGCTAGTATTTTATTTGGAATGTGAGCAAATGAATACATGTTTGTGTGTGCACGTGTGTATGTATGAACAGTATGTGTCCACACTGTCTTTGTTAGGTTTAAACTCACTTGAACAGGTTCAAGGTGTGCTAGCTTCATAACCTGAGGAGGCTGCCATCTTTTCAATGGTCTATACTTTGAAAAACATAACAACCAACTATTTTTTGATAATTAAATAAAATTAACTTACAAGAATAATCTCAGTATGATAATTTTAAAAATCATAGATCTCCATACACTATTTTAAATTCTTTTCCCTTAATGTATTTTTCAAAGGTACTAGTGTAAATCCTATATAGAAGAATAGTATTAATTCCTTTAATTTCTGAAGAGCATACTCTTGACTGAGGTGTTACATCCCATCTTATCACATTCCACACTATTACATATAGATAAATTGTTAAAAAGTAGTTCAGAATTTATTTAATTATATAGTAGCAAAGCTAGGGTTAAAATCCAAGTATTCTTAACAGTCCAGCACTCTTTCCATTAAACTATAAGCATAATGCCTATGTATATGGCACCTTAATACAAGCTAAAGTATCCATTTTATTTTAGTAGTATTAGAGCCAATTCTGAAAATAAAGTTCACCTACAACCTAAGGTATCCTGTAAGATTTTCTGGGTGAATCAGAAACAATGTGCCTCTACCCTACCATGCTTCTCAGCTTCCTCTAACCACGTGTCCACTCTCACCGTTCGAACGTGCGCCTGAAGGGAACTGAAACCTGAAGGGAACTGAGCTACAGGTCAATGCAAGCATCAGCGTGTAAATATCGTAGAACTGTAAGAGGCTCGTTTGCTCATCGAACCCAACCTCAAGATTTCACAATAAGGAAACTGGAGCCCAGATGAACATGGTGGCAGAATCAGAACTACAATCCAGGTCTCAAACCTTGAAAAAATACTGTTTCCAACACACCACTATCTCTTAGCTGTGTGATTCCTTAATTGGGTAAATTAAACCAAAATTAGTTATATAATAAGCAGTTAAAATTAAAGTCTGACTTATCAAATACTGGCAAGAATCTGGCACCCAAAGGGACTCACATTCACTGGTGGAAGGAGTGTCAAATTAGTACAACTATCTTGGAAAATAGTTTGGCATCATTAACTAAAGTTGAAAATAAGGATGCCTGGTGGACAGGAACTCCTGTCCAGGGAATACTACTCAACAGAAATGTGTGCACATGTGTACCAGTAAAAATATCCAAGAATGTTAACAAAACTGAAAACACCCAAACGTCCCTCAAAAGAATGGATGGGTACACTATGATATAAACTCATAAAATGAGATATACACAGCAAAGAAATGAATGATCTACTGCTATAGACAACAAAAGCCAGGAACAAAAGATATATTCTGTTTAATTCAACTCACATAATATTAAAAAATAAACTGAACTATAGTTTTAATGACACATTTGTATGGTAAAACTATACAGAAAAGCTAGGAAATAGTTACCATATAAATCAAATTAGTGATTAGTTCCAAGGGGAGAGAGATAGTTATAATTGGGAAAAGCTTCTTGAATGCTGGTGATTGTCTATTTCTTGATCTGAGTAGTGGTTACACGAAGTTCACAGTATAATTTGTTTAGGTGTGTATTTATATTTTATAACACATGTTATATTTCACAGTAAAAAGTGTTAACAATAGTTTTAGAAAATAAAATTATGCTAACTTGTATGACTGTTTAACCTCAGCACAGAAACAAGTTTGAAAGCATTTGGGTAGGGGTGAATTGAGTAGCAATCTCATTGTGGAAGTATACTTGGTGCCACCTTGCTGGATAAAATATATCCATTCATTCATTCAACTAGACTCTAAGGTTTGTAGGAACAGAGTCTATGCCTATTTTCTGCACCACTGTATCCTCAAGGCTGTATCTGATCCCTGATCTAGTTTGATTCAAAGAGACGTAGTAAATGAATGAATGCTTTCTTGTTATTTTCCACAAAGGGGCAAAGCAGTGGTCCAAGAATAGGGATCTCCAACTATCAAAAAACTAGCTAGAATTCTTCCCCAGGAAAGCATAATTTAAGTCCTAGCACATGACACATCTCATCTTCCGTTAGTTGGAGAAGTAATAAAAGGAATGACTTTTTAGGAATTAATTCTGATGTACAAGAATAAAATAATGAAGTGGGAATGAAACCCCTGAGGGAGAGCAACCACGCTACCTTGGAATTCATACTACTTATAACAAGGAGTACTGAAAAGAGTGATAATTTAGGGAAGTGAATCAAGTTTAGAGAAAACAGTTGTATGATGCTAATGGCAGAAATTATATGGCGACAGGATTTTTTCTAAAAGAGAGATAGTTTCTAAAAACTGAAATTATGACGATGAAAAAATGTTAATCTGATAAGAAAAGAAAGTGGCATTTCAAAAATCCAATATAGCTGTGTAAGGCATGCTGTGATAAGTTCAGAATTTTAAGAGACTGAAAAAGAAAGGAATGAAAAGAAAGGCACGTGAACGAGGATGAATACAAAGAGTGGCATGAAATGAGAATCATGCAAGTAATGTGAGAGCCCAGAATGAGCGGAGGCTGGTGAAACATGTTAAGAACAATAAAAGGATTTAAGAAATACATGTAGAGCAAGGAGAACAGGAAAGAAGTTTTAGGCCCACTGCTTGGGGCAGATGGTATAATGGTAGCAGATGAGGCAGAGAAAGTAGAACTACTTAACTCCTATTTCGCTTTAGATTCCCTATTAAGGAGAAATATTCAAAACTGAAAGGGGCATAAGAAACGTGCTCAGAGGACACGTGGAATACCTTATTGTATCAGGACAGGCTTCACTAAGGGGGTAAGATCTGAGCTGTCCCTAAAGAATTATCCTGGGAAAACAGAACATACAATATAGAATAGACTGGGAAAAGATAGAAGTAAAGTAGAAGGGTAGAAGCTTTCTAAATATTATATTTCATCAATTTTAGGACACAGTATCTTTTCAACATTTTAACATCTCTGAAACTGGAATTCATCTTATAATACATGATAAAAAGACATTCTGTCATTCTTAGCTGGCACCACTTTTTTCTACTTAGAGGTATTCAAAATAATGGTGTGTGTTACAGCCCTGGCTGGGTGGCTGAGTTAACTAGAGCGTCATCCTATGCACCAAAGAGTTGTGGGTTCGATTCCTAGTCAGAGCACATGTCTAGGTTGTGGGCTTGAGCCTCGGTTGGGGTGCACGTGGGAGGTAACCTATCAATGCTTCTATCTCACATCCATGTTTTCCTCTCTCTTTTCCCATTCTCAAAAAATATTGGTGTAAAAAAATCTTTGGATGAGGACTAAAGAATAATGGCACATTTACAATTGATGGTGCCTTATAATTTATTTCCTCCCTAAGGTTCTACAGTCAGAGGAAAGGTCAAGGATCCTAAATCCTAATTAATCAGCTCATGACTACTAAAAGACCAAATTTAAGTTTACATGTCTCTGAAGCTTACAATAACCTAAAAAGAGTTACCTTCTACATTCATGTTGGAATCTATTATCTTCTCTTTCATTCTCTACCTGGCTTTGCTTCTCTCTAATCTTCTTTTCTCCCAACTTCTGTCTACTATCTTCACTTCTCCCTCTTTCCTTTCCATTCCTTCTCATTTCTACTGCTTCTTCTTTTTAAATTGTTTTTTAATATATTTTATTGATTATGTAATGATTATTACAGCTGTCCCAATTTTTCCCCCTTTGCCTCCCTCCACCCAGTATCCCTGATTCCCTCCGGCAATACCCCCCTCCTTAGTTCATGTCCATGGGTCACACATATCAGGTCTTCAGCTACTCCATTTCCTATACAGTTCTTAACATCCCACCGTTGATTCTGTACCTACCAATTTATACTTCTTAATAACCCCTGTAACTTTTCCCCCTTCTCCCCCTCCCAACTGATAACCCTCCAAATGATCTCCATGTCTATGATTCTATTCTGTTCCGGTTGTTTGCTTGTTTTTTTTTTTTTTTTTAGATTCAGTTGTTGATAGTTGTGAATTTGTTACCTTATTAATGTTCCTAGTTTTCATCTTCTTTTTCTTAAATTAAGTCCCTTTAACATTTCATATAATAATGGCTTGGTGATGATGAACTCCTTTAGCTTTACTTTGTCTAGGAAGCACTTTTGATTCTACATGATAGCTTTGCTGGATAGAGTAATCTAGGTTGCAGTTCCTTCCTTTTCATCACTTTGAATACTTCTTGCCAGTCCTTTCTAGCCTGCAAAGTTTCTTTTGAGAAGTCAGCGGAAAGTCTTATGGGAACTCCTTTGCAGGTAACTATCTGCTTTTCCCTTGCTGCTTTTAAGATTCTCTCTTTATCTTTAACCTTTGGCATTTTCATTATGATGTGTCTTGGTGTGGTTCTCTTTGTGTCCACCTTGTTTGGGACTTTCTGTGCTTCCTGGCCTTGGATGTCTATTTCCTTCACTAAACTAGGGAAGTTTTCTTTCATTATTTTTCTTTTTTAAATTATATTTTATTGATTATGCTATTACAGTTATCCTGAATGTGCCCCACTTTTCCCCCTTCCACTCAGCACTGCCCCCCACTGCACTCCCTCAGGTAATCCCAGCATCCTAGTTCATGTCCACGGGTCATGCATATAAGTTCTTTGGCTACTCCTTTACCTGTACTGTACTTTACATCCCCATGGCTATTCTGTAACTATCTATATGTACTTCTTAATCCCCTCACCTCTCACTCATTCTCCCACACACTTCTCCAACCTCTTTATCTTTAACCTTTGGCATTTTAATTACAATGTGTCCTGGAGTAGGACTCCTTGCATCCATCTTGTTTGGGTGCTCTCTGTGCTTCCTGGACTTGGATGTCTATTTCCTTCACCAAATTAGAAAAGATTCTTTCATTATTTTTTCAAATAGATTTCCAATTTCTTGCTTTTTTCTCTTCTCCTTCTAGCACCCCTATGAAGCAAATGTTTTGCTGCTTAAAGTTGTCCCATAGGATGCTTACACTATCCTCATTTTTTTTCGATTCTCTTTGTTCTAATTGGTTGTTTTTTGCTTCCTTGTGATCCAAATCATTGATTTTATTCTTGGCTTCAACCACTGTACTATTGTTTCCCTGTAAATTATTCTTTATTTCAGTTAGTTTACCCTTCATTTCTTACTGGATCTTTTTTAGGCTGCTGAGGTCCTCACTAAGTTTCTGGAGCATCCTTATAACCAGTGTTTTGAACTCTGCATTTGATAGATTGCTTATCTCCATTTTGTTTAGTTCTTTTTCTGGAGTTTTGATCTGATCTTTCATTTGGGCCATGTTTCTTTGACTCCTCATTTTGGCAGCTTTCCTGTGTTTATTTCTATGTATTAGACAGAGCTGCTTTGACTTATCTTCCTACCACTGGAACCCTGGGCTGGGGGCCTGGTGTGGGGCTGGGACTCCTTGCTCCTGAGATATACCTCCTGAATTTCTGTCCACCATTTATAAAAGTGGAACCAGACTATTCTGCATCTTTGGCTCTCCTACCAGTTTGGATGGATGTGGTTTCTTTAATTCCATAGTTGTCAGACTTCCATTCAATTCAATTTCTGACGGTTCTGAGGGATGGTTGTTCCATATGTTAGTTGTAATTTTGACGTGGTTGTGCGAAGAGGCGAGCCAAGTCTGCCTGTGCCACTATCTTGACAGGAAGACAACGTGTAATTTTGAGAGCAAAGTGTATGATAGCAGAAAACAATTGGTAACATGAGAATTAATCTGATTTCTTTACAAACACAGAGCACAAGGCCACTGGTAAATACACACACACACACACACACACACACACAGAGTGAGAGAGAGGGAGGGAGGGAAAAAGTCAAATGTCTATCTAGATCTCAAATCAGTTTTTCTCCACCTCCACCAGCTCTGTACCCCTCCTAAATGATCTCTTGTATTCACCTCATTCTATCCCAATCTATTAACTATACTGCAGCTATAGTAACCTTTTTGAAATGTGAGAGAACAAGAGATGCATTCTTTGGAGAAAAAGACTAGATTTAGAAACACTAGGCACAGGGCTAAAAGAAGGAATTTACGTGAGAACCTGTACTGAACAATAAAAACCCAACAGCCTTTACCTAACCTGCTTCAATAACCCAAAAATAAATACTTACTTGCCCTACAGGGAGGATGAGGATTCTTCTTTAGAAAACTAAACTAAAACAAACTCTGGAGAGTGATATTTGGAGGTTCCTCCAAAGAAAATGCTAGCCTGCCAAAGCACCATAAAGTCCACCAGCAGACAAGCAATCTGCTCTTTACTGTCTCAGAAAAGCAGAAGTTATTATATCCAAAAACAAAATCCTGTGAAAAAAGGAAATAAGAAAAAGCTCTTGGAAATTAAATATAATAGCAGAAATAAAGAATTCAGTAGAATTAAAGATAAAGCTGAGAAACTCTCCCAAAAAGTAGAAGAGAAAATTAAACTAACAATCCAAGAATCCTAAGATCCAATAGAATAGGAATCTGCAAACTTTTGCAGTCAGGGGTCAGGGAGTAAATAGTTTAGGCTTTGCAGGCCATACAGTCCCTGTTGCAACCACTCAGCTCTGCTGCTGTAGTGTGAAAGCAGCCAAAGACGTGCAAACAAATGGGGCAGATAGCAGTCCAGCATTGGTCTGGGAGCCACGGTTTGCTGACCCTCACAATAAAATATTTTAAAAAGAAAAAAAAATAAGAGGAAAACACTAGGAATAGACTCTCAAATAAATTCCTTAAGAAAATTTCCCAGAACTAAATGACATGAATTTTTAGAGTAAAAGGATCAATCAACACGAAAAACACATAATCATCAAATTTCAGAATACCAGGGATAAACAGATCACACAGGTTCTAAAGGGGGGGAAATGGTCCTAAACAAAGACTGGGAAATCAGATAACATTTTAACATTTTTTTATTTTTCAGTTACAGTTCACATTGAGTATTATTTGTATTAGTTTCAGCACATAGCATAGTGGTTAGACAATAACATACTTTATAAAGTGTTTTACTGATATTTCCAGTACCCACCTGGCACCACACATAGTTATTCCAATATTATTGACTATATTTCCTATGCTGAACTTTACATCCCCATGACTGTTTTGTAAATACCAATTTGTACTTCACCTTTTTCATCCAGTCCCCCAACCCCCCTCTCTTCTGGCAGCCATCAGTCTGTTCTCTGTACATGTAAGTCTGTTTCCTTTATTTTTTTTAATTGAATTTATCAGGGTGACATTGGTCAAAAAATTATATAGGTTTCAGGCATACAATTCTATGATACATCATCTGTACATGTCCACCACCCCAAGTCAAGTCTCCTTCCATCACCATTTATCCTTCCTTTACCCTCTTCTACCTCCCCCAACCTCTTTCCCTCTGTATGTCTGCTTCAATTTTGTTTTTTCATTTATTGGTTCTTTAGATTCCACATGAAAGTGAAATCATATGGTATTGGTCTTTCTCTGACTGACTTATTCTAATGACTTATTATTATGACTTAGCGTAATACCCTCTAAGTCTATCCATACTATCACAAATGATAAGACTTCATTTTTTTATATGGGTGAGTAATATTCCATTGTATATAGGTACCACTACTTTTTTTACCCATTTGTCTACTAATGGGCATCTGGACTGTCTCCTTATCTTGGCTATTGTAAATCACACTGCAAGGTATGTAGGGGTGCACACACTCTTTCAAATTAATGTTTTGAGTTTATTCCCAGAAGTGTAATCTCTGGGTCAAAAGGCAGTTCCATTTTCAATTTTTTGAGGACGCTCTATACTGTTCCTCACAGTGGCTGCACCAATCTGCATTGCCACCAACAGTTACATGAGGGTTTCCTTTTCTCCACAACCTTGCCAGCACTTGTTTGTTGCTTTACTGATGATGGCCATTCTGACAGGTATGAGGTTATATGTCATTGTGGTTTTAATTTGGATTTCTCTGATGATTAGTGATGTTCAGCATCTTTTCATATGTCTATTGGCCACCTGTATGTCCACTGTCTATTCAGATCCTCTGTCTACTTCTTAATTGTATTATTTGGGTTTTTTTTTTTTTGGTATTGAGTTGTATGAGTTCTTTATCAGTTTTGGATAGTAACCCCTTATCTGATGTATCACTGACAAATATCTTCTCCCATTCAGTAGGCTGTCTTTGGGTTTGTTGATGATTTCCTTTGCTGTGCAAAAATTTTTTAGTCTGATGTAGTCTCATTTATTAATTTTTTCTTTTGTTTTCCTTGCCCAAGTATATCAGAAAAAACATATTGCTGAGAGAAATGTCAAAGGTTTTACTACCTGTGATTTTTTTCTAAGAGTTTTATGGTTTCAAGTGTTACAATTAAAGCACTTAATTTATTTTGAGTTTATTTTTTATATGGTGTAAGAAGGTTGTCTAGTTTAATTTTTGTTGCATGTATCTATCCATTTTTCCTAACACCATTTACTGAATAGACTGTCTTTAACCTGTTTTATGTTCTTGCCCACTTTGTAAAATATTAATTGACCATATAGGCAGTGGTTTATCTGGGGGCTGTCTAATCTGTTCCATTGATTTATATGTTTGTTTTCATGCCAATACCATGCTGTTTGATTACTATAGCCTTATAGTACAATATAAACATTTTTAAAAGCAACACTAAACTAGGAAGCCTAGAATGTCTTCATAATTGAAAGAGAATTCCAATTAGAATTCTATACCTATTGAAATTAGCAATCATACATGAGGAGAGAAAAAAGGTATTTTTTAGTCATATAATAACTGAAAATTTTACCTCAAGATTCCCTCATTTACAGAGCTACTGGAAGGTGTACTCCAATAAAACAATGGAGTAAACAAAAAAGGAAAAGGACATAATAACAAGGAAAACAGGGCCCCAACACCGAACAGCTCAGGAAGTTCTGGAACACCAGCTGTGCAACAAGCCTGGAGAGTAAGCCCAGGCTGAAACTGGGAAAGAAGGGCTCAGAAGAGAGCCCTCAGGAGAAAGCATACAAGTGATGTATTTGAGCACATGAAAAATAAATTATTGATAGTATGTAGCAGAGATGTGCAACATTTAGGGGAAAAAACTACAAATATATAGAAAGCCAGGCATAAAATGTGAGGCAATTAGTAACTTGAAAAAAAAAAGAGTCTGTGCTACATTTCACTAATCTGGCTTAGCAAGACACTTTAATTTTATAATCAAATAATGAGATACTAATAACTAACTTAAACAAAAGTCGTATGTAATTATATAAGGGGAAGGGAAGTAAAAGAACAAGGTGGAAAAGCTAGGTCCCCACCTATTGTGGCAAGATGTGAAGAGATCATGTCCACACCTGTCTATACATGGTATGTAGGAATTTATTCTAAAAACCAGGGGAAATGACCAAAAGTATTAAAAGTGGTTTCTTGCAAGTAGTACTTGAAGATGGCTAAGGGGAGGGTTTTATAAGCCTTTTAATTTTGACTTTTAACTATATAAATATATGTTTTAAAAAAATTAATTAAAAATAATTAAAGTGTATTTATTAAAAAGCCAATAAATAACAAAGAATAACTGCAATACTGTATTAATTCAAAATATTACAGATAGCCCTGGCTGGCGTAGCTCAGTGGATTGAGCGCGGGCTGGGAACCAAAGTGTCCCAGGTTCGATTCCCAGCCAGGGTACATTCCTGGGTTGCAGGCCATAACCCCCAGCAACTGCACATTGATGTTTCTCCCTCTCTCTCTCTCTCTCTCTCTCTCTCTCCCCCCTCCCTCCCTTCCCTCTCTAAAAATAAATAAATAAAATCTTTAAAAAAAATATTACAGAGAGTGGTAGAAGATGGGGGCGAGGAAGGTGGGAGCGGAACCCAATTCTCCCTGTGCCCAGCTGGAACACCTAGCCCATCTTCCGAGGAACAGCGTGAACAGCGAACGGAATCCCAGCGTATATGAAGTTTGGAGGCAAAAATTGCAGAGGACATTGAAAAACAGATGGTGAGAAGACTACGCTGGGATGCTAAGGTCCCTGGGATTTGCGCCACACCAAGGCCACTGCGATTCCAGCCCAGTCAGTGCCTGCTGCAGGATAAGGGGAGGAGAGTTAGAGCAACAGCTCCCTCCCCAACCAGAGCAGGGAGGGCAGCCGGGCACCAGGAGGGACCTGGATGCTGGAGTTGCTGGGGGGAATAGAGACGAAGTGGGAGACACACAGAGGCGGTACAAATTCACTAGGACTGCGCAAGCTGGCACCAGAGAAATTGAGGTGCTGTTCCACATCTGGAGAAGGGAGGAGTCAGGCCATGTCAGACCCTGACTCGGACAGTCTCCAGACTGGCTGGAAAGTTGGGCTGTGTGAAAAGCTGTGCACTTGGTAAGAGCAGCAAGCAGCTGCTTTATAAGGAACTCGCCAGTGGTGGCTGGCTCACCCCGAGGGAGATTTCAGCTGCACAAGCCAGAACCGCGTGTGCCTGGCTTGTGCCTGAGATTCACTCATGCTGGGCACCCACAGACCGAGTGGCTGATTTGAGCCAGGCAGCTCACGGAGGACCTAGGCCGACAGAGACCTGGAAATTGTGACCTAGACCTGCTCCCCATCCTCTTAAAGCCATAGGAAGGGAGAAAAGCAAAGCCCAGCGCCCCCTTCCTGTGGCATCTAGGCAGACCAGCAAAACTCACTGAACAAGTTTAAAGTCAGCAGGAGGTTTGTTATTTTTTTTCTTTTTGGATCCTTTCTCTCTTTTTTTCCCTTTTTTCCCTTCCCCCAAGTGAGACAATAAGACGAGGACTTAGGAAGGGTCCAGAGATAGATCGAAAGGAGGGGCACAAGGCTAACCTCCTAAAATGGAAACAGACAAATGTCACTTTGCTATCCCTAGAGCTGGCATTTTATTGTTCATGTGTATTACTGTTATCTTTTCATTATTTTTACCATTTTTATTAGTATTTTTAAATTTCTCTTACTTATGTTTAGTTTTCCTCATTTTATTTCTCTGTTTAATTGCATTATTTGACTGGTTTTCCTTATTTTCTCTTTATTGTATTTTAATTTTCCTTCTTTCACTTCACCCATGTTCCAACAACACATAACTCTTGACTGGGTACTTTCTATTCTGATTATCCAAATCACACATTTCTTGTCATATTACTGTTGTTCCAGTACTACTATAAATAGTTGTTGTTCCATACAATTGTACATACTATACAGCAACCCTCCCTGACCTTAGCCCACTTCACTTTAATCCTAAGCATTATTATTATTGTGGTTAACTCTATTCTTTCTCACACTATGCCTACTTTCTATCCCTTACTCTCACTATATCTCATCAACTGACCTTACACAAGTACTCTGTTTTTTGGATTCAGTTCACAATCCTCTTCCTCTCTAACAAGTGTCTTATCTATCTTTCACCTTTTATAAAATGTGGCTAGTTGGGTGAAATATCACAGTTAATGCTATACTTATCCAAAGAATCTCCTATCTCTTTACTTGCTAGTGTTTTAAATACCATAAAAATGCTCTCTCGCTATCTTAATCCATTTTGCCTACCCACTGCCACTGATCACATACAAGAATAGGCGGGAGCTGTGAAAATCAATATACCTGTTGGGGGAGAAAAACCACCAACAAAGGAACCACCAAAAGGTAAAAACCCAAGTATAACGAGAGAGCCCACACAAACAGAAGAAGGGAAAACCTAGAGCATCCAGACAAGGAGCTCAAAGAGACCACACCACTGAACCTCATAGAGTTCCTAACACAGAAGTTCACCCTACAAAGACAGCTAGCAAAGAAAAACATCGGGAAGCACAGAAACAAATAAAAAGAGTCACCTAAAATGGGAAGAAAAAAAAAGGACATGCAATCAAAAGGAATGGAAGACTCCCCTCTAAAAGAGCTAAATGAAGTGGAGGTAACCAAACTATCAGATATAGAATTCAAATAATGGCTGTAAATATGCTCAAGGAACTCATGGGCCACTATAAGCAACTGAGTGAGAACTACATCAGCATGAAAAAGGAATTAGCAACTATAAACAAAAAAACAGGAAGAAATGAACAATAAAATCTCAGAAATAAAAAAACACATTGGGAGGAATTATAAGCAGGCTGGATGAAGCAGAGGATCAAATCAGTGAGCTGGAAGACAAGATAGAAAAAAAAACACTCAGAAGAAGAAAGAAAAGGAAAGGAGACTCAGAAAGAACCAAGAGGTGGTAAGGTAGCTGCAAGACAACATGAAACATAATAATATCCATATAATAGGGATACCAGAGGGAGAAGAAGAAGAGCAAGGGGTAGAAAACTTGTTTGAAAAAAATAATGATGGAAAACTTCCCTAATTTGATGAGAGAAAAAGTCACACAAATCCAGGAAACACAGAGAGTCCCAATCAAGAGGAACCCAAAGAGGCCCACTTCAAGACACATCATAATTAAAATGGCAAAATTCCAAGACAAAGAGAGAATCTTAAAGGCAGCAAGGGTGAAACAGGAAGTAACATACAAGGGAGCCCCGATAAGACTAGCAGCTGACTTCTCAATGGAAATGCTCTAAGCCAGAAGAGAATGGCAAGAAATATTCCAAGTAATGAGAACCAGAGGCCTGCAACCAAGGCTGTTTTACCCAGCAGGGCTCTCAATTAAAATGGAAGGTCAAATAAGGAGCTTCCCAGACAAAAGATGCCTAAAAAGAAAAACACCTCCGCCAAACGAGTTATGCAACAGATGCTAAAGGAACTACTTTAAGAAAAGGAAGGAAGAGTGAGAGAGAGAAGAACACAGGTACGAAAAAATGGCAATGAACAAGTACTTATCAATAATAACCTTAAATGTAAATGGATTAAATGGTCCAATCAAAAGACACAGAATAGCTGAATGGATAAGAAAGCATGACTCATACATATGCTGCCTACAAGAGACCCACCCTCAGGACAAAAGACCTACAAAGACTAATGTGAAGGGCTGGAAACAAATTTTCCAAGCAAATAGACAAGGAAAAAAAGCTGGGGTAGCAATATTCATATCAGATAAAACAGACTTCGAAAAAAGGGCCATAAAAAGAGACCCAGAAGGTCACTTCATAATACTCAAGGGAAGAATCCATCAAGAGGGCATAAACATTGTAAATATATATGCACCCAACATAGGAGCACCCAAATACATAAAGAAAATCTTGAAGGACAGCAAGAAAGATATTGACAGCAACACAATTATAGTAGGAGATTTTAACACCCCACTGTCAAAAATGGATAGATCTTCCAATGAAAATATCAACAAAGATATTGTGGCATTGAACAATGTCCTAGATCAAAGGAACTTAACTGATATATACAGAGCCTTTCATCCCAAAGAAACAAAATACAAATTCTTTTCAAATGCACACGGAACTTTTGCAAAGATAGACCACATGATAGGACACAAAACAAGACTCAACAAATTCAAGAAAATTGAAATCATATCAAGCATTTTCTTGGATCATAAGGGATTGAAACTAGAAACCAATCTCAAGGAAAAAACTCAAAAACACTCAAACTCATGGAGATTGAATAGCATGCTATTAAACAATGAATGGGTCAAAAATGAAATCAAGGAAGGAATCAAAAAGTTTCTGGAAACAAATGAAAATGAACTCACAACAACCCCAAACATATGGGACAGAGCAAAGGCAGTCCTGAGAGGGAAGTTCATAGCAATACAGGCCTACCTAAAAAAGACAGAAACATTTCAAACAAACAACCTAATCCTACACCTACAAGAACTCGAAGAACAACAACAAAGCCCAGAGCAGGTAGAAGGAAGGAAATAAGCGAAGCCAGAGCAGAATTAAATGACATAGAGATTAAAAGCACAATTCTAAGGATCAATAAATCCAGGAGCTGCTTCTTTGAAAAGATAAACAGAATATTACAGAGAGAAGATCAGTATCTTCAAATTAAAATAAACTCTTACAAAAGATAATATAAGCAAGGGACACAAACAGGAAATTTTTGTAAATTTACAAATGAAATATTACCATCCAAAGCATGTATTTAAAAAGCTTTTCACATGTCAAAGCAATAAAAGAAAAAACCCAGATTAAAACAATAAAAGCAACATTCTTTTAATCGACTAATTAGCAAAAATTGGAGAAATGGGTAATGTTAATGTTGGTAGGTTTTTGGAAAATGCCATGATTGTGAGAATGTAAGCTGATGTATCATTTCTGGAGGAAATATTAGTAATATGAACCACAATCTTAAAAAATATGTATGGAATTTGATTCAGTAATTCCTTGTAAAAATGAATCCTTAAGAAATTAGTTATACATATGCACAAAAGGGTTCAGCTACAGGGGTGTTCATTTCAGCAAAATGTTCTGAAGCCCTTTTCACCCTGACACACTGGACACGGCCTTACCTGCACGGTGCGTCCCGCGTTGATGTGCTCTTCGTGCAGCTTGTCCCAGACTCTGCATCTCTGGTACTACACAAAAGAGAGCGGAAAGGTGCCAATTTTATTACTAAAGTGACTATTTCTGGTTACCACACAAACCCCCAGTCACCTACCCAAACTTCAACATACCAGCTAAAAAAGTTACTAAGTAGGCAGGTAACTGTCCAGAGACCATACAAGTAGTACTTCTTTGAAAACATTACATACAAAATTCTGGCAAATGGTAAATGGTAAAACTGACAAAAATCACTAGACTCTATTTATTTTATTGAAAGAGAATATAAACTTTGGCTATTTTTCATCTCCAAAGATTTTGCAACATAAAGAATGAGAATGTAAAAAATAAGATTTATAGCACTCATCAGATATTCTTACTACATGTGAAGAATTCTGTCAATGATAGTGTGAAGTACTGAAAATTAAAATCTGATTTTGAGAAAAAGTAACATTGATATTGCAAATAGAAAGTATGTAAAAGTGAGACTGGATACTTAACATATATGTTTCACTTTTTACCAGGGCAATGTTTAGCTTGTAGACTTTCATCCTAGAAGCTTTATGAGCGTGATAATGGTGAACGTTCCATCTGACAGGAACCACAACGAGATGCGATAGGTAACATCAGAGCAGAATACTATACAGGACAGAAACATCAACCCAGACACCACACTCTATTTTTGGTTCAGATAAAAAATCCAAAGAATGAACCTGTCAGCAGATGTGAATAATGACATTAAGAACATTTTGGTATACTACTCATCAATAAAATAAATAAAATTAACCTAGAAACATTTGAAAAGATAGAAACATGGAAATGTCTCAGAATGCATGGAAGGCATAATAGATTATAAAAGTAGAGCTCTAAAATAAATTTCTATGGCATTTTTATATTCCTTATTCTGTATATTCTTTAAATTTGGTAGTGAATAATGCAGCAAACAAACAAACAAACAAAAGAACCTCTTGATACTCCAAATTTTTTTACATCAACCAAGAAAAATAACTATTAAGCTTAAAAATAATTTAGCTATATTAAAAATGTATTTGCCAAACATAAATTTAAAACCACTATCACAAAGTTTAATTTATAAGAAAAATTAAATTATCATCAGATCCAGT